>NC_073258.2:61856287-62159318 GCF_029289425.2 Pan paniscus
GGTCAGGCAGGCCCAGGCCTGGTTTTGGGTCTGGTTTTGGGTCTGGTGCCTGGCGCCAGGCTGCCTGCCTTTGGTTTCGCTTCCTTGTTTCTTCTTAAAACAGGTACTGAGTATAAAACAGTATAGAACAATATGGGGGGGTCTCTTTCTTTCTTCTCTCAGTGATACTGCCATAATGATAGACATAAAAATCAGTAGAATAGGATCAAAAACCCAAAAATAAGTTCATACGTAGCTACTTGATTTTTGACTAGCATGACAAGACAATTCAATGGAGAAATAGTGGTCTCTTCAACAAATGGTGCCAGGACAACTGGATATCTGCATACAAAAGAATGAAGTTAGACCACTACCTCACAGAATATACACAAATTAACTCAAAATGCATAGACCTAGATTTAAGAGCTAACATTACAAAACTCTTAGAAGAAAATACAGGCATAATTATTTCTGGCCTGAATTAGTTAATGGTATATTAGCTATCACACCAAAAGCATATTTAACAAAAGAAAAATCATAGATAAATTGACCAAGGGAAGAAAACTACAGACCAACATGTCTGATGACTACGGATACAAAAATCTTCAACAAAAAACTAGCAAACCAAATCCAGCAACATATAAATATGATTATACAACAGGGTCGAGTGAGATTTATTGTAGGAATTCAAAGTTAGTTTAAAATACCAAAATCAATCAATGCAATATATTTCATTAAAATAATAAAGGGCAAAAACATGCTCACTAAACAAAGTGATGAAAGGAAATAGATTGTAATGGCTGATGATTTTATCTCCTTACTTATCTATTTTCCCTAAATTCTTTCAAAATAGATAATTAATTCCAAAAACAAAAATCTGTAGTTTGGTGTCAACCTAAAACTCTGCCAGGAGCCAAAGGAATGGCATGTTTGTGGAATTCCTGTAGGATAATATGTGGGGGATCATGGCAGGAAATGAGGCTGTAGAAGTACATTGAGACCAGATCTTAATGGGGCTTAACTATACCTTATTAAAGAATTTTGAATTTAGTCTATAGATACCAGGGTGCTCTTGCAGGGTTTTTAACAACAGTGTTTCTTGATCAAACTTTTCATTTATATAATTATTTTCATTAGAATATTTCCTGCAGCAAATTACAGCCCTTCCCCCCTACCCTCAACTCAAACTGCTAAATCAATCAGGAATCATCTCATGATCATAAGACGGCTTAGGCAGCATAATTTCCGGTTCACATCCAGCAGGAGAAACTGGCCTTTCTCAGAAGCTACAAGGAGACCTCTCTTTACTTCACTTGGCTTAATTGCCTCAGATCTGCTAATCTCTGAGTTGAGTAATAGCAAAGGGAATAGGATTACCATGAAGGATTCAGACAAATCATTTGTAGCAGGATAATTTTGAGGGAGTCAACCAGTGTCCTCAGTCATTCTGGGAGGAAAATAGAGATAGAGATAGAAAAAAGAAGAACAAAGCTAGAGATGAATATAATTAGCTGGTTGCCCCAACAGGCAAGCCAAACAATGAGTACCTAAACCTAAACAATGAAGAATAAAGAGAAGATGATAAATTTGAAAGATATTTAGGAGGCTTATTAATGTCTTGTATGTTCATTTCACACTCAATGTTAAATCTTAGATTAAATAAAATTAGTTTAATAAACTGCTTATCCCTTATTTCTATTTCCCATACTGCTCAATAACTATTGAACATAGCTTTAAATACTAACCTGTATTTTACTTGATTAGGAAACTATTTTTTAAATCATGTATTTTCAGTTTTGTGTGTATGCGCTTATACGATATAATATTCTGCTGTGAACTTAAAAACAAAATAGAAAAACAGAGGTTTACTCAAGAAAAGAATGACACTGTTCCCATTAGAATGGCTTCTACAGTGGCTCCCAAAAATCCTGTAGTATGAGCCAGATGGCTCTCTGCTCCAATGGTTGTTCAGATATTTCTCTTCTGATCTAGAATATGAAGTAGAGTACCCAAGAGGAATCAGGACTCACCAGAGTCCAGTTAAAATCATTTTAAGAAGAATAATTTAGTTTAATATGGTTGTTGTAGTTCATTGAAACCTCTGATATCTGATGAGTTATAGGTCTGATATGCCTTTGGCTAGGCCCCCCAGAACTGAGTAGGTACTGTCTTCTCAGTACACTTTTAACTAACCACATTCCAGGTTTACATATTTGTTCATTTTTGTTGTTGTTTTGTCTTACTTTAACTCAATGTCTCAGGATAAGGCTCTTATTTTAGACTATAATAATGATCAATTTGCTATCTCAATTCATCTCAGGCACTTCGCCCTCGGAAATCTCACTGTCGGAATCCTTGGAAATCACACCATGCACAACTTCTATTTCTTCATAATTTGCAAAGAACCAGTGTGACTCCAGTCAAGAACAAAAGATTAATTGTGAATTAGCGAAGAACTCTAATTTTTTCAAGAAGCCACATGGAAAACGCATTCTAATGAAGTCCTTTCCATTGCTCTTTTTTCTTAGTTCTTCAATAAAGCATGCGATTTGATCACAAATTGACTCTTCCCTTTTTAAAAGCCAGTATGGGTTAACACGGATAGATATAGCCCCTGCAATCCCTGTGGTTGAAGGGATGTAGGAGAGTAGTGTTGAATGCCCACTTTATCTTAGGTTGGAGGAGATTGGCTTGAATTAAGGAACTCCTTCATCCAAGAGGAGAAAATACTCTGATTTTGGAAGTTGGCATAATGTTCATGTGATAATGTCAATACTCTTGCTCTCTCTGTACTTTTGTTTTCTCATCTGTAAAACAGAAATAATAGTCTCTAACCCACAGAGTAGATGGGAGGATTAAATGACAATATGTCATTAAAAGAGCTTACAACAGCTCCTAACTCATAGTTGTCCCTCAATAAGTTTTTATTATTTATTATTTATCAGCTCTTATCATTGTATCAGTAGCATAATGATATATGAAGCCAGATTGAATTTTTCTTGTTTTCCAAAAATTGGTGACTAGAACCTCCCTCTGAAAGCAGATGTACTGAAATGAGGCCATAAAACCACTTAAAATCTTGATGAAAATGTTATGTATTGAGTTGTGTCCCCCTCAAAAAAATATATTGAGGTCCTAATCCCCCGTACTCAGAATATGACCTAATTTAGAAGTAGGGTCTTTAAATAACCAATCAAATTAAAATGAAGTCATTAGGAGAGAGTCTAATCCAATATCACTGGTTTCCTTATAAAAAGGGAAAATTGGGCCAGGCGCAGTGGCTCACGCCTGTAAACCCAGCACTTTGGGAGGCCAAGGCAGGTGGATTGCTTGAGGTCAGGAATTCAAGACTAGCCTGACCAACATGGTGAAATCCTGTCTCTACTAAAAATACAAAAATTAGCCGGGCATAGTGGTGCGCACCTGTAATCCCACCTACTCGGGAGGCTGAGGCAGGAGAATCGCTTGAACCCAGGAGGCAGAGATTGTGATGAGACTAGATCGCACCATTGCACTCCAGCCTGGGTGACAGAGTGAGACTCTCATCTCAAAACAAAGAAAAGGGGAAATTAGACACAGACACAGATATGCACAGAGGGAAAACGATGTGAAGACACACAAGGAGAAAACCATGTAAAGATGAAGGATTGGGTGATGCATCGACAAGCCAAGAAGTGCCAAAGATTTCTAGCAAATCAGGAGGACGTCAGGAAGGATCCTTCTCCTCCAGGTTTCTGAGGGAGCATGACCCTGACAGCACCTTGGTTTTGGACTTCCAACCTCCAGAACAGTGAGATAATAAATTTCTCATTTTAACACCTTGTTTTAACCACTCATTTTAACACCTTGTTACATTAGCTGGGGGAAACTAATGCAGGTGGCTTTTCACTATAAGAGGCACTAGATTTCCCCCACCCCATGGAACATGTTAGGTTTATGAAAGGAGGTTATCCCCTCACCTCAGCATTCCACAGTAGGAGTGCAGCATTCGAACGGCTCTACTCTCTGAAGCTCGGGGAGAGAAGCAGCAGCTGTAAAGTGTGTGGCTGTTTACAGGAAGCATCCCACTCCCCACTGATAGTCTTTGGAACCCAGGTGGGACTTGATGACCTGATCTAGAAAAACCAGAGCAAAAGCCAGCGATGTTAAAAAGAAGGCATGGTATAGGAGCCTGCAGAGAGGGACCATGGACCACTCCTAAAAGTCGGAGCTTGCAAGAGGTAAAAAAGAAAGATACCTATCACCACTGCCTGCAGGCCCCAATCCTGGAACACTAGAGGGAAATGAGACTGGAAGCCTCAGGTTACCTGAGAATTGCTGTAGCCTGGGGAGCAAGGCATACGAAAGCACTTCAGCAAAATGCTGCCAATGGAGGGTCAGTATGAAGGTGTAGCCAAATTACCAAAGAAGCTACTAATGCCTAGGAGAGAGCTTCTCAGAATTGAGTGGCTCTTAACTGTGTCCAGTAGAAGCTTCCACATACCTGCCTAGGTTAGGAATATAATCCACAGAAAGAGAACTATATTCTGACATGGGAGCTCATTTAATTTCATTTAATTTTTTAAAAATAAAGGTTGTTTTTATATGTATAAAATTTGTCATTTTATAGACATATTTTAAATATGGATATTTTAATTTATATCATAATTGTATAATTTATATGCATATTTTAAATGTGCATATTTTGTAACATAATTTTTAAAGCCTCTGCTGTGAACATTACATATTGAATGTATATGTTTGGGTTGTCTGTTGTTTTTCAGTCTTATTCTGATGTTATCTCCAGGAGTCCACCATACAGTTTCTCCAGAGCCTCTGTTAGAACTATCTTCTTCCAATCCATCCTTGATACACTTTTAAAGATAACAGCACCCAAGATCATGTTAAGTACTAGAGACTGAACATATATCTCTACAGATAGTGGGATCTCTCATAGTTCAAACTTTGTAGGGGATACTTTTCTAATTCCCCATTCCATGTAATAACAAAAGAAATTAATACTGTATTTGCCCTGGTTAATTATGAGACTATTTCTCACTTTTTCTACTTCAGCACTCTGTAATTGGCCTCAGCCTGTTCTGCCTACACAGATTAACATTATATCCTCCTTCCTCCTATATTAGATGAATAAGTCTGTTCTTTTATTATCTCATTCTATTCTTTATTATTTACAATAGTAATTCCCACTAATACCTCTGCTCTTTCTTTTTTATATATTTTTTGTACATATGACTTCTGATCTTTTTCTCTTACATACAAAGTATTATTATAAAAATGTACAGGCATATCTAATTATTATGTATTTCAGTATATTCAGGTCTGAAATTTTATATAATAAAATGGATATTTTATAATAAATTTACTTGCCCTTTATATTACAGTTAAGCATTATATTGATCTCTTAAATTATGTAGATCTCATTATTTGTGGTTTGTATCTCAGGATATGAAAAATATTAACTCTACATTTATTTTACTGAGAAATTTTTAAACCATCTAGATTTTGACTAAAAGTCTTAGTACAGACTTTTAATTCCATCCAATGTGAAATAACTGATATCAGATATACTGAAACTAGCTACAAAAACTGGGGAAAATGCATAAAACATCAATTTTTAGGCACTGTACAAAAACCAACAGAAGGTTTCCATTCTTTGGAAATGGGAAACATACAAGGTGAACCCCCACATTCACCCAGACTTCCCCTTGGAAACATTTTCCAGGCCATGTGGTAGGAACGTAGAACCCAAATAGTTACAGTGGTCTTGCTGGATGGAAGCAGAGATTAAGTTTGAAACTGCTAAAGTAGCTGGAATTTGATGGGCATACCTACAGAGATAGGGAAGCTACTGAACAGATACCTCAGAAGTCTACAAAGAAATTTTCCTTAGGTCCTTAGCTGAATCCTGGCCATATCCTTTAATACAACTTCAGAAGGCCTAACAGAAAGTAAATTCCTGGCCAGGTGGGGTGGCTCATGCCCGTAATCACAGCACTTTGTGAGGGAGGCCGAAGAGGGCAGATCACTTGAGGTCAGGGGTTTGAGACCAGCCTGGCCAACATGGTAAAACCCCATCTCTACTAAAAACACAAAAATTACTCGGGCATGGTGGTGGGTGCCTGTAGTCCCAGCTACTCAGGTGGCTGAGGCAGAAGAATCACTTGAAACAGGAGACGGAGGTTGCAGTGAGCCGAGATCCTGCCACTGCAGTCCAGCCTGGGTGACAGAGCGAGACCCTGTCTTAAAAAAAAAAAAAAAAGAACAAAAAAAAGGAAGTAAATTCCAGGGAGACTGAGAGCTGAGCATGGATTCTTGATCCTACACAGTGTGGTGAGTGGTGAAGTACAGGCACAGCCAAAAGAGAGAAACCTTCTTGATCATCCCTGACATTCAAAGGATACTCCAGAGATGCTACAGCTTCTAATTAAGAACGATGAACTAGGAGTACAGGCTACACCTTGGAATAAGAAAAAGGGAGAAAAAGACGCACCCTAACAAAGCCTAAAATCAGTATGCAAGATGATCTGCAAAAATGTAATTGCTGGTGGTGTGCCTCCTCCAAGGAGAGGAAAGAGAATAGTACCCAGATCCTCACATTTTGAACAGATCATCTAGGAAAGAACACTTGGATACAGCAGAGAACAGACGAGAAACACCAGCAGTAAGAAAGGACATGGTGTGAGGAAGCTTGCCCAGCCAGGAACTGACCAAGAGCCAAGAGAGGCTCCTGGACCTAGGGAAACAGGAAGAGAGAAACCCCTAGAACTCCAAAATGGGCTTTTATGATCTTGGCTATGGGAGAAACCCTGTAGTGGATTCACGACAGCATCAGGCCTGGCATATGGAGCTTCCTAAAGATTGCACAGAGATGTTGCCCCAGAAAGGGAACCCACACAGAATCCCACAAGCTTCAGCACCCAGAGCAGTCTCAGCTGGGAGCCATTTTGAGAGCCTGGATACTGGGGATCTACAGACACAGCTGCTGCCACTGAGCAGCTCCAAGGAGGGAGAGGGAAGAACAGGTGCTCCCATGCACCAATGAGAGGGTACCTGCTGCCCTGCTATGGGCTGCAGTTGAGACTGAGACATAAATGAGCCATGTTCCCCACAGCTTCTTGCTCACACTGCTTGCCTGGGAGATGCCCCACCGTCTCTGGTCTTAACCCCAAGGCACCATCTTAAGAGTTGAGTGCTGGACTGTGCCCTGCCCTTGGGCTGAGGTCAAACTAACACAATTACAGCTGCTGCCTAGCCAAGGAGTGATGGGGAAACCAGGCTATCTCATGCAAATATAGGACAATACCCACTGATCTGCAACAGGCTGCTGTGAGACTGAGACGTGAGGGGATGACACTCCCCACAGCTTCTTACATATGCTTCTTGCCTAGGAGGGACCCCACCCTCCCTGGCCACAGGCCTAAGGTGCCATTTTGAGAGTTTAATGCTGGGCTATGCCCCACGTTCAGGCCAAATTCAAGTTGACATGGCTGCAACTACTGCCCAGTCAAGGAGGGATAGGGCAGCCAGGCTTTCCGACACATACCTAGGACAATATTCAATGCCCTGCCATAGGCTGCTGCAAGACCAACACTCAAGCGAACCACACTTCTCACAGAGTCTTGCCCATACTGTTCGCCTGAGAAGGGCCTGACCCTCTCTGGTCACAAGCCCACAGCTGGCACTATTTTGAGAGTTTAACACTAAGCTGTGCCCCACCCTTGGGCCAAGGTCAAGGTGACACAACAGCAGTCGCCACCCAATTGAGAGAGAGACAAGGAAGACCAAGGTCTCCAAAGCACACTTAGGACAATACCCACTGCCCTGCTAAAGGCAGCTGTGGGACCAGGGAGTAACCCACCCAATCCATTGCAGCTTCCAGCAACACCAACACAGATGGCATGGGTCACTGTGGTTTCCTCCACCACTGCTACTGCCACACCACACCAGCTTCCCAGGGGCCTGAGACTCCACCCACACACCAGGCCCACTGCTCCCACTGCCCACTTCTAAGCAAGCAGCTTGGAGGCCCAAGAATGAGCCCTCTAGGACCGCTAACACAAGGGCCAGTATAAGCCACTCTGGAGCCTTAAAACAGGCTCACTCACCCCAATGCTGCCACTACTCGGGCCCAAAGACTAGCTCAGTTGGTGTATTAGTTTGTTCTCACACTGCTATAGAGAAATACCTGATGGCCAGGCACAGTGGCTCATGCCTATAATCCCAGCACTTTGGGAGGGTGAGGCAGACAGATCACTTGAGGCCAGGAGTTCGAGACCAGCCTGGACAACATGGTGAAACCCTGTCTCTACTAAAATACAAAAATTAGATGGGTGTGGTGGTGCACACCTGCAATTCCAGCTACTTGGGAGGCTGAGGCATGAGAATCACTTGAATCTGGAAGGTGGAGGCTGCAGTGAGCTGAGATCACAACACTGCACTCCAGCCTGGGTGACAGAGTGAGACCCTGTCTAAAAAAAAAAAGAAGAAAGAAAGACAGAGAGAGAGAGGGAGAGAGAGAAAGAAAGAAAGAGAGAAAGGAAGGAAGGAAGAGAAAGAAAAAGAAAAGGAAAGAAAGAAAGAAAGGGAAGAGAGAGAGAGAGAAAGAAAGAAAGAGAAAGAAAGAAAGAAAGAAAGAAAGAAAGAAAGAAAGAAAGAAAGAAAGAAAGAAAGAAAGAAAAGACCTGAGACTGGGTAATTTATAAAGAAAATAGGTTTAATTGCCTGGTGGTTCCACGGACTGTACAGGAAGCATGGCAGCATATGCTTCTGCAGAGGCCTCAGGGAGCTTTTCCTCATGACGGAAGGCAAAATGGGAACAGGCATCTTACATGGTAGGAGCAGGACCGAGAGAGAGTGGGGTGGTGCCCCACACTTTTAAACAACCAGATATCACACAAACTCACTCACTATTGTGACACAGTACCAAGGGGAAAATCTGCTCCTGTGATTCAATGGCCTGTCACCAGTCCCCGCCTCCAACACTGGGGATTGCAATTCAACATGAGATTTGGGCAGGGACACAGACCAAAACCACATCAGATGGCATCTAAGTCCCCAGCTAAAAGTCACCACAACCTTAACTAATAACTGTACCATAAGTCACCAAGGCAATCCCAGAGACCACTGACTTTGTGTACTGCAAAAGAAGTCATACGAAGATCACACTACTGCCAGCACACAAAATCAAAGTCAAAGTATCTTAATCAACAACACGTATACAACCTCAGAAAGAAAAAAAAATTCCCCTACCAAAGCAATTTCAAAAAATTGGAACAAGCAACTGCTACACTAGATGCAAAGACATCAATGGAAAAACACAGGAAGCATGAAAAAGCGGGGAAATGGGACATCATCAAAGGACCATAATTGTCCAGCAACAGATTCCAACAAAATGAATTCCTTGAAATGCCAGATAAATAATTTAAAATATTGATTTTTAAAGAAGCTTAATGAGATGCAAAGGATATCTGAAAATCAGGCCAGGCATAGTGTCTCGTGCCTGTAATCCCACTGTAATCCCAGCACTTTGGGAGGCCATGGCAGGCAGATCACTTGAGGCCAGGAGTTCGAGACCAGCCTGGGCACCATACTGAAACCCTGTCTTTCTACTAAAAATACAAAAAAAAAAATGTAAACTAATACAAGAAAATCAGTAAATCAATTCAGAAAATGAAAGAAAATAAAATCTCAGTACCTGAAGACATGTCTTTTGAAGTAATTCAGCCAGACAAAAATAAGGAAAAAAGAATTACAAAGGATAAACAAAGCCTTTAAGATATCTGAGATGATATAAAACAACCAAACTTACAAATTATCAGTACACCCAAGGGGGAAGAGAAATCCAAAAGTTTAGAAATGGCCAGGTGTAGCGGCTCATGCCTGTACTCCCAGCAATTTGGGAGGCCAAAGTGGGAGGACTGCTTGAGATCAAGAGTTCAAGACTAGCCTAGGCAAGAAAACAAGAATCTGCCTTTAAAATTTTTTTTTTTAAATTAGCCAGGCATGGCGGCTCATGTATGTCATCCCAGCTACTTGAGGGGCTAAGGTGGGAGGATTGCTTGAGCCCAGGAGTTTGAGGTTGGAATGGGCCATGATTGTGCCACTGCACTCCAACCTGGGTGATAGAGTGAAACAAAACAAAACAAAAGCTTAGAAAACATATTTGAGGAAATAATCAATAAAAATGTCCCAAGAATATCAAGAGAGTTAGACGTAAAGATACAGGAAGTCCAGTGATACCCAGGCAAACACATTGCAAAAAGGATCTCACCATGACAATATTATATTCAGAATGTCTAAAGTCAATGAGAAAGAAAGAATTTTGTCAGTAACAATACAAAAGTTTCTAGTCACCTATAAAGAAAACTCCATTAGACTAACAGCAGACTTTTCAGCAGAAATCTTACAGGCCAGAAGAGAAGGGAATGGTATTTTCAAAGTGCTTGAACAAAAGAACTGTCAGCCAAGAATTTTGTGTCCTGCCAAAATAGGTTTCATAAATAAAGTCCTTTCCAGGCAAGCAAACACTGAGGGAATTTGTCACCCCTACAAATGGTCACCCTACAGGAAATGCTCAAAGAGGTCTTAAACATGTGAATGAAAAGTCAATATCCATCATCATTAAAACCCATGGAAATATAAAACTTACAGTTTGTATAAAACAATCACACAAAGGAGGAAAAGAAAGGAATCAAATGGCAACATGACAAAATTTTACTAAACCACAAAGACAAAGAGACAGAAACAAAGAATCTATAACTTGAAATCGATCAACAATATGACAGGAACAAAGCTTCACATATCAATATTAACCCCGAAAGTAAATGGACTAAATGCTCCACTGAAAAGATGCAGATTGGCAGAATGGGTTTAAAAAATAATCCAAGTATATGCTGCCTACAAGAAACTCACCTTACCCACAAAAACACCTATAGGTTGAAGGTAAAGAGGTGGAAAAGATATTCCAAGCAAACAGAAATAAAAGCAAGCAGGAGTAGTTATACTTACGTCAGATAAAATAGACTTTAAATCAAAAACAGTAAGAAAGAACAAAGAAGGGCATTACATAGTGATAAAGTGATCAAGAAGATGAAACAATCCTAAATATATATGCACCCAACATTGGAGCACCCAAATTTACAAAACAAATATTACTGCAGAAAACCAAATACCACATGTTCTCACTTATAAGTTGGAGCTAAATGATGAAAACTCATCAACACAACGGGAACAATAGACACTGAGATCTATTTGAGGGTGAAGGGTAGGACGAGGAAGAGGAGCAGTAACATAACTATTGGGTACTGGGCTTAATACCTGGGTGATGAAATAATCTGTACAATGAACCCCCATGACATAAGTTTACCTATGTAATAAACCTTCATGTGTACCCCCAAACCTAAAAAAACACACACAAATATTACTACACCTAAAGAAAGAGAAAGACGAGAAAGGCAGCAACACAATAATAGTGGGGGACTTAACCACCCCACTTGCAGCACTAGACAGATCATAGGGAGAAAAAATTAACAAAGAAACATTGGCCTTAAATTGGACTTTAGACCAAATGGATTTAACAGGTATTTGTGAAGTGGTGCAATCTTGGCTCACTGCAACCTCCACTTCCTGGGTTCAAGTGATTCTCCTGCCTCAGCCTCCCAAGTAGCTGGGACTACAGGCATGCACCACCATGCCCGGCTACTTTTTTGTGTTTTTAGTAGAGACGGGGTTTCAGCATGTTGGTCAGGCTGGTCTTGAACTACGACCTCAGATGATCCACCCTCCTCGGCCTCCCAAAATGCTGGGTTTACAGGCATGAGTCACTGTGCCTGGCCCAGAATATGCATTATTTGTATCAGCACATGGACCATTCCCCAAGATAGACTACATGTTAGGCCACAAAACTAGCCTTAAGAAATTTTTAAAAATTGAAATCATATCAACTATCTTCTCAGATGACAATGCAATAAAGGTAAAAATCAGTACCAAGAGAAATTTCAGAAAGTATACAAATACGTGGAAACTAAACAGCATGCTCCTGAACAATCACTGGGTCAATGAAGAAATTAAGACAGAAATTTAAAATTTTTATGACATGAAAAGAAAAACACATCATACCAAAACCTGTGGGATACAGTGAAAGTAGTTCTATGAGGGAAATTTATAGCATTAAATGCCTACATCAAAAAAAGCAGAAAGATGACAAATTAACAGCTTAACATTGTATCTCAAGGATGTAGAGAAACAAGGAGAAATCAAACCCGAAATTGGCAGAAGAAAAAAAAAGATCAAGGCAGGACTAAATAAATCAGAAACGAAAAAAAGAATAAAAAGGATCAATGAAATGAAAAGTTTGTTCTTTGAAAAGATAAAATTGATAAACCACTAGCTAGACTAATAAAAGGGAGAGAAGATTCAAATAAACACAATCAGAATTGAAAATGAAGACATTACAATTGATACCACAGCAATACAAAAGGCTCTGACATAAGGATTTGGGTGCTTACTTGGGAAGTGACCCAAGACTCACTGTGAAAAAAAATGGAAAAGTGATACAAAAAAAGGAAGAAAGTCAATAGACTATGTATTAATGAATGAGTTCTGTTATAGGGAGCTGGTGCTTAATCCTGTTGGAGACTCTCTAAGAGACAGTTGAAACACACTTCAAAATTATTTATCTTAGGGGACAGAGAAGCTAGGGTAGTTATCCAGCATATGCACGTTACACTGGATAGGAAAAATTCTTGTGGGATTAACTTCCCAGCACCTATGGCCTGCCCCATACCTATGCATCCTCGGAAAAGAAAGGAGTTGTCCATAGATGTGGAGACTGGCTGAAGATGCAGCATCAATACACCATTTGCTGCAGAGTTTGCTCGGAGTTTGAGGCTGCAGTGAGCTATGATCACGTTACTGTACTCTAGCTTGAGCAAGACCCTGTCTCAAGACCTCCAGAGTGGATCAAGGGGATATAGATGCTGCATCAACAGCATTTGCTGAAGTAGGTTTGGACAATAATAATCTCCCTTGTATGTCTCCGGTCCCTTCTAGAAAGTTTGCACCACTTCTATAAACTCAATTAAAAGGTGACAAATTTCATCTTCTACAATATCTGGTTAAACCTGGTCCTGAATGTCCCATGTGCACTAGGGCTTAGCCACCTATATGTCCTCATTCAGATGCCTCTTATTATTTCTGTCAATACAGTTTGGTTCATGTTATTTGTCTTTACAAAAAGCTATTGAGTTACTTTATAGAGTTAGACAAATGCTAAAGTTCATTTGGAAAAACAAACATGCAAGAATAGCCATAAAATATAATGAAAAAGGAAAAATTACACAGGAGACTAACCCTACAGGACATTGAAGTACACTGTAAAGCCTCTATAATTAAAACATTGTTGAAATAACACATGAATAGACAAATAGACCAATAGAAAGTAAAAGAAAGACCAGAATTAGAACCAAATGCATATAGAAATTTAGGCTGTGACAAAGGTGGCATTTCAAATGCCGCTAAAGACAAGATGAGCTATTTAATAAATTGCCCTGGGGCAGCCAGGTAGACTTTTGGAAAAATATAAAATTAGACCCACATCTCATAGCATTCACAAAAAAATACATTTTACATGTATTAAGAATCAAAATGTAAAAAGTAAAACAATACAAGTATTAGAAGAAAACACAGCTAAATTCCTGTTTAATCTTAGTGTTAGGAAAGGCTTTCAAACAATGACTCAAATGCATAGGTAATAAAAGATAAGACTGATAAATTTTACTACAAAAATTTTTAAAATTTTTCTTGACAGAAAACCACCCTAAACAAAATCAAAAGACACTGTCAAAATTGGAGAATATACCAAAGACAAAGACCTAAAATCCCTAGTATGTAAATAACTCTTTAAAAATTAAGGGACAAAGGTCCAGGAATCTGATAGAAAAAATGGGTAAAGAAGTAAAATTTGGGCTAGGCATGGTGGCTCACTCCTGTAATCCCTGCACTTTGGGAGGCCGAGGCAGGAGAATCATTTGAGGCCAGGAATTGAAGACCAGCCCGGGCAGCATAGTGAAATCCTGTCTCTACAAAAAATTTTAAGATTTAGCTGGGCACAGTAGTGCGTGCCTGCAGTCCCAGCTATTCAGGAGGCTGAGGCAGGTGGATTGCTTGAGCCTGGGAGTTTGAGGCTGCAGTGAACTATCACTGCACTCCAGCCTGAGCAAGACCCTGTCTCTAAAAAATACAAACAACAACAAAAAAGTGAAGTCTGACTCCAGCTACCTTTTCATCTTTTTTACATTCAATATCCTTCACTGTGAGCCATTCCCAACATATCTCTACCTTCTCTTCCCCAAGACTTTTCCCTTTCCATACCCTCAACGGTGTTCTTTTTGTTTTGACCATCTTACAATGTTCTAGCCATCTCATCAACTTCATTTGTTCTTCATTGTTCACCTTCTTCAACGGTAAATCTGTCATGGACTATTCCATGCAGCTGTTTTTGTACTGTGCAATTCACACGATGTATGTCATAGATATGTGGAATGCCCTCCCATGGATGGCTTCTGATTTTCTATTGGCTCTGACTTGGATGAAAATAGATCTAAGTTGATTACAAGTCTCATTTCACTCGCTGTGATTTCTACCCCTTTCTGGACTGCAGTTTATTGATTTCATATGCCACCTTCTGTTTGAAGTCTTCCCTAATCTCTTCAAGTCCAACAAATCATTTTCTCCTCTGTTCTCCTGTGGGGACATTTATCTCTCTTCTGTGGTGGTTATTTCATCCTGTCTCATGTTACAGCTAAATACAGCGCACCCTGGGTGCCCAGTTCATTTCTGTGTCTCCCAGAGCAACCAGCCCAACCCTTTCTTCTCCGTGGAGATTATACCATAGACTCTTGTCAAATCAAACCATATTTAACTGGCTCATTAACCAAAACAGGAAATAAATAAGAATGAAACTGAGCTCTAAGCAGCACGTAACCTGGCCTGCATCCAGGAAATAGAGGACTTCGGATCCTTCTAACCCTACCACCCAACTGGCCCCAGTACGTTCATTCTCTCAGGAAAAAAAAACAAGGTCCCCACAGCAAAGAAAAGGGAATAGGATCAAGAGATACGTGGCTGCTGGCAGAGCAAGGTGAGTCTGCTTAATCTGGTGGTTGGTAACTGGGAGTTGGTGATAAGGTTTTTCTACCAAGTGAGACTTACGGCGAACCAGTGTGGATGAGGGATAGACAGAGTGTATTGTACTAGCTTTATTGAGTCTGCTCCAAGAGAAAGAAAGAGAAAGACAGGAGATGGAGGGGGATGGGAGAAACAAAAAGAAAAAGAATTTTTAAAACCACATTAGAATGTATAAGTAGCCTAGAAAATTGAGCAGTGGAAGCCACCCAATGAACAGACACTGCCTTGGCAATGGGGCTTCCCTTGAGAGGGATAATCTCCATTTAACTAATATTGACATACCTGGGACCTTGGAGGATTCTTGTCCACTCTCTCACCCTGTTTCCTTTTCCAGAAAATGAGAGAATTGAACTCAATGTTGTCCAAGAGATTTTCTAGTTCTGAACTTTCGCTTTCAGCCAGTACTAACATATGCAAAGCAGCACTCTAAACACTATGAGAGGCCGGGTGCGGTGGTTCACATCTGTAATCCCAGCACTTTGGGAGGCCGAGGCAAGCGGATCGCCTGAGGTCAGGAGTTCGAGACCAGCCTGGCCAACAGGGTGAAACCCCATCTCTACTAAAAATACAAAAATTAGCTGGGTGTGGTGGCGGGGGCCTGTAATCCCAGATACTCAGGAGGCTGAGGCAGGAGAATTGCTTGAACCTGGGAGGCGGAGGTTGCAGTGAGCCAAGATCGTACCACTGCACTCCAGCCTGGGTGACAGAGCCAGACTCTGTCTCAAAAAAAAATTAAAAAATAAACACTATGAGAGACACAAAGATGGAAAAGACAGACCCCTTGCCCTCTGGTAGCCTTTAGCCTCTTCGAGTCTTAGTTTTCTCATCTGTAAAACTGGGCAGGTGAGAGGATGAAAGGAAATGTATTTGTAAAGCACCTCTTAAGTGCCCTATAACTGATATCTATTATTTGTAACATGGGATTCATAAACTTGTAGAGGGTTAAGATGCTCCAATGAGCTAGAAGAAGCAAAAGTCCTTTTTAAAGGACAAGTCCATATGTGAGGGAAAATTCTCTCGCATTTATTTCTTGGCAGCATGAATTCGATGACTTCAGCAGTTCCGGTGGCCAATTCTGTGTTGGTGGTGGCACCCCACAATGGTTATCCTGTGACCCCAGGAATTATGTCTCAGGTGCCCCTGTATCCAAACAGCCAGCCGCAAGTCCACCTAGTTCCTGGGAACCCACCTAGTTTGGTGTCGAATGTGAATGGGCAGCCTGTGCAGAAAGCTCTGAAAGAAGGCAAAACCTTGGGGGTAAGTGAGATTTCCCTTTGCAGGCCACAGACTGCACAGCTGGAGTGATGGCAGGGGGAAGGGAAGGCCTGGGAAATACACAAACACTACATCCCGCAAGTGGGGCTGAGTTGATCGCGCCTTGCCAAGCACAGGTCTATTAGAAAGCTCAGCTGCACAACATCACAGGGGGCCTCTGCGCAGACCTTGTATTTTCTGATTTAGGCATTTTCGGAAAGAGAAAGAAAAGCAACAAAAAAGCAGCGCGCCTGAAGGTTGATCCTGTTGCCAGGATCCACGCCCAGCCCTGTGGCCTCTGAAGAAAGGGGTCCCAGCAAGACCAAAATAGACCACAAGGTGGAGTCAGAATCCAATAAGATCGAATCAAATATTTGCCCAACAGGAAACAAAGCAGGTTAGGCAACCAACGACATAAATGGTCACCGCAACCCCTGAGAGGCTGTCCTGCGCAGGACAAAGAAAGGCCCATTTCACTGTGTAGCTGAATGATGACGGGCATGAATTTGGATGCAGACTGCCCGAGCTCCAACCCTAGCTCCACCCTCAGATAGTGCTCATGGGAACAAAAATTGATACAACCCTTAGGGAGGGAAATTTGTATCTGCCAAATTTACAAAATATCCAATAATTCCATTGCTGGAACTTCATCCTCCAGATATGCCTGTGCCCACAAAAACTGTGATATGTATGAGCTTATTCATTGCAGCGTGGTTTGTGATAACAAAAAAATTGTAATATCCATCAATATAATACCGGTTAAGTCAGTATATTGGTTAAGTCAGTGTAATATACTGGTTAAGTCAGTGCATCCAAAGAATAAAATGTAGTGGAGCTATGAAAAGAACAAGAAAGCTCTTTGTGTAATGATAGGGACACACCCCAAGATATGGAGTTAATGGAAGAAAGTAAGGGGCAGACACTGTGTATAATTTGCTTACATTTATGTGAATTGAAGGAAGTAATATATTTGTATTTGCTACCACGTGTGTAATATACAAACATACACAGATGTTCTTTCATTTACAATGGGATTATGTCCCAGTGTACCCATCGTAAATTAAAAATATCATAAGTAAAAAATACATTTAATACATGTAGCCTACCAAACATCATAGCTTAGCCTCGCCTACCTTAAACAAGTTCAGAACACTTAGGTTAGCTTACAGTTGGGCAAAATCATCTAACACAAAGCCTATTTAATAGTGTTCTTGAATATCTAATATAGTTTACTGAATACTGGACTGAAAATGAAAAGCAGAATGATTGTATGGGTACTCCAAATACGGTTTCTACTGAATTCATGTCACTTTCACACCATAATAAAGTTGAAAACTTTGTTTTTTTGAGACAGAGTCTCACTCTGTCACCCAGGCTGGAGCGCAGTGGCGCAGTCTTGGCTCACTGCAACCTCTGCCTCCCGGGTTTAAGCGATTCTCCCGCCTCAGCCTCCCAAGTAGCTGGGATTACAGGCACCCACCATCATGCCTAGCTAGTTTTTGTATTTTTGTAGAGACAGGGTTTCACCATGTTGGCCAGGCTGGTCTTGAACTCCTGACCTCACGTGATCCGCCCGTCTCAGCTTCCCAAAGTGCTGAGATTACAGGTGTGAGCCACTGTGCCTGGCCCACATGGCATTTTTTATAAGGAACCAATCATATTGGATCGGAGACCCACTCTACTCCAGTGTGACCTCATCTTGGCTGATTACATCTGCAACAACTCTGTTTTCAAATAGAGTCACATTCTGAGGCACTCAGCATTAGAATTTCAACACATGAATTTGGAGGAGGGTTGGGGGAGGGGAGCATAATTTAACACATAACAATATCCTAAAGAAATAAGAGATGAAGGCAAAGATTTACATAGAAGGATGTTTATCACAATGTTACATATAATAGAAAAAAGTAGAAATAATCTTACCTGTCCAATAACTCTGTCTCAGCTACTCCACAGACCATCCATAATGGGATCTGAGCAGCCCTGAAAAAACATATGTTCCAAGAATACTTAATGCCATGAGGACACATTCATGATGAAATATTAAGTTAATAAAATTCAGGGGGCCATGTTGTGCTATCAAGGTATATATTTGAAAAGAATAATGGGAGAATACACCAAAATGTAAACAGTTGTTTTCTCCAGGCGGAGGGGAGATTACAGGTAGTTTTTATTTCATTTTTGTATTTCCCATATTACTTTTTAGACCATGAAAATAAAACATTTATTAAAATTAAAAGGAGGCTCATAGGGGAGGCAGGACCCAGCCTCAGAAACAAGACTTCAGCTTGTGGCTCTCCTGACAGGCCATCCAGATCATCATTGGCCTGGCTCACATCGGCCTCGGCTCCATCATGGCGACGGTTCTCGTAGGGGAATACCTGTCTATTTCATTCTACGGAGGCTTTCCCTTCTGGGGAGGCTTGTGGGTGAGTAACTCAAGTCCTCCTGCCGATGAGTTCCCAGAAGGTGCCAAGGCACTCAAGGCCACCTTGCCAAGTTGTGCAGCTGTGCCCTGCGGAAGGTTCCCAGCCACCCAAATGTAGGGGATAGGAACCCAGCCAGCCCTGGCCTCGTTCCGCAAGCATATTAGTTTGGTAGGGCCGCCCCAACAGAGTATAGCACCACAGGTTGGATGGCTTAAACAACAGAAATTTGTTATCTCACAGTTCTGGCGGCTGAAAGTCTGCGATGGAGATGTTAGCAGATGTTTTCCCCTAAGGTCTCTCTCCTTGGCTTGCAGAAGGTCATCTTCTCCCTGAGCCTTTCCATGGCCTTTCCTCCATGCCTGTGTCCTAGTCTCCTCTTCCTATGAGGACACCAGTCATTTTGGATTAGGGTCCCCCCTGATGACCTCATTTAACCTGAATGACGGTTTTAACAACCCTATCTCCAAACACAGTCAGATTCTGGAGCACTACAGATTAGGGCTTCAATCTTCGAAATTTGGTGGGGGATAGAGGGTGTGGACACAATTCAGCCCATAATATCAAGCTACAACCCCGCAAGGTGACATCCCCTCAAAAGGGATGTATTTTCTTTTTACTTTTTTTTTTTTTTTTTTTTGAGATGGAGTCTCACTCTGTCGCCCAAGCTGGAGCGCAGTGGTGCAATCTCGGCTCACCACAACCTCCCCCTCCCAGATTCAAGCAATTCTCCTGCCTCAGCCTCCCTAGTAGCTGGGATTACAGACGCGCACCACCACGCCCAGCTAATTTTTGTATTTTTAGCAGTGACAAGGTTTCACCACGTTGGCCAGGCTGGTCTCAAACTCCTGACCTCAGGTGATCCACTTGCCTCAGCCTCCCAAAGTGCTGGGATTACAGGTGTGAGCCACCACACCCGGCCAAAAGGGATGTGTTTTCTTAATTCACAAAGAAAACATCCACATGTAAAAAATACACTGGGAATAGCCCCTGGCATTGTTGGACATAGGCCCACAAGCCTGAGCTCCAGGAGAAAAACACTCAGCAAAGGTGAAGAGTGGCTTCCCAGCTGTAGAACAGCAAGGGTTTGAGTGCTTGAGCACTGGGGACTCAATCTAGATCTGCAGATGGGCTTTGGGGGCTCCATTTTGGCAAAATACCTAATATGCTAAATGTGTATTATTTTTCTGGAAGGGTCCATAGCTTTCGTCAGATTATCAGAGTGATCCGTGACTCCATAAAGTGTTAAGAACTACAGTCCTTCTTCCACGTCAGTTTATTACCTTTATGGTTCCTTTGCAGTGTCCCCCTGCCCCCCCACACACACACATACACACACACACACATACACACACACATACACACACACACATACACACACACACATACACACACACACACTCTCTCTCTCTCCTTCTCCTCCCCTCTCCACCTTCCTTTCTCCTTTCTCTCCCTTCTGTTACAGTCTTCCTCCTGACTCACACACCTACATGTGACACTAATGCAACTTTCCTCATAAATGGCACAACTCCAGAGTAACCTAGGTGCCAGCCCAAGTCCCTCTACCTTATAAGAGTTAAATAAAATAGCCTAGAGCTATCTCCATCCCCGACAGCCACACAAGTTCTGCAAATGAACAGGGCTCCTCTAGCGAGGCTCTGCACACACCCAAACTCAGAACTCAGCCCCTTTCCCTCCCACAACCACTCACAAGATACCTGTTCCTGTATCTCTGACCTTCGTGGAATGTGGGGCTATGGAGAGGGCTAGCATCACGGCCACCCAGGCCTACCATTGAGCACACAATGCCTACCACGGAGCACTGGATTCCACCAAGTGCCAGTGAGCAGCAGGCAGTTGTCCTGGCATCTCAAATGCCTCACTGACCACGCCTCCTCCCACCAGGCTGCTGAGTCCCTTCAGCCCTCATGACCTTCCTCCTTTTGCTCTGCAGGGCAGTTGTGCTCTTTGCTGCCTTCTTGATCCCAGGACTGTCTTTCTATTTCCCAAAGATCATCAATATCCTCTTCTGAAACAAAGGCTCATCTCCTCTGGCACCTCAGAAGGACTGAGAGGGACACCAAAAGTCCAGCCCTTCCTCCCCATCAAATCTCTATAAACAGAAGGGTGTGAGCCTGAGATTTGTTTTTCCACTCATAGGAGAATATGGCCTTGGCCTTGGAAGGCGGAAACAGCTGGAATAAGTTTTCATTTTAAATAACTATGTCCACTCTATGGCACATGCATCTGCCATGGGTGGGAGGGAGTATGGAGTGAGGGTTAGGAACATGGAGTCTGAAATCAAGCTGTCTGGATTTGATTCTCAAATGCATGTGCCATAGAGTGGAAACACTTATTTACAATGAAAACTCCGCTGGATGATGTTGTGTGAGTTGTTTAAAATCTCTAAGCCTCAGTCTCCTCATTGATAAAATGGCAAGAGTAATAGTGCTTGATGGGCCACCATGTGGTTAAATGAGGCGAGGTTAAACAAGTACTTCATCTGTTGGGGGGAGGGCAGTGATGGGTTGCTAGTCGGTACGCGGCTTCTTTTGGGGCTGATGCAAATGTTCTAACTTACATTGTAGTGATGATTGCACAACTCTATAAATATACTAAAAATAATTGCATCATATACTTTAAATGGGTGAATTATATGATATATGAATTATATGTCAATGAAGCCTTTTTTAAAAAAGCATTTTCTATAGTGCCCCACAAATGGTAGCTCCTATTAAATATAGCTCATGCCCTCTCATACCACTGTTGCTAGCCCACTGGGCAAATGATGGCAGGCAATCCCATCAGCCATGTTGGATGAAATGCACGCAATTGACATCATCATCCTCGTATTTAATGTTCAGCATCATAGCGACACAATGTTTATCTGAGTAACTAAAAGTTATTAGTCCAGATATGCAGACAGGCAAGGATTGATGTCAGGCTTCTATCAAAAAGCAGCAGAGAAGACGCTGGTAACCCCTTCCTTCTCCCCTCCAGAGCCCCCAAACCTAACTGAATCTTGATATAAAGATTGGAAAACAATAGGATGTACTTGTGGGAAAATAAAATACAAGGAAATAATCCAACATTTATTGAGCATCTACTAAGTGTAAAGATATACTAAATGCCAGATGTAGGGCATAAGTTGTCTCATGACAATAACACTTGGGAAGAGCTATAAATTTTTCCATTTTTTAGATGAGGAAATAAAGATTTAGAGAAGTTAATAACTTACCCAAGGTCAAGAGTTTCTAGCCAGAATTTAAAACCAGGTTTGCTGGATCCTAGAATATATATTTATCCCACCCCAGTGCCCTTTCATGCAGTGCAAAACAGTTCATTTTTTCTGTTGCCCATGTTGAGCTGATGGTTCCAGCAAAGGTACCCACTGTGTGTGACCAGAATCACAGAAGCCTGGGGAAGGGCACCCTAGCCCCTGACCTCTTTCTAAACCCACTCTGTTCTGCACCAGTTTATCATTTCAGGATCTCTCTCCGTGGCAGCAGAAAATCAGCCATATTCTTATTGCCTGGTAAGTTACATTCTGAGACCAGCTCTTCCAACTGGAGACCTATAGAATGGTGTCACAAAGGGGAAAATAAGGTCACATACAATTCCTCCCCCAGCCTTGCACCTACTATAACCAGACACAGGGTGCTCACACACATTCCCGCTCATACAGACTGGCCACAGGAGCCTGGCCCTGGAGTCACATGTGGAAAAGTCCCAAGAGGATGCAGAAGTGAGAAGGGGCAATACGGTCACCTTAGTTAAGGCATCAGAGTATGGAGAGCGAGAGAGAGAGAGAGAGAGAGAGAGAGATAACAGCTTTCCTAAGAAGCCCTGCCACGGAGAGGCACAGAGCTCCCAGGGGCCCAGGGCTGCCCTCTAGCAGACCAAGGAGCCAAGAGTACCTCCAGTACAGAGAAGAGGACTCTGGGGAAGCCGAAGGAGGCTCAGTCACTCGCTTTCCTAAGGAATCCAGCCAACAGAACTCTGATAATCAACATGGACAAAGCTTTGTGCTCCCCTAGCAACAGACCAAGAAATACCTTCATTTGTCTCATAATCAGGTTACGAAGGGTAAAGGGTGACCAGTTCCCTACAACCAGATGAGATCTATTTGAAAGTCTTCAAAAGAAAGCTCAAAATGTGGAAGCGTTATCTTTCTGCACATGGCCCAGAATCATGGAGCATCTGAGCTTATCACATCCCAAGACACTTGGGCTAAGATTCTATTTATCCTATGGGACAAATAGGTCAAGTGTTTCCCAGAGATTATTCTTTTTTCTTTTGCTTTTTCTTTTTTGTGTGTGTGTGTGTGTGTGTGTGTGAGACAGAGTCTCACTGTGTCCCCCAGGCTGGAATGCAGTGGTTTGATCTCAACTCACTGCAGCATCTGCCTCCTGGGTTCAAGCAATTCTCCTGCCTCAGCCTCCCTAGTAGCTGGGATTACAGGTGCACACCATCATGCCCAGCTAATGATTGTATTTTTTGTATTTTTTGGTATTTTGGTAGAGACGGAGTTTTGCCATTTTGGCCAGGCTGGTCTTGAACTCCTGACCTCAGGTGATCCACCTGCCTCAGCCTCCCAAAGTGCTGGGATTACAGATGTGAGCATCCGCGTCCAGCCCCAAAGATTATTCTTGAGAACACTTCTCCCATGATATGCTCAATGAAGATAGTTACATGAACTTGGGAAAATCTCTATGTATTGTTTCCTCTCTGAAAGATCTAAAGTCCTCATTAAAGGCTCTGAGAAGTCCCACCACGATGATCTGTTTACCTTTGCCCAACCCAGCTATTTTCAAAGCTAACTTACCCCAAAACCTTTCTTGCACAGAACACCCCTTTACTTGCAGTGGAAATAGGGTTCCTGGGATTCACATTAAGAAACACTTTTTGATGAAAAGAGTTATAGAGATGGATGGTGGCAATGGTTGCACAGCATTGTAGATGTATTTAATGCTACTGAACTGTAACACTTGAAAATGATTAGGATGTTAAATTTTATGTTACATATATGTTAACACAATTTTAGAAATTGGGGGGAAAAAGAAACACTTGTTGGGTCTCCATTCATCTCAGCTATAACAGCTTTTCTCGCCCACCCTGACCCTCTGTGTCTTCTTCAGCTGTCTGGCAGTTTGGGCTTGAACATCGTCAGTGCAATCTGCTCTGCAGTTGGAGTCATACTCTTCATCACAGATCTAAGTATTCCCCACCCATATGCCTACCCCAACTATTATCCTTACGCCTGGGGTGTGGTGAGTATCCCTCTCAACCAAAGATCCTCTAAGTTCTGAATTAGCTACATTTACAAAACTCCCAGAAAGGGCTTGACAACCAAGCTACCTCACTGAACATGGTAGGAAAAGGAGGTGCTTTCAGCATAGGAACAAATTTTAAAGTCCTTGACCCATAGCTTTAAGCACATGACCTTTCTCAGTTTGGGTTTCTGCCTTTGTAGAACAATACCTACCTTGTGGCAATGTTGAGAGAATTAAATGCAATTTTACAAAGAATGCATATGTGCCCACCAACCAGCGCCTCTCCTCACATTCTCTGCCTTCTTGCCCATTACTATAAGCCAGAGGTTAGCAAACTTATTCTCTAAAGAGCCAATAGTAAGCAGTTAAGGTTTTGCAGGCCTACAGTCTCTGTCATGTAGCTATAACTGCCTTACAGCAGCCACAGAAAACACTAAACAAATGAATATGGCTGTGTTCTGATAAAACTTTATTTACAAAACAGGCAGCAGGCAGGATTTGACCCATGGATCATAATTCACCCACCTCTGCTATACACTAGCACTGTCCAATAGAAATATGCAAGCCACATGTTATTTTAAATTTTCTAGTTGCCACATTTAAAAGAGAGAGAGAGTGAAAGCAACAGGTGAAATTGATTTTAATAATCTATTTTATTTAACCCGGTATATCTAAAATATTGTCATTTCAACATGTAATCAGTATAAAAACTTGGTTTGCTATTTTGCATTTGGGGAACTAAATCTTTGAAATCCAGTTTATATTTTGCGCTTATGGCACATCTCAATTTGGGACCAGCTGCATCTCAAGTGTTTAAAAGCCACATGGGAATTGTGGTTGCTGAATAGAACAGGGCAGCTACAGATGAGCTACCTGTGTCCCACATAAATTCAATCCTCTGTCTGCGCAACTGAGTCCCTCCTCTCCTACCTGCTCAAGTTCTCCTCCCCTCTCCCTCATCCCGTCTCTCCTCTACATCATCAGTCTTTCCCCCTTTGCTGGGGCTTTTGCATCAGCATTAAGCATGCTTTTGTTTCTTAAAAAACAAACCAACCAACCTCCTCTTCATTGTACTTCCTTTATCCACTACCACTGTATCTCTCTGGCCCTCTTTGCAGACAAATTCTTAAAAGAATTGTCTACACTTTAGTGAGTCCAATCCTCTTCTCTCATATTCTCTCTGAACCTGCTCCAATTAGACTTTCAGCCTCACTTCCCTAAACACCTGCTCTTCTCCAAATCCCCAATGTGGTGATTGATCCTTCTTCTCAGAGGGACTTTGCTTGACTTCCAGGCTCCACCCTCACTGGTTGCCCTCTTCTCTCTCTCCTCTGCTAGTTCTCTTTTTCCCAATCTCTTAGGCTCAATAATTGGTTCTCTGGTTTTCTTTCTGTACTCATTTGTCTATCTCATTTAGTCTGGCAACTTGAAACACCTTGTCTATGACAATTGTTCTAGAATACATGGCTCCAGCCAAATCTTCTCCCCTATACACCAGTCTAGCATGTCCAATGGTCAACTCAATAGCTCATAGTTCATACATCC
This sequence comes from Pan paniscus, assembly GCF_029289425.2. Taxonomy (NCBI): domain Eukaryota; kingdom Metazoa; phylum Chordata; class Mammalia; order Primates; family Hominidae; genus Pan; species Pan paniscus. The sequence goes on from NC_073258.2 coordinate 61,881,951, forward strand.
AAGTCTGATCTCCAGATTTCACTTCCCAAACCTTCTCTACTCAGTTTTCCTGATTCCAGTTGATGGCAACTCCATCCTTCCAGTTGCTCGGGACAAAACCCTGGAGTTGTCATTGACCCTGTCTTTCTCTCACACCTCACAGCCAATCCCTCGGGCAATCCTGTTGGTTCTACTTTCAAAATGCATTCAGAATCCCACCATTTTCCCCCAGCCCCTCTACTCCCACGCTGGCCTGAGCCACCGCATCTCTCATCTAATCATGGAAACAGCCTCCTGACTGTTCCCTTTCTCCTACTCTGGGCTCACTGCAGCTGTTTATAGCATGGCCACCAGAGGGATCCTTTGGAAACACAAGATCCCGTCACTTCTCTGCTGGCGTCTTACTCAGAAAAAAAGCCAATGTCCTTCCAGCAGCCTGAAGATGCTGGCCCTCTGGTGCCCCCCGCCCCTGGCTCTGCTGCCATCCTCTGGTTCTGCTGCTGAACCACGGGAACCTCCATGATGTTTTCTCCAACACTCCAGGCATCTTTCCACCTTTGGGCCTGGAATGTTCCCTCCGACTGGGGAACTCTTCCCTCAGATGTTCCCACAGCTTCCTCTGTCCCTTCCTCACCTCCTTCAGATCACTAATCTGCAACCACCTTCCCAATGAGGCCCACCTGAACAACCCAACACCCACACTCTCCCAGTAACCCGCTTCCCTTCCCCTTATCTATCTTTCCTGTAGTCTATGCATCTAACACCCTCTGCAACTGACTTATTTGTTACATTTCATGCTTACTGCCTGTCCCTAGAATGAGATTCTTAAGGACAGGGATGTTTTTGGTTTCACTCACTGTCATACCTCAAATACCTAGAACTGTGTCTGGCACACGGTTGACACTTCATAAGCATTTGTCAAGGAATAAATGAATGTGCCAGCTGTGATGCATACTCAGTAAACATCAACAGCCATTAACTGTTGTTTGTATTTGATCAGATCCTTTTATCTGCAAGAGACTTAAAGACTCATCTTTCCAAGATTCTTAGGCAAAGCCTCTCCCTAGAGACCCTATGGACCAAGTCCATGTCATTTATCAAAAGTTCCTTGAGTTTCTCCCCTCCCAGAAACATTTTATGGCTCCCAGGTACTTTAGGATTAAAGTCCAAATTCCTCAGCCAGGTATTTGCCCTCCCTGGGGGATCTGGCTCTATCTCACTGTGCCCTACAGTTCACCTCCCTTCGAATCTCTCACTCACCCTGAACCCTAGCTACTCCCGTCCACTAGGAGAGACAGGCACAAGCGAGTACTTGGGAATTTTCCTGCTGGGAAAGAACCAATCAGGGAGGCATGGACTGCCCAATAGAAGAAATTAAGAAGCAAATGCTGGTGGAGGAACTAAGGGAAAGGAAGATGGGAGAAGAGTTTAGGAAAGACGAAACCCCAAGCAGCACAGCCAGGTGCCCTGGAGTAGAGGGAGCAGCAATTTTTGATTCAGAAAACTTGGCTTTTAATCTTAGTTCTGCCAATGATTGATCTTGGAATGAGAACTCGCCCCATGCCCACCACCCATTCCACCTTCAAGCCTCAGTCATCCCATCTGAACATGGAGGGTCGGACTGCATCTGAGCTTTGCAAATAATGACCCAAGGAATGGAGATACTCCGGGGTTTCCACATCAGGAATTATTTTTCATCAAATAACAAATATCTCAGCTGCTTGAGGGACCCCTTTTCCATGAAATATTTTATGTGTAAAAAAATTGTATTTAAAAAAAATTGAAAAAGACCAGCATACTTTGCCCGGGCCATTCTACTCTAAGTCTCTGTGATCCGTTGACTTAGACATCCTGCACTCCCCTTTTCCTGGGACAACTGCCTCTACCCTCACCCTCTCTAAATCCCTTCATGACAATGAACCTCTCCCTCCTCAGTGCTCTGGGATACCTTTTTGCTGTTCTGTAGCTCTTACCCTATCTGATGTGAATTATAATTATCATCTGCATCTGTTTTCCTACTAGATTGTGCCTCTCAGGATGCATTTCTTAGCCGCTTCTACCAAGTAGATGTTTAATAACCACTTGCTAAATGGAGAGGAAGGAGAAGAAAAGGGGCTAAGGAGAGGCCTCTCCAAAAGAGAGAATTCTCCAAGCATCTGGCTGTCACCAATGCTGTTTTTAAAAATCATAATTGAGATAATTGAGGCCGGGCACGGTGGCTCACACCTGTAATCCCAGCACTTTGGGAGACCGAGGCAGGTGGATCACTTGAGCTCAGGAGTTCAAGACCAGCCTGGGCAACATGGCGAAATCCCATCTATACAAAATATACAAAAATTAGCCAGGCATGGTAGCGCGTGCCTGTAATCCCAGCTACTCAGGAGGCTGAGGCAGGAGAATCGCTTCAACCCAGGAGGCGGAGCTCACAATGCTGAGCTCATGCCACTGCTCTCCAACCTGAGTGGCAGAGCAACACTCTGTCTCAAAAAAAAAAAAAAATTAAAAAGTCATAATTGAGAGGCATTTCTTTGGTACCTACTGCATGCCATCCACCTTCACTATGAAATGTTCTCATGTCACATAATTGGAACCCAAATGGTAATGGGAGTCTCCTGGATGGACCTTTTAGATTGAAACTCGCTTCCCAGATACACTGGAAGACTCCATACTCCTGGGTATTCTTGGGTAACAGCAAATGGAGGGTTTCTATTTCTCCCGGTTACCACCTGCTACGGTTAATTTACTTCATTTTGGGGATCCTTTCACTGCCTGTTCTTCCCAAGCCAGAGAAACAGCCCCAATTCCTGCCCTCCACAAAACACCACTGTCACAAGCCAAGAAAGTCTTTTCAGAGGCTGACATTTTCCCAAAGGTTCAGATGAAGGGGTGGGTTGCCCATTCACACCTGTGGGTGTTTCTCGTTAGGTGGAACAAGAGACTTGGAAAAGAAAGAGACACAGAGATAAAGTACAGAGAAAGAAAAATGGGGCCCAGGGGACTGGCATTCAGCATACAGAGGATCTACGTGGGCACCGGCCTCTGAGTTCCCTTAGTATTTATTGATCATTATCGGGCATGGCAGGATAATAGGATAATAGTGGAGAGAAGGTCAGAAGGTAAACACATGAACAAATGTCTCTGCATCATAAACAAGGTAAAGAAAAAAGTGCTGTGCTTTTGATGTGCATATACATAAACATCTCAACGCCTTAAGGAGCAGTATTGCTGCCAGCATGTCCCACCTCCAGCCCTAAGGCAGTTTTCCCCTATCTCAGTAAGTGGAATATACAATGGACTTTACACCGAGACATTCCATTGCCCAGAGACGAGCAGGAGACAGAAGCTTTCCTCTTACCTCAACTGCAAAGAGGCGTTCCTTCCTCTTTTACTAATCCTCCTCAGCACAGACCCTTTACGGGTGTTGGGCTGGGGGACGGTCAGGTCTTTCCCATCCCATGAGGCCATATTTCAGACTATCACATGGGGAGAAACCTTGGAAAATACCTGGCTTTCCTAGGCAGAGGTCTCTGTGGCCTTCCGCAGTGTTTTGTGTCTCTGGGTACTTGAGATTAGGGAGTGGTTTGAGATTAGGGAGTGGTGATGACTCTTAACAAGCATGCTGCCTTCAAGCATTTGTTTAACAAAGCACACCCTGCACAACCCTTAATCCATCTAACCCTGACTTGACACAGCACACGTTTCAGGGAGCACAGGGTTGGGGGTAGGGTTACAGATTAACAGCAGCTCGAGGCAGAAGAATTTTTCTTAGTACAGAACAAAATGGAGTCTCCTATGTCTACTTCCTTCTACACAGACACAGTAACAATCTGATCTCTCTTTCTTTTCCCCACATTCAGAGGGATGGTGGAGGTTTACATCAGAGCCCAGCAAACCACTGATTACTGAAGATAAGACATCCTTGCTTTGGGAAGTCTTCATTTTTCACAGGAGGCCTTTTCCTGTGGCCTCCCCCTTCCCACCATGGCGCCCAACTCCTTCTTTTTCCTCTAACCATCTCTCTGTTCTCTCTGTGTCTTGCCCATACCCTCCAATTCCTACCGACGGCCTCCCCAGAGCAGTGTCACTGCTCCCCTCTCTGACTCCAGAGCACACCCGAAGCAACCTATCAAGGGGCTTCCCTAAACATGGTCATCTTTTTTCTCAGAGGAACACTACCAAGTAAATGTTGCAATAACAATTCTTTTATCCCCACACTTGATACTTACAAAAACCCGGTGGGAAATGTCCCCCCACGAGGCTGAGAGAGGATAGGGGACTTCCGCAAAGCCACAAAGAGTCCATGGCAGGGCCCCAGTGAGAGGTCAGTTCAGACTCCCAGTCCCGTGCTCCTGTCCTCCCCATCTGCTCTGCCTACAGAACCCTGGAATGGCGATTTCTGGTGTGCTGCTGGTCTTCTGCCTCCTGGAGTTTGGCATTGCATGCGCATCTTCCCACTTTGGCTGCCAGTTGGTCTGCTGTCAATCAAGCAATGTGAGTCCCAGGGCTCCTCAGTGGGTGGAAAGATGCCCCCAAAAAGGTGGAGACAAGGGAGCTCTTTGTGCTTTCCACTGCCTGCTCAGGAGCAGGAGTAGTTCCTCGGTGTCCGAGGCCTTTGGTGCATGGCCCGTCCTTCTTAGCATGCCCCCTGTGTGCCTGTGTTTTCCAGGTGAGTGTCATCTATCCAAACATCTATGCAGCAAACCCAGTGATCACCCCAGAACCGGTGACCTCACCACCAAGTTATTCCAGTGAGATCCAAGCAAATAAGTAAAGCTACAGATTCTGGAAGCATCTTTCACTGGGACCAGGAGAAGTCCTCCCTTTCTGGGCTGCCCTAACCCAGGTCGTTCCTGTTCTGACAGCTGAGGAAACGTCTCTCCCACTGTTTGTACTCTCACCTTCATTCTTCAATTCAGTCTAGGAAATCATGCTGTTTCTCTATCAAGAAGAAGACAGAGATTTTAAACGGATGTAAACCAAGAGGGACTCCCTAGGGCACATGCATCAGCACGTATGCGGGCATCCAGCCTCTGGGGCCTTGGCACACACACATTCGTGTGCTCTGCTGCATGTGAGCTTGTGGGTTAGAGGGACAAATATCTAGACATTCAATCTTCACTCTTTCAATTGTGCATTCATTTAATAAATAGATACTGAGCATTCAATGTGTTCAAGGCTCTCTTCATGGCAGGAGGGGGCTGGACATTGACATGACACAGTCTTGGACCTCAAGAAACTTCTGGCCTTAGGAGAGAGGACACCAGGACATCACGGGAGCAATTTTCACTGACAAAGGGCAACATAGGGGAGAGGCAGAAGGAGCCCAGAGTGAATTTATTCTGGCTGTGATGCAGAAAGGAAGGAATGAGGAGAGCAGAGGACAGGTCTGGTTGGGGGAGCAACATCTGAATGGGGCATTAAAAGACAGTAAGGATTTTCAGTGTAATAAGGGACCACGTGGTTCAGGAGGCCTTCAGAGAGAATGATCAGTCCTTTTAGATTCTGTTACCAATGAGGCAACCAAATTCACAAATGTGCAAGAATGTAGAAGGAATCTTCCAGAGACATAAGGCCAATACATCATTATCTGTAAAAGGACTAATTCCAAAGAGAAATGGCCATGTCATTCCTATTACCATTTCTGCATTTACCTTGGTAACAGCATCTAAAAGGACTAATCCTTTCAGCAGACAACTCACTGTCTCCAAAGGTCTCCCAAACAGCGTCGTCCCTCATACTGAAAATCCCTCACTGTCCTTTAATGGCCCATTTAGATGTCGCTTCCTGAACCAGGCAAAATTTAAACATTGTTATGTATGATAACCAATGGGCATCCAAGAAGTTGCATTCTGTGGGGTTATAGCAATCATCTCTAAAATCCAGCTGTTGTCAAGCTTTCCTTAGCTACAGAAGCACTGCAAGGATTTGTTTGTTTGTTGTTTGTTTTGGTTACTAAATACAAAATGTGATTTTGCTCTTGTAAATAACTTTGTTCTTGGGGTTATCTAAGAAGTTTCTTCTAAATGGCATGCAGTTAGAGGTCTATCGCCTGTGCACCTGCATCTTCTCATTTTCTCTGATCAGGAATCCTTCTGATGCCCATCAGCTAGCCAGGAACAGGAGTGTTTTCATTTCCTAGAACTAAATGGGCCTTAGGAATTACAGACCTCCTGAAAAATTGATTTTTTCAAATGGAATATGAGGCATGTAATATCCTGGTTCTAGATCAGTCCTTCACATACCTGTTTTGTAAGCCAGGAGGTTAGGACATTGAGCTCCCCAAAAGGGACCCACCTGTTTGCACCGTTCTCTGAGGGCTGGGTAAACAGAGCAAGCCTGCCCCTCTCACCACCTCCTTTCTTATTGCTGCCTCTTGCTGCCCCATCTAACTCTACACCTCCTTCTCATCCTACAGAACTCTACCCCTCAAACCTGACCCTCCATTCTGTTCACAGAGCCTCCTTCCTGACATTTCTGACCTATGAGTTAATTCAGATATTGCTAACATAGCTCGCTTCCTGCATTGTGGGTCATCCCAGAGAAAGCACTTTCTAATACATCTGGTGCCTCTCCAGATGGGGGCACCTGACCCTGCCCTCCTGAAATCACCACAGGGCTTGTTGGAACAGATTCTTTCCTATGTTATCACCTACTATATTAGTCCTGTGTTCTAGGCCCTTGTCCTGGGGGGACCAATTGCCAACCTAGGGTGACAGCTCATTGCATAAAATGTTATGCATTCTCTGCACCACCCCACAAGCCCTCCATCCACAGGGTTCCATCCCCTCCCTATCCACTCCATAACAATGGAACATAAAACCTGGAAGAGATCTCAGAGATCTGTAGCCCACCCAACTATTTAACCATAGCACTGTGGCAGTGCAGTGGTTTAAATCTCCCCTCCAAAACTCATGTTGCAATTTAATTGCCATTGTAATGGTATTTAAAAGTGGAGTCTTTAAAAGATGATTAGATCATAAGGCCTCTGCCCTCATGAATGGAGTAATGCCATTATTTTGGGAGTGGGTTAGTTATCACAGGTGTGGGCTTCTGATAGAAGGATAAATTTTGGTCCTTGTCCTCTCTCCGCCTCATGTGCTCATTTGCCCTTTAGCCATGTTATGATGCATCAGGGCCCTCAGCAGATGCTGGCACCATGCTCTTGGACTTCCCAGCCTCCAGAACTGTTAGAAATAAATTTATTTTCTTTATGAATTACCCAGTCTCTGGTATTCTGTTATAGCAATGTAAAACAGACTAAGACAGGTAGAGATGGAAATTTGCCTGAGGTCATCAACCCAGCTAGAGGTATAGCCAGGTCCAGAACCAGAACTTCAGATGGCCGGTTCAGGGCTTCTTGCAGAAGGAGAAGCATGTGGTAAAAAAAAATCAGGGTGACTAAGATTAAAACACTGTCTTCACTTCCTTAGCTTGAAATGACACAGGATCCTTCAGGTGCCACTTCACCAGCCAGAGACTTCCGCAGCCAGCAGCACCTCTGCTAGAGTTTTGCACATGGCTGCTGAGCTGGCTCCTCCCACTTGGCCCAGCAGGCTGTGCTCAGCTCATGCTACCAGCCCGGATCTCACACCCACCATGGGCAAGTTAGGCATGGAGCAGAAAGGGGTGTGTGAGCAAGCGAGCGAGAGTGGGGTCTGGCCATGGTACACCTGTGCTGGCTGCTGTGGTGGGACAGGCAGCTCCAGGGGCCAGCACAGGCACAAGCTCTGTGCAAGGCTATGGCTGGACAAGGCATGCCTTAAGTGGCTTCCACCTTGAGCACTGGCATTTGGACAAGGGGAACACATGGTGCCTGAACACTTAGAGACGCCAGCAACTGCAGAGCCCCAAATGGGTGTTACAGCATGTCACAGCTCTGGCTCAGGGAGTACCAAGATCTGGGCTCCCAGAAGAGTCACAGCTCTTCTCTCATAGTCCGGCAAACGAGAGCATGTCACCACCCATAGCTCGGCAATCTGGCCAGAAACGTGTTTCAGCTTGGTTGTTTTACAGCTTGTTTGGTCCTGCTGCCCTGCTCCAGCCCACAGTTCCTGGGCTGGCCTGGCCCTGCCCTGCTTCCCATGATGCAGAGCAGCTGCCCAGCGTCAGTAGAAGGCAGGAGGGATACAATGTTACAGCTCCTTTCACAGCTGCCATTCCACGGGTGCTGGGTTTTTGTCCTGTGTCCAGGAAGAATGAGGTTACATGGACAACCAGAGAGTGAGCAAGGCAGAGAAGAGTTTTACTGAGCAATAAAACAGCTCTTAGTGGAGAAGGGCCCCAAAGCGGGTAGCCCCTACCCAGAGGTGGGTAGTCCCACATGGCTGAGTCCAGAGGTTTTATGGGCTTTGGCCCCATCCCAGACTTACTGAATTAGCACTCTGGGGACAGGATCCAGCAATCTGTTTTTGAACAAGCCTGCTGGGTGATTCTGATGCCCACTCTCAGGTTTGAGAACCACTGCTCCACAGCATCTTCTCAAATGACTGTTTTTCTCATTTTGAGTACCTTCTAATGTGATGGCGTACGTTATGATGGTGTTTACAGAGGCAGCCCATGCCATCTGTAGACAATTGTACTGAGAGGCTCTTCTTAAGAATGAACTATGTCAAAACGGAATGAATTACGTCAAGTTTTCATGTGGAAGATTAAAAAAAAAAAGATGACCCTTCACCTTTAGACTTGCGGAATCAGAGTATTAGATAAGACTCTGTCTCAGCCCAACCACTTGCTGACAGTCTCTGGTAGGTTACGTCCCCCATGTTCCCTTTGGTCAACCTTCTCCCCCTTCTCACCCCAGCAAGGCTAGTATCAGGTACACTTTTTATGTCTCATAAAGTTAAATCAACAACCAGGAGTCAATACAAACTATATAGATACAGAGGGCAATAAAGGCAGAAGCAGCAACATTCGACTTCACCCAGGTAAGAAGGTAATAAAATTCCATAAAGGACAACCCAGTGGTCCAATCCACAGACTGCCAGAAGCATCAGGCAACTGAGCACTCCCCACCTCCACTACTGAACACTGCCAGCGTGCTGGCCACGGGGCTGGTAGTGCTCAATAAATGTCTGTCAAATGAACACAATCTTATGAAAATGGAAGTAATTAACATTTATTGAGTCTTTAATGTCTGACAACTTATTCTGTTCAATGCCCTTTGATAAAAGAAAAACTTCAGCCGAATTAAATTTAAAGGAGTTTAACTGAGCAATGAACAATTCACAAATCGGGCAGCCCCCAGAATCACAGCAGATTCTCAGAGACTCCATGAGTGCCTCGTGTTCAGAACAAATTTATACACAAAAAGGAAACATGATGTACTGGAATTGGAAGTTAGGTACAGAAACAGTGAGATTGGTTATAGCTCCGCATTTGCCTTAGTTGAAGGCAGCTTGAATAGTCAGTGGTCTATGAATGGTTGAAGTATGGCCGCTGGGATTGGCCAATGCTCAGCTATTGTTACTGATGCATACTATTAAGTTAGGTTTTTGATTTTGTCTGACTATTAAGCTAGGTTACAGTTCATCCACAAGGACTCAAATGTAGAAGTACAGAGTCCTTCTCAGGCCATATTTAGTTTGCTTTAACACCTTTCAGCTGCATGATCTCATTTTGTATTGCAAAAATACAGAGTGGCATTATCTATGCATTAGGAAAGAGAAATATGAAAAATCTGGGGCTCAGAGAGGTTAAGTAATTTGCCCAAGTCTGCACTGCTAGTAAATGATAGAGCTGGGTCTTAATTCATGTCTCCTCACTCCAAATCCCATGCTCTTTTGCCACTGCAAAATGTATCTCTCACAGTTCTGGAGGCTGGGAAGCCCAAGACCAAAGTACCAGCAGATTTGGTGTCTGGTGAGGGGCTGCTTCCTGGTTCATAGATAACAGTGCTCTCACTAAGTCCTCACATGGCAGAGGGGCCAAGGGAGCTCTCTGGAGTCTTTTATTATATAAAGCCACTAATCTTATTCATGAGCCCCTCATGACCTAATCACCTCCCAAAAAACCCACCTCCAAATATCATTACATTGAGGACTAGGTTTTAAAATAGGAATTTTAGGATGACAAAAACGTTCAGTCTATAGCACAGAGTACAAAAAGCTTATTGAAACAGCTTCAGATTCCACACCACAAGTAACCTTTCGGGAACTAACACTTGAGTTTGGTGTATCAGGGGTTCTTAAGAAGCGGGAAGAGGTGAATTTGGTAACGTCTGGATGTATTTTTTGTTGCCACAACTGGAGTTGAGGGAAAGGGTGCTACTGGCATTTAGTGGGTAGAAGCCAAGGATAATGCTGAACATCCTACAATGCACAGGACAGCCCCTTCATCAAAGAATTGTCTAGCCCAAAGTGGCAATAATGTTGAGGGCTAAGAAAGAAGACTACCAGTAATTATCTGAAAAGGCTATTAAAATACTCACTTTTCTAACTACCGATCTGATTTTCTTCATATACTTTAACCAAAACAACATATCAAAACAGACAATATATAAGCAGATGTGAAAATCTAGCTCTCTTCCAGTAATCCAAACAGGAAAGAGGTATACATACCTGATATGGTTCAGGTCACACAGCCACAAAATGTAGTGTCCTAGCAACGGTGAAAACAGCAGAAACAGGAAAGTCATGATCACCTTTCCCTACCACTTCTTCCCTGAAGCAACTCATAAGACCCTAATTCGAAAGGTACCCTCCCAACCTTTTGGGAGGTTGAGGCAGGAGGATCACCTGAGGCCAGGAGTTCGAGGCTGCAGTGAGCTATGATTGTATCACTACACTACAGCCTAGATGACAGAATGGGAGCTCAAAGACAAAAAAAAAAAAAAGTAGAAAAGAAAAGTGCCCTCCCTACACCGAGAGGAAAGGAACATCCTTATCTCTGAATAAATGTGGTTACAAAATGATATTAAACAAATAGGCCTTGCTAATTTCATCCCAGTTTATTACCATTAAGTCATGGTTTTTTATTTAATCATACTTCACAATTATTCACGTCCTCATCAAACCTAGCATAAAAAGTACACAAGTTTATCTGTTTCTTCAGGTCTTTATTTCCTTATGAAGACCATCACATCAAGCAAAACTTATATTAAATAAATGTGTATGCTTTTCTCTTGTTAATCTGTCTTTTGTCAAAAGGCCCTTGGCCATAAATGTAGTGATGGTTGAAGAAAAGGTATTTCTCCTCTCCTATGAACCTATAAAACAATACCACTCTTCTCATTGATTTTTTTTCATTTTGGAAAATAGAATTATTTTTTATTTAAAAATATTTATTTATGTTAATATGTAATAAATATTTTATTTTAAAATAGATTAGTAAATTATTTTTAAGTATCTCCATTTTAATTTCTAATATGGTATAAATATCAACAAATTTAACCCACATAAACAAGTGTTCTTCGAGAGTACTTAATAACTTTTAAAAATGCAAAGGACTCCTGAGACCAAAGAGAGTGGGTCCTGAGACCAGAGTTTATGCTGTTGTTCTCCTCCTCAAAGCCCTGCAAGGGTTCCTAGCATCCACAGAATAAATTCCTGACCACGGCATTCAAGACCCTGTTCAGCTGCCCTTCAATCCCTCTTCCCACAATGTCCAAATCCCAGTTGTCCAGCCTCTCTGTCAACAGGAGTTTGGCTCCTGCCTTGAACTCACCAAATTCAGGCATCCATTCACTCATTCATCAAATGCCAAGCACCTGCCTCTGCAGGTAAGAACCACATCCCACCCCTTAGGAGCTCAGAAGCTCATAAGGAAGGATACACACATACTCAGATAACAGTGGGGAAAGGATGCAGGAGAGGTTCCGACAAAACGCTATGGGAGCCTGTAATCCCAGCACTTTGGGAGTCCAAGGCAGGTGAATAGTCTTAGGTCAGCCTGGCCAACATGGTGAAACCTGGTCTCTACCAAAAGTACAAAAATGGGTCTGGTGTGGTCGCAGCCACCTGTAATCCCAGCTAACCTGTAATCCCAGCTACCTGGGAGGCTCAGGCAGGAGAATCGTTTGAACCCAGAAGGTGGAGGTTGCAGTGAACCGAGATTGTGCCACAGCACTCCAGCCTGGGTGACATGAGGGTGAATGAGGGCGAATGAAGCTCCTTCTAAAAAAAAAAAAAAGCTATGAGAGTTTGGAGTAGGATGCTGTCAAGGGACAAAGCACTTATTTTTTTCAAGTGGCGGCAGGTTTCCTTAGGAAATAACTGTTTTTGGCTCTTTTGGGGTATGGGAAATGAAGCCCTCCTCCCATCCCAAGGAATGACCAGGTTGGGGAGGGTAAAACAGAGAATTGTTCTGCACAATATTGCAGGGAGCATCTGGAAATTCTGAGGGCAGCTCGGCAGGGGCCGGAGGACGAGGCTCTAGGATGGGAAGAAAAGGAAAGAGCGGAGAGGAAGAGGATGGGGCCTAGAAGCATGGAGGAAGGCCAGGGTCCTGAAGAAGAAAGGGCCCAGCTGAAGTTCTCTGTGACAGGAATGAGCAAGGGACTAAGATCAGAGACATCCAGCACTTGATGTTTAGTTCATTGCTCTGTTTTGGGGCATTGGCATCTTTCCCACCCCCTACACTTTAGTAAAATTCTGCTACACAGAACCACTTTGTGTGAGTAAAGCTGTAGGAAAATCAAGGAAGGGAGAGTTTTCTAGTGCTGCCATAACAAAGGACTACAAACTGGGTGGCTTGTTAATTCAACGTATCGTCTCACAGATCTGGAGACTGCAAGTCTGAGATCAAGGTGTCAGCAGGGTGGGCTCCTTCTGGGGCTGTGAAGGACTCCATTCCAGGCCTCCCTGCAGGCTTCTGGTGGTCCGTGGGCATCTTGGCCACTCCTTGGCCTATAGATGCATCACCCCAGAGTCTGCCTTCATGTTCATGCAGGCTTCTGTCTGTGTGCAAGTCTGTGCAATATCCCCTTTTTACAAAAACACCTGTCATAGTAAATTAGGGCCCCTTTTAACCTAATTACTTTTGCCATGAAACTATCCCCGAATAAAGTCACATTCTGAGATACTAGATGAGGGGTTAAGACTTCAGTATATCTTTTTGGAGGGTTCCATTTCAACCCACAGCAAGAGATGTGTTCCAGGACTGAGTTCATGTGGGGTGGACAAACAGCCGTGAAAGGGGAGATGTGAGGGAGATCAGGAGTGTATAGGAAATTGAGCAAGGAAATTGACTATGTAAAGCGTAATCTACATGAAGAAATCCTCCAACTTATTGGGAATGGAGCCACTATATATAGGATGGCGGCTTTAGCCAGTTCATGTAAACTAAAGGAAAGGGTGATTCTATAAGGCTGGAAAAATTGGAGACACACACACACACAAACATCACAGGCAGCTCACATTTGGGGCATGTGGGTTCCAAAGAGATTTAGTTTGACTGTAAAGTTCAGGGAAGGCTTTGTGGAGGAAGAGGCTTCAGGATGAGCGTTGGAGGATGGGGTGAATCTGGACATGCTCCCACACCTCTGGTTCACACTCTTCTGGAATACACTGTGCCTTCAGTGCAGCTTTGATCCAATCTTTCTTTCAATGTCCAACTTCAGTTAGATGTCCAATTCCATGTCCAGCCACTCGACAAACCTCCTAGGACCAGCCCATCCCTTTGACACATCTCCCAGCCACGTCATCCCTGATGGTCTGACTGAATAGTTGTTTGTTCCTATCCACACTTGCACTAGAATTATCCCAACAGTGGTTATATTCTGTCTCGTCAACTCCTTGCAAATTCTAGAGCACCTCGTATCCTAGCATACCACCTAGCACACACCAGACACTCAATAAATGCTCACTAATTGCTTATAAGGGAAATCTATTGGCTCAGAAAATCTTGACCCACTTCTGGATTTCTCACTTTCTCAAAGAGAAACTTTGGAAGGAGATCCCATGGAATCCTACTTTAGCCAAGGCCATAAATACTCTGAGGGGCAAATAAACTCAGCGTGGATGCCAGAGAATAGACGTATTGACTCCAAATGAAACTGCAAAGAGGACTTTGGAGCTTGAAAGAGAAACCTAATTTGAGTTTATTTTCTAGATGATTAACATTAAATAGTGCCAATCCATCAGCTAGCACCAGAATTTCTAGATCAGGCTGCAGAAACCCACAGAGCCTGAAGAAAGAGCATCCAAAGACTTCCCAGGAGCACAAGGTAAGACTTCTGTGAATTCTTCCGCAAGACTCTGACAGGGCCTAGATAGCACCAGCAGAGACGTGGACCTAGGCAGTCCCTCGGAAGTGTCTCTTGAGAACCACAAGGAATCAGGGGTTCAGACATAGGGTAGTGCCCTCCAGCAAGACAGGCGTGCAGCCACCCATCCTTGGAGGTGCTGGGAGGCTGGGAAGTAACTGAAGAGTCACAACAGGTTCTCAAATTGAGCTCCTGTCTCTGCATGGACGCAGCAATCTTAAGATAGAAGGCTGGAGACTCTGCTAGGCATTTTCTGGCTGCCTTGCTCCCTAAGCCCAGCTGTAGGCACACTGTGATCAGGTCTACTTAGGACCTCAATCTAGAACTGGTGGAATGGCTTCTGATGGAACCACTCTTTTTTTTCTTCTTCTTCTTTTTGAGATGGAGTCTCGCTCTGTCACCCAGGCTGGAGTGCAGTGGCGCGATCTCGGCTCACTGCAAGTTCCGCCTCCCGGTTTCAGGCCATTCTCCTGCCTCAGCCTCCAGAGTAGCTGGGACTACAGGCGCCCGCCACCACGCCCGGCTAATTTTTTGTATTTTTTAGTAGAGACAGGGTTTCACCGTGTTAACCAGGATGGTCTCGATCTCCTGACCTCGTGATCTGCCCGCCTTGGCCTCCCAAAGTGCTGGGATTACAGGCGGAACCACTCTCTTTGTTCCTGACATTTTCCTGACGGGAGGTAGAATCTCAGGGGTCCCAGGAACATCCCTCATAGGACCCAACTGTTTGTGCCAATTGTCAGGTCTATGGCTGTATTGTTTTTCACACATTAAAGAAGGAGTCCTCTGAAAAAAAGGAAGAGAGAAATGATTAATTTTTTAATATCATGAAGCAGAGTATAACATTTAGCACAGTATTCATTATGAAAATTGAAGGCAGGCAGACTATCAATTCTTGTATTTCAAATCTCAACTTCAGCATTTCTTAGCTGTGTGACTATGGTCAAGGCACTTAACCTCTCTGAGCCTCAGAGAGTTTGTCCGAAAAATGGTCATAACAATAATATATTGCTGGGGGAACTGCCTTATATCTACAGGGTTATGAGGCATCAACATCCAAGGATGCTGTAGTTGTTATTCTAAACCACCCTCCTGGGAAATCTGTTATTCTTCAAGAAAGCAAGGAATGTCAAGGTCTAATGCAGAAGTGGCTCACACTGCCTGCACAGCCTCCATTCATGCAGCTGAACATTCCACCATCCATATGTCACTGGTAGAACATTTCTTCTGGGAAATGAAAACATAGTGAAATGCAAATAGCAGTCAGAAAAAAATAAATTTGAGTCTCAGATCTATTCCTGTGGGTTGCATAATTGTAGACAAGTTATTCCACTTTCAGAGCCTTGGTCTCCCTACTTTGCAAAGAGGCGGGTCGGATCAAAATGAGTGAGAAGACAGGGGTGAGTGCCTTAGCCATCAGGTGTCAGACCAGTGACAGTTGTTTTTCCTATGGAAGAGTAGCATGGAAAGGGGCCTCAGAGACCAGCTAGATTTTAAAATAAGGAAAAAGCTGGGAATTTTCTGAAGCTTTATATAACCAATATTTTGAACTGTTGGGATCCAAGGAAAAAGAAGTGAAACCACAAAGGAGAAGTGTAGGGCATTTCTGCATGAAAGTGGTTCTCAAACTTCAGCAGCATGAGATTCACCTGGAGGGTGTGTTGAAACACAGATGGCTGATCCTTGCCCCTGGACTTTCTAGTAGCTCTGGGGAGGGGACCAAGAATTTGACTTTCCGACAAGTTCCCGGTGATACTGATACTGCTAGTCCAGAGACCGTACTTTGAGATCCTCTGCTATTAATACTAAATCTAATAGTTTGGGGTCAATTAGGAAAAATATTCACAACAATGGCCCCTCTCTTTTTTAAGATTGGGGTAACACTTTTATTTTATTTTATTTTTATTTATTTTATTTTTACTCTAAGTTCTGGGATACATGTGCAGAACGTGCAGGCTTGTTACATAGGTATACATGTGCTATGGTGGTTTGCTGCATCTATCAACCCGTCATCTAGGTTTTAAGCCCCACCTGCATTAGGTATTTGTCCTAATGCTCTCCCTCCCCTTGCCCCCCTACCCTCTGACAGGCCCCAGTGTGTAATGTTCCCCTCCCTGTGTCCATGTGTTCTCATTGTTTAACTCCCACTTATGTTTGGTTTTCTGTTCCTGTGTTAGTTTGCTGAGAATGATGGTTTCCAGCTTCATCCACGTCCCTGCAAAGGACATGAACTCATTCTTTTTTATGGCTGCATAGTATTCCATGGTGTATATGTGCCACGTTTTCTTTATCCAGTCTATTGTTGAGGGGCATTTGGGTTGGTTCCAAGACTTTGCTAAACAATGGCCCTTCTCTTATGGGTGGTCTCTACCTTTCAACAAAGAACAAATGTTAACTGTTCCCTCTGTGCCAGGTTCTATGCTGGCAGTTTTCTCAATCTTCAAAACACCCTTTGGAGAAAGTGCCACTATTATGCACCTTTTATAGATAAGAAACTGACAGCGTATGCAACTTGCTCAAGGTCGTACAACTAATAAATGAAGGAACTGAGAAGTGGACTTAGGGCTGTCTGAGCTCTTAACCCTGATACTGTCTTGCTTTCGAGTTTACTTTATAGATGATTAATATTAAATAATGCCAATTCATCAGCTAGCACCAAACTCAAAATGTCCATTGACAATTTGGAGTGTTTCTCTCACTCAGGATGCAGCTGGGACAGGGGGATCAATTTGTACTTGTGATTTAGTGAGGACAGAAAGCCTCCTGAGAACATACTTCTGGGGTCCTGCACACGTTATTTTGTGCCATAGGATTTGGTGTCTTGCCAGTAAGGACTGTATAATTTAAGTAAAGGGATAAGCCCACCAGCCACAACAATTAACAAGTAAAGTACACTAGTAACATTATCTCTCATCTGAATGGGATATCTTCGCATCTAATAATATCTTTAATGTTCTGAGGGCTACATGCCTACCTCCTCCCATTGCACACTTGCTCACCAGCATCAAAAAATTAAGCAATTCTCTAAGTCCAGCTTATCAGTCCTCATCAAATCGGGACAATATCCCAGGTCTCCCCCCAAGTGATTCCCTTCTCAACTTTTTCTAATGCTCAAGATTCAGTAGAAACTGCAGGCTATTAAGGGTTTGATCATTGTCATAATCTCTAGGACCCTGGACCATAATGGTTTAAACACAAGGAAAATGCAACAAAATTTCTACATGGTCGCAATCCCAACACCAACATGGACAAGACCCATGAAGAGATTGAAAGGGATGATCATTCCCAGGCCACTTGGTCCATGGTTCCTCCTGGATGTCAAGGGCACCCAAGAAGCCTGGGAAAGACAGTCTGTTTTTTTGCTCTGAAACCAATTAATGTTGAAAAATCATACACAAAATGCCTTAATTAAATTAAACCCATAAATGAGTTAACTAGTTATAGACTTCAAGGACAGAAGTACAGCTGGGGCAAATAAGAAACTAGAACCGAGAGTCAAAAGGACATCAAGGACCAAGGTAGTATCTGTGTGTATGTGTGTATGTATGTGTGTGTGTGTGCGTGTGTATCTGTGTGTGTGTCTGTGTGTCTGTGTCTATGTCTGTGTTATCTGTCTTCCTCCCTCCTTCCCTCTCTCTGTCTGTGTGTGTGTATGTGTGTGTGTGTGTCTGTGTATCTGTCTTCCTTCCTCCTTCCCTCTCTCTGTGTGTGTGAGTGTGTGTCTGTCTGTCTGTGTCTGTGTCTTCCTCCCTCCTTCCCTCTTTCTCTGTGTGTGTGTCTGTCTGTCTGTCTGTGTCTATGTGTCTTCTTTCTCCTTCCCTCTCGCTCTCTCTTTCTCTCCTTCCCCCTTCTCCTTTCCCTCTCTCTCTCCTTCTCTCCTCTTCTTTTATCTCTCCCTCCCCCAATGCTTCTCAGCTTTATTCTCTTCACTCTACTAACTGGTGTTCTCTGCTCCCCCTGCACACAACGTACATGTGACCCCTCCAACTCTGCCTAGCCTCCCATCCCACAGTAGTCCTTGGGTCCAGTTCCAAATTCCCAGGAGAAAGAAGTTACCAGAGCATTTGGGGTCAGTTGTTCACCCCAGATCAATCAGCTTTGCCAGGGCAGGGGGCAAGATGGGGAGGTAGCCTGTGCCCACTCAACAAACTCAAGGCATGCAGATTAAAATGCCAACTGCAGGGGGCTAAGCAAAGCCACCATCCAGACTGTGAACAAAAGGTCTACAAGAAGCTAAGTAGCCTCGGGAAACCCTAGTCTTGCAAATCCAAATCCGTAAAAGGAAAACAGTGTGTTCTTGCCAAGAAAGGCAAGAAGTTTATTTTGTCTGGTACCATGCTAGGTGATCCTTATTTTAATGAAGATGAAACTAAAGATAAGAATGAGATAAGATGCATTATTCATTTTGTCAGAAGAGGGAAATGCACCTTCTTATGTGTTTTGCAGCAGTTGTACACCATGACCGAACAGGTGATTGGAGCCAACAGTGTACCTGGCATTGTTGCCCCAGATAATGTTCACGTCATCCAGCCCAGCAACCCTGTGGCCTCTGGAAATCATCTGCAGCCTTCAGAGGTGACCACTTACCCAATCTCACCAAAAGTAATCCAGTGTGATACAGGAAGAGCAAACTTACAGAATCTACTCGTGGTGAACCAGAACTCAGCAGCAGGTGTACAGAGTCAACCCATTGGGTATCAGCGACAGTATCCAGTGGGAACAGCCAGTTTGCAGACGGTGCCTGGAGTGATCCAATACACACAGGGAACCACGAATCTCCAGACATGGCCTGGAGACCTTCAGAATCCTCTGAATGCTAACCCTGGGCTGACACACACCTCAAACTCATCCCAGTGGGACACGTCATTTGCATCATTTACTTCATTTAATCTCAAGAAATTCATAAATGAGGAGGTCAGAACATTAGGGGTGAGTGTGATTTCTCCTTCTCTCCGATTTGGGTCACTTCATAAGCCCTCGTCTAGTGCTCTGGGATGAGGAAGGGAATGTGTTGAGAGGGTAAAGGGGAGATGGAGTGGGTGTGGGGGGCAGTTTCTGGAGGCTGGACCCAGTACAATCACCCAGATGCTGGCCCCTCTCCCTTGTCTTCCTTCCACTCCCCAAGGAGACCCATGGTTTGGGGGATAATGGTTTGAATAATCAGTGAACTTCCCCACCTTACCCAGCTATCTATCAGGGGCATGGGTCAGCAATAGTTCCACTAAAAAGACCACTGAGCAGGGAGTCAGGCAATCCAGGTCTCAGGCCAGCTAGATTTGCTGAGTGGCCTTGCAGACATCTCTTCCTCGCTCTGGGCCTCCATTTCCTCATCTTTAAAATAAGAAGATTCAGCTTTCTTAAATTCCTTCCAGCTCCAAGGTTTTGTGATTTCCTCTTCAATCAAGGGGGCCTCTGCCTCTTTCTTGCCTCCTCCAGTTTCATTTAGCACCTTCCAAAGCTCAATTCAATTCTGTTTTTGAGGCAGAAGCCAGATGCCTGGCTGGATCTGGATGCCTGGCCAACTCTTAGTATGGAGACTGGCATGTCACAGATGCCCATACTCTATGCACTCATCCATTCAACACTGCACGTGCCCTGCAAGGAGCTGGAGACTCAGAGATAACCAAAACATCATCCATGAAGACGAAGGAGGGTCTTTGTTCATGGCAGCTGTCATAATTACAATATCTTCTGGCAATTGCCATGAGACATGCATAAGTTATCGTGGCTGCCCAAAGTGCAAATTGTCTGGCTTCTTTGAGAAGTTACAAACTGCCTCCTGGAGGCAGGAAGACAAGGACAGGTGCAGGAAGGGGACCCATTCCTCCTTATTTAATCCTGGGTAGACAAGTAGATTGTGCCAGGAACAAGGCGTTGTTTGCCTCCCAAACAAATCAAAATCAAATCCTGAACTAAATTCTATAAAACAGCAATCAGGAATAGAAATCCTGGTCAGGCCAGACATGGTGGCTCACGCCTGTAATCCCAGCACTTTGGGAGGCCAAGGCAGGCAGATCACAAGGTCAGGAGATAGAGACCATCCTGGCTAACATGGTGAAACCCTGTCTCTACCAAAAATACAAAAAATTAGCCAGGTGTGGTGGCGGGTGCCTGTAGTCTCAGCTACTCTGGAGGCTGAGGCAGGAGAATGGCGTGAACCCAGGAGGCAGAGCTTGCAGTGAGCCGAGATAGCGCCACTGCACTCCAGCCTGGGCTACAGAGCTAGACTCAGTCTTTAAAAAAAAAAAAAAAAAAGAGGGAAATCCTGGTCACAAGCATCAAGAGAGATTATAAATGTGTGCGGAAATCCTCCAAAAGGTAAAGCTGGTCTATGATATTGCGTAGTAATTATCATCTTGTATTACAATGACTCATTATTATTAATTAATACTGGGTAAAGGTTTGTTAACTTTGGCTCGCAATTATTCTAAGATGTTTTGGAAGGATTTCAAAATTTGTCAAAACAGAATTAAGTCAGAGTAAATATCTGGGGAACCTGGCCAAACAAAATGAAAAGCCAAAAAGCCAAAACTGCAGACTATCTTTAATCAATTACAATTTTGTTTTGGGAAGGAAACTATGAGTGCCTCTTAGCCCTTTTCCCGATTGCCCCAAGAATATTCGCCAGCAGCACTTGCAGCTGCAGTATTTAGCCCGAGATAACTTTGCCAATATCTCCCTTTTATTATAACTTTCGCCTTGCTCTAGCATATTGACCTTGGAAGCAAGAGACATCATTCTATTTATAGCATTCTGTTTTTAGTAGTAGTATTCCCATTTACAAAATACAGTAATTCTCGATTACTAAAAATGTCAAATCCTAGAAAATGTAGCATTTCTACGCATGGTGTTAACATTGTTCTCCAACAGTTGTTGGCCGAAGATTCATTTGATGAATCCAGTGTTCCCGAAGTAAACAATTCTAATGTTAGTTCTGTTTAGAAATCACTCAAAAAACCGTTTTTATCATTTATTTTCACAATGAAAATCAGCCAGATTTGCTTCAGCCTCAAGAGTGTGTTTATATAAAATTAAATGAGTGCTGGCAGCGAGCGGCACTATTTTTTTTCTAAATGGGAACGGGGTTCATTAATATACTGATAAAGTGGGCCTGTAGACAGAGCCAAGCATGTCGCCTTAGGAAGGGATATTCATATGAAACCCAGGTCTGTCACCAACTCATAGACTCATGGACCAGGAAGACAGAAAGCAGCTGCCCTAGGCTAGTCATTTGATCCCTGAGGAAACTGAGGCCCAGAGAAGCCAGTGGTAAATGCTGTAGGAGCCCCAAATGAGAGGGGATTCATCCTGGATGGGGGCTCAGGAAAAGAATCTCTCTGGTCCTTAAGGGAAGGACAGGATTTCAGTAGGAGGAGAGTAAAGCAAGCAGATTTCAGACAGTGGCAACAGTGGAGGAAAAGCAGGGAGGAAGGGGAAAAACACAGGACTTGCAGGGGACAGAGGATCTCCCCTTGTGTACATTGCCAAGGGGAACTGTGGGGACGTCATAGAGGAGGCCACAAAGAGAATATCGGTACTGGGAAGATGAATGGAGTCAGCAGAGGGCATTGAAATACTTACTGCATTCAGGCCTGGCGTGGTGGCTCACCCCTGTAATCCCAGCACTTTGAGAGGCCGAGGCGGGCGGATCACGAGGTCAGGAGATTGAGACCATCCTGGCTAACATGGTAAACCCCATCTCTACTAAAAATACAAAAAGAAAATTAGCCTGGCTGCGTGGCGGGCACATGTATTCCCAGCTACTCGGGAGGCTGAGGCAGGAGAATCGCGTGAACCTGGGAGGCACAGCTTGCAGTGAGCCAAGATCACGCCATTGCACTCCAGCCTGGGCGACAGGGCAAGACTCTGTCTCAAAAAAAAAAAAAAAAAAAAAAAAAAAGAAACACCTACTGCATGCTAGGAAATGGGCTACAAGTTTCATAGGCACTTTTAATCTCTACCACAGCCCTGCAAGCTGGATACTGTTACCCCTATCTTGCAAATATGTAGCCTCTCAAACATGCTCTTGAGGCTGAAGCAAATCTGGCTGATTTTCAGAGTGAAAATAAAATATAAAGACCTTTCTTTGAGTTATTTCTAAATAGAACTAACATCGAATGGTCTGAATCATCAGAATCATCTATTTTGGAAAAATCAGATTCATCACATGAATTTCGGCCAACAACTATCTGAGAACGATGTTAACATCACGTGTAGGAATGCTACGTTTTCTAGGATTTGACATTTTTGGTTTCCCTGCAAATAAGGAAACCCTGAGGCAGAGAGGATATTTGCTGGAGACCACACAGCCGGCCAGTGCT
This sequence comes from Pan paniscus, assembly GCF_029289425.2. Lineage (NCBI taxonomy): Eukaryota > Metazoa > Chordata > Mammalia > Primates > Hominidae > Pan > Pan paniscus. The sequence continues at coordinate 61,904,451 of NC_073258.2, forward strand.
GCAGCCAGGACAGGAGCCAGGTGGTTTTCAGCCACAACCCGGGCTCGGCCCGTGTCTCTGCACACTTGTGGGCTCAGTCTAAAGGGAACACGTTTCTTGCTCTGTTATAGGCTGTCTTACCTTTCCTTTATGCCTGTGATTCTCAGCCTGAGTGCAAATTCGCATCACCTGTGAAGTGTTTAAAAAAACACCCAGGCATGGACCCTACCCTCAACCAAATTTGTATCCATTTGGTCTGGGATGAGCCCCCAACACCAATTACCCCTGGGGTGATTCTGGGGCACAGCCAGGGTGCAAAGCACAGCTCCACAGCCCACAGGCCCCCAGTTCTGCTCTCTCACAGTGACTTGTTCTCCCTGCAGGCCATCCAGATCCTCATCGGCCTGACGCACATTTTCTCTGCAATTAACCCTGTGCTGTATTACTATCCTTTTGTGACCTGGTTGTCAGGGTACCCGCTCTGGGGAGGATTATCCGTGAGTACAAGGCCATATGGTCTCCTTCCTAGGTCACCAGACTGGGACAAGAAGGAAGTGGAGGAAGAAGGAGCATGGAATCCCATTCCCAGTAATATGACTCTGTAGACTAGAGCCAGCCTCTAACTTGCAGATACAGCAAAGGGTTATATCAACTCCCTGCCCCAGCAACACTCCCTCCCACCACCACCCTCCCCATCTCCCATACCCCCCACCCAGCCTCTAGGGAACTATTGGGTACAAACACTCATTATCATGTTCTTTACCTCTTCCACCCTCTCTGGGTTCTCTTTTATGAGATATTTATCTGATAAGGCCAGGCAGGGTGGCTCACACAGGTAATCCCAGCACTTTGGGAGGCCGAGGTAGGTGAATCACTTGGGGTCAGGAGTTTGAGACCAGCCTGGGCAACATGGCAAGACCTCCCCCCACCCGCCATCTCTACAAAAATACAAAAAATTAGCTGGGTGTGGTGGTGTGCACTTGTAGTCCCAGCTACTTGGGATGCTGAGGTGGAAGGATCACCTGAGCCCAGGAGGTGGAAGCTTCAGTGAGCCATGATCGCACCACTGCACTCCAGCCTGGGTAACAGAGTGAGAGCCTGTCTCAAAGAAAAAAAAAGAAATACCTGATATGTAACTCAGAGTACGTAAAGTTGTGTGCTATAGACAGCATCTACCTACCATACCAGTTATGGGAGCCGACTGCAAAATTTCCAGGAATTATGTAAAATGATTGTCAAACCATTTGGTAGCAAGAAGTTGGCCATGTTGGGTATACATATGACATGGAAATCAACACGTGCTCCAAATCAGGGCCCTTCCCTGCAGTGCTGCCACCTCATAAGGCAGATGTTAATCATTTACCAGGAGGCCATTCAGTATATTTCATCTTGCAGAGCTTAAATAATATTAATAAATTGAACACCCACATGTACAATTCCACTTAGATGAGGTCCCTAGGGTAGTCAAATTCATAAAGATAGAAAAAGCAGCATGGTGATTGCCAGGGGCTGGGGTAAGAGGGTAATGGGGAGTTAGTGTTTTATGGGGACTGAGTTTCAATTTGGGATGATAAAAGGAGATCTTGGGGTGGCTGGTTGCACAACAATATGAATTTTCTTTTCTTTTCTTTTTTTTTTTTTTTGAGGTGGAGTCTCGCTCTATTGCCCAGGCTGGAGTGCAGTAGTGCCATCTCAGCTCACTGTAACCTCTGCCTCCTGGGTTCAAGAAATTCTCCTGTGTTGGCCTCCCGAGTAGCTGGGATTACAGGCATGTGCCACCATGCCCGGCTAATTTTTTGTATTTTTAGTAGAGACGGGGTTTCGCCATGTTGGCCAGCCTGGTCTCAAACTCCTGACCTCAGGTGATCTGCCCACCTTGGCTTCCTAAAGCGCTGGGATTACAGGCATGAGCCATCCCACCCAGCCTAACAATATGAATTTTCTTGGTGCTAGTAAACCAAACACTTGAAGGGGGTTGAATGGTATGTTTTAAGTTGTGTGTATTTTACCACGATTAAAAACAATAAATTAAATTAAAGTTTTAAAAAATGAACACCTACGTGTCCACCACCTAACTTAAAAAACAAAGCATCATCCGTGGTTTTTAAATTTTTAAATCCCTATAAGTATCCCCTCTATGCCCCGAGAGGTAACCACTATTTTCAATTTAATGTTTTTCTTTTCTTTTTTTTTTTTTGAGACAGAGTCTTGCTCTGTCGCCCAGGCTGGAGTGTAGTGGCGCCATCTCGGCTCACTGCAAGCTCCGCCTCCCGGGTTCACGCCATTCTCCTGCCTCAGCCTCCAGAGTAGCTGGGACTACAGGCGCCTGCCACCGTGCCCGGCTAATTTTTTTTTTTTTTTTTTTTTTTTTATATTTTTAGTAGAGACAGGGTTTCACCATGGTCTCGATCTCCTGACCTTGTGATCCACCCGCCTCGGCCTCCCAAAGTGCTGGGATTACAAGCGTGAGCCACGGCGGCTGGCTGATTTAATGTTTTTCATTCCCTTGCTTTTTTTTTTTTTTTTTTTTTTGAGACGGAGTCACTCTGTCACCCAGGCTGAGACACAGTGGCACAATCTTGGCTCACTTCAACCTCTGCCTCCTAGGTTCAAGCAATTGTCCTGCCTCAGCCTCCTGAGTAACTGGGATTACAGGCGTGCACCACCACTCCCAGCTAATTTTTGTATTTTCAGTAGAGACAGGGTTTCACCATGTTAGCCAGGCTGGTCTCAAACTCCTAGTCTCATAATCCACCCACCTCGGCCTCCCAAAGTGCTGGGATTACAGGCGTGAGCTAGCACGTCCAGCCTCCCTTGCTTTTCTTTATGGTCCGATCATATTTACCTATATGCCTAAGCAACGAGTGGCTTGGCTTTGCTTGTTTACAAACGCATATACATGGAATAATCCTGTATCTGCATGCAGCTGGCTCTTTTCCCCCACTGGCCATTTTGTTTGGGAAGAAGTGAGTTCCTTTGAGGGGTAGCTTCAAGAGAGCTAGCAAAACCCCTGAGTGCCCCTATTCTCCCCCATCAATAATCCTACCCTTGTTCTCTCACTTGAACTACATGACCCACTTGCAGATAGAGAGGGCTGGAATCATCATGTATGCCCATTTGCCAGATGAGGAGACTGAAGCTCAAGATCTTCCTCTAGCACTTTCTGGCTATGAGGATGACACCACCACATCCTCATAGCCAGAAAGTGCTGGAGGAACGTCCTGAGCCCAGGCCCCCTCAGTTCAGGGCTCTCATAACTGAACAGAGCTCTTACTGCTTCTGATGTTCATGTTTCCATCACCTGCTCAGCAGCATCAAGTGCTAAAGAGGACCCTCTAGCTGGGTCCAGGACCACAGCAGATGAGGCCACAGCCCAGGTCGCCTATCTCCCAGCCCCAAGGCTCCACCCACCACACTACTGAGCCCCTGGTTTTCCAAGATCACAGTTGAGGATAGGGCAGCGTGAGGCCAAATGAGCAATTAATGCATTTTGGCGATGATATGTCCAGACAGTGGACTCAAGGAGAATCAGTCAAAACATAATAATAATGAGATTTACAGCATCCTGGGACAAAATTCAGGTTTTTAGGGGAAAGGAAGGTGTTAGCCTAGACCCACAGGAGTTTGAGTATCATCGTATTTAGTATATTTGGTGCCTAACCATTGGGATAGTAAAAATGTTGGGAGGAAATAAACAGATTTGCACATTTTGTGAAATAAGGTGCATAGAACATAAAGATTGAGAAATGCATCTCTGAGTGGACAGCTGTCTTTTTTAACATGCTGCACAACTGGTCATTCTTTTTTTTTTTTTTTTTGTCTGCGTAGTATATTGTGTCTGGATCCCTCTCAGTATGGGCTGCAAAGGACCCCAGTCCTTGTGTGGTAAGTCACAGTGCTGTCTTTGATGATCCTTGAATGTTAGAATTTGACTCTCTACCAAACATGAAAAAAGGAGACTCACAGTAGTGGTGTGGCCTGGCCCTCACCCTGGGTGCAGTGCATTTCCATACCTTATTCCAGTCAATCCCCATCACTCTGCGAAGCTGTATTATCCCCATTTTTCAGAGGAGAAAATTGAGGAGCAGAGAGGTCAGATGGCTTGCCTAAGATCACACAGTGAGTACATGGCAGAGCTGGGATTTGACCCCAGAGCCCTCTGATTCCAAAGCTGTTCTTTTTTAACTATTGCACTTTACTATTCAAAAACTTAGCTCTTTGGGAAACTCATGAGTATTTACACGCAGTGCCTTATGGGTGCTCTGAATTAAGCAGAAAGCCAGGCCTGAGCCAAACGAAAATGTGTGTGCATCTCGGCCATCTCTTTAAGATGTTTTCTACGATCCTCTTTGTGTAGACCTAGAAAAGTGAGAGCAATACCTGCCTTGAACAATTTAAAGTCCCAACCAAGAGCACAGGGCCCAGAATTCCCTTGCACCTTTGGGGCATTTATTCTCTGTCTCAGCATCCAGCAAAGTATCTGGTCATGTTTTGATTTTTGTTGCAGCCTCTAAGAAGCTTAGGGATAAATTTAGAGCTCCACAATGGCCCTTCTCTCATCGCCTTCCTTCTTAGGTCCTCCTTCCCCTCTCCACTTTCTCTGCATGGCTTGTCATCTTTCTTCTGCCTTTTGATGGGAAAGCAGTAGGTCAGCTAGGGGCTGGGTGTCTAACAGAGGGTTTCCCAATTACCAATCTCCAGTCTACAAGGCAAACTCCTGTGGCCCCACAGTCTGCCTTGCTTCACCCCCTTTAGGAAGAGCAGAGTCCTCCAGACACCCCAGCATCAACCAAGCTCACACCACCTGTTCATATCCCAACAGGACTGGGAAGTTCCATATCCCCTGGGAAGTCAAATGCTCTCCCTAAGGTGTCTGCTGACTCGTGGGGGTCTCCTAGTCCTATCTTGCTCTGACATCTGACTTTCTATTGAAATCTCAACTTCCGTTTCTACTTTATACATCTTACAGCTGTCCTGGCCTCAGCCCTAATGTAGAACACGGTCCCTTTCTCTTTCACCTTTCTCTCTTCATCCCCATAACCCTCTTAAAGGGAAGCAGCTTGAGTAGGGGATGGATAATGAATAATTAGAGGACTTCAGCCTCTCAGCACTGAGCAGCAGACCCCTCAAAGTTGAATATGAGAATTTCCGGTTCTGAAAACCTTCCCCAGCCAATCCTGCCAGGATGCTGGCCCCAGCCTTCCACCACAGGGACCAAGTCTCCCCGACTCCCTTCCCTCAATTCAAGCTTGGGATCTCTGCTTACTTCTTCTGCAGAGTAGTTCTGCATCTTTGCCTTATCTCTTTCTGAATCTCATTGCCTACTCTCTGCTGCTTTGAAAGAAATTTTCCCAAACAAATCCAGTCCCTGCCATAGAAGGATGCTGCACATTGATTAACGAATGATTTTGGGTGGAGGTTTGGAGGAAAGAAAGGATCAGGTAAAACAACTAACAGGTACTAGGCTTAATACCTGGGTGATGAAATAATCTCTACAACAAACCCCCATGCCACAAGTTTACCCATGAAACAAACCTGGACTTGTACCCATGAACTTAAAATAAAAGTTAAAAAAAAAAAGCAATGATTTTTCTCACCTCACTATCGCTAAAATAAATGCTTCTCCACCCTGCCTAGCCATCTCTTTTCTGCCCTGCCTTCTCTCTTCTCCGACTTCCCAAGAGTCCCCACAAGCCAGGCTTCAGACTCTTCAGACTCGGCTCCCTCTCTCCTCTCCCTCCTCTCCTGCAGGTGAACAGCAGCATCAGCTTCAACATCATCAGCGCACTCTTCGCCTTTGCCGGGATCTTCATTATCATTACAGATCTGAGCCTTTACTATGTGACGGTGAGCATCTGACTGCCAGGGCCCCGTGCTGCCAAAGGACCAGGAGGGCTTCTGAGGTTGCCTCCAGAGCAGAATGGAATTGCCTCAGAATTCCATCCTAGTATGACAACCACTACATCCATAAGCTATTTAACCATCACCAAAACCCTGTGCCCTCTGAGGTGGCCATGATAAACTCCATTTCACAGTGAGGACACTGAGACTCAGAGAGGTATAGCCACTTGACCTCTCCTCGTACCTATCCTATTCTCTATTTGGAGGTAGCAGGTGACCAGGTAAGCGGCCTAGGCGGCTGCCACACTCAGACTCACAAGATCACCTGCCCCTAGGGGTCTCTCGAGGGATAGCCTTTCACACAAACAGGAGGTGCTGATGCTAGTTCTGGTCTTTGGTGCGGGGACCTCCAGATGCAGATGCAAAGAGAAGGATTCAGGTGCAAGTCGTGTATTTCAGAGGTTATTCTAGGAAACCTCACTAGAGGAGGGAAGAAGTAAGACAAACAAGGAGAGGAAGCTGCACTATAAACGTATTATCCGGCAAGGACCCCTGGAGGTGGACCTGCAGGGGCCCTGGTAGCCAGGGAATGATATGTGCCTTAGCTACACCCTGTCCTGGAGTGAGGGTGTATTTATCCACCAACTCCCCTCAATCATTGATCAAAAACTGCTCCTAAGGGGCATCAATTCCCTACTGCTTCCAGTCTGCCATGCTCATGGGCAAAGGAGTTTCTTGTGGCCAAAGGAAGCCCTCAAGTGAAGCCATGCAAATGAAAATCAGGCAGCAGGCATGGAAGGACATCAGTAACATTGACACAGTACTTGAGGAGGCCTGAAGAACAAGATCGAGAGTAGCTAGCTCCACAGTTGGCTGCAATCTGATGCTCTCTCGGGACTAACCAAGTGGGCAAGGGAAGGCTGGCAGGACACAGGGTCTTAAACCAGACGTGTCTACAGGGGTGAGGGCAGTCCCTAAGGGGAGAGCTCCCTGAAGGCCCCAGGAAGAAGCCTGATGCACAGGGTGTAACTTGGTATCTAGGGGATGTGGCAGCAAGGTGCTGGCCTCTGGAGTCCAACAGGATGCAACAGGATGTCCCAACAAGGGAGTGGATTGTGGTCATGCGGAACCAAGAGCACAACAGCTACAAATCCTACAGGTGGTCATTTGGCAATCAGGACCTCTGTCATCAAGGAGCATACTAGTGCAGTGTAGCACAACGGCACTGGATTCCAACAGGCATTCCAAGCCCTGGGATCCCCACCCTCTGCTCCAGAGAAAGAGTGTGTAGGGATGAGAGGAGCTCAGTGATCCCTTCCACTCTACTGTGGGCAGGGACCAGGCCCAGAGCACACTGAGCTCTCTGGGGCCCCTTCAATCCTGCCTTAGTTTCTGTCTTGACAGAATCCCTTGAAGCTCTGAGGTCCCATCCCAACCTGTCAAGGGCAGTATGAGGCAGGGATATTGGAAGAGGGCTGAGAAAGCCAGGAGCCAGACAGAGCTAATGACCCTGACCTAGCTGGTGTCTATCCCCTGGCCTCAGGCAAGGAGCGCAGACCCTCATACAGGGTTTCCTAGCCAGTGCACTTGTTGAAATGTCTCAGTTTGGGTTCCTCCCCGGAGCAGAATTTGAGACAAGTAGTTTATCTGGGAGAGGAAGCAAACACCAACCTAAGAGGTAAGAGAGCTGGGGTATTTATACACCAGACCCTGACAGTCATGGAGAGAGGGCTGTTCTCAAGAGGCACTCATTTCCTGGAACTTTGAGCCTGTGCAAACAGCAAAGTAGGCTTCAGAGGCCAGAGAGAGCCCTGAGGCAAAGGAATGCAGGTGCTGGCATTTGGAAGTCAGGCCAGTGACTAAGAGGGTAAGGCAAGGGCATATAAAATGGGTGACCCAAGCATCTGTTCCAAAGGGCCACATGCAGAGAGGGTCTCAGGCCTTCCAGGTGAGGTGTGTGGCACTCCAAATGTGGACTGTCACCTAGGCCATCAACCTGAAGGACTAAATGCCTTCCATTTCTCTTTGCCTTTAGACATATTCAAAGGCGGTTTCTGGCGGTCTTCTCCCCTTTGCCCTCCTGGAGTTCATCCTCACTTGTGTGGTCTCACATTTTGGGTGCCAGGCTACCTGCTGCAGACAATTTGAGGTAAGCATTGGACTCTGTTCCAGGAATCAGATCATGCTCTGGAGTTGGGTGTGGGCTATAGCAAGAGGTAACCAGAGATCTGGAGAAATGAGTCCTGAGAGAGGGTATATCAGTTAAGTTTTGCTGCATAGCTACCTACCCCAGAACTTAGTGACTTCCGGTTATTTAGCTCTTTATTCTGTGCATCATCAGCTTGGGCTATGATCAGTGGGTAGCTCTTCGGTTGGCCTCAGATGAACTCACCCTTGTGTCTTAGCTTGGGGATGGTTGGTCTCCAGGGATCTTTGTGAAATAGCTCACCTCTGCTCCACATGTTATCTCATCCTCCAGTATGCTCACCTGAGCTTCTTCGTGGGGAGCTGGGTTCCAAGAGTAGCAAGACACAGCAAGCTCCCACAGGCAAGCACTTTAAGTCCCTGCTTGCATCACATTTGCTAATGTCCCACTGGTCACAGTCAGTCACATGGCCGAACCCAGATTCTACGAGTGGAGCAACACCTCTACCTCTTGATAAGAGGAGCTACAAAGTCACCCAGCAAAGGTTAATGAATATAAGGATTTGTAACCAGTATTGCAGTCTACAACACTCTTTCCTCTGGCCACAAATTACTCACAGCTGTCCAAGATGCAAAGTATGCTCAACCCATATTTTGGATGCCCAAATGTCCCATCTAATCATGGCATCAGGCTTGAAGTCTAGGATCCAAATCAGATCTAGATGTGACTGAGGATTTGGGTGTATTGCTCTTCTTGATCCAGAAACCATGAACTAAAAGCAAGTTCTGTCCCCATATATCCAACATACTTTAGTGAGAGAAAAATAGGATAAATAGAATTCTGTTATTTCCCCATTCAATAAAGGAAAGAACAGAAGCACAAGATTGTCACTGCTCCATAATAATTCTGAAATCCTATGAGGCACGTATTGTCCTACCCTGGGGGCAGAGAATGTTTCTTTTTTTTTTTTCTTTTTTTTCTTTTATTATTATACTTTAAGTTTTAGGGTACATGTGCACATTGTTGATTAGGAGTCAATTTGACTCTCTGGAAGACTCTGCCCATGCCATTGTTTTCTATTGCTTCCTGAGAGGAGCTTTCTAATTCATTGTTTTCCAGGACCTTGACTCCACCCTCTGGACTCTTGGTTCTACCCTCAGAAACATGTTTTCTTTTTTCATAAGAAAAGGCCTGTATTTTCCACCTTGGTTTCTCAATCTGCTTCCCATATTAAGAGTGAGCCCCAAAGGTCTTTTTGCAGTTTGAGCAATTTCAGTCAGATTTGGTCCAAGTTGGTAATCCTGTTACTAATACAATTCCCTTAAAAACTCCAAGGGTGTTTTATGTATCAGATTATGGCTTTCACCATCTGATAAGAGCCACACCTAAGACTGTGTTCTAGACACCCTCTTGCTCTAAATCTACCAATGTCTATTTTGGGATTAGGCTTCTGTGAGACCAATACCTTTAGATTCTTAGAAGCATTTCTGTCTAGCTGAAAGGGTCTAATAAGCACTGATTAAGCCTTTCAAAGGTCTTAACAAAGGGCTGTATAGACACATCCTTGTTTGATCTTTGTTCTTAGGCCTAGTTTTACTTTGAATGTTATTTATCCATTGAGGACCTTGGAAATTAGAGACAATCTTGTTTTCTAACTCATTAAGTCCTGGGCTCTCTTCTTTGCCTCTAAATACCACTTGCAAACTAAATCATTCCTTCTTTATCCTCTCACTTTCTCACAGCACTTTACCATATGTAACCAGAAGCACCCAAATGACATTTTCATTATTCTGCCTGATGATCTCCTTAGCCAAATCCAAAAGTTATTAGATGCATATTTTTGTCTTCTGAAGTACAACAGCACTCCACCACTACATAACATGGGAAATCATTTCTCCAGTCTGCTGTGGCAGTTTCCTCTCCCCTTTTCCAGATTCCTTCAGCAGTGAGATCACCACTTTTCCAGCCTTTGCTAGAGGCTTACTCACAGCTTCTCCAGCCCCACCTGCCACCTAGTCCCAAACCCAATGCATGTGTTGGATTATTGTTATCTTACTTCTAGCTGCCAATTTCTACATCAATTAGCTTTTGCCCCATATCAAACAAACCCAAAACTTAATAGCTTACTCAACAACCACTTATTTAGCTCCTGATTCCCTGGGTCTGCTGGGCAGTTCTTCTGACCTCTGCTGGGCTTGCCATGAGTCTGCAGTCAGTTGGTGAGTTGCCTGGTGGCTGGATAATATTGGGCAGTCCCACATGGGTGTCTGGCTCTTTGCAAGCTGGCAATCAACAGGGACAACTGGGCCACTTGTCTTGCATTATCCAGCAGGCAGACCAGTCTTTATGTTCAGTGTTCCAAAGAGCAATAAGAGAAAGCAAGCTCCAATGGGCAGACACTGTACAGATCACACTTACTGTTGCCCCCTTGGCCAAAGAAAGTGACATGACCAAGCCCAGCATCAGGGAGAGAGGGTCTACCTAAGGGTATGGAAACAGGAGGAAGAAAAAATTTATGGCCATTGTTGTTGTTTACTACAGAGGAAGATGACAACCACATGTCCTTTGTCTTTCAGAATGTGGCAGTGATTCCAACCATATTCAGTTTCAACCCAGGCAATACCACCACCAGCCCTGTCAACGCTACCACTGGTCCTGTCAATGCTACCACCGGCCCTGTCAGTGCCACCAATGGTCCTGTCAATACTACCATTCACCCTGTCAACACCACCACCAGCCCTGTCAACACCACCACCAGCCCTGTCAATGTTACCACTGGTCCTGTCAATGCTAACATTGGCCCTGTCAATGTGACAACTGGCCCCGTTAACACTACCACTGCCCCTGCCAAAGCTACCACCAGTTGTGTCAATGCTATCCACACCAGCAATGTACCCCCGAACCCTCGTACCAAGAAATAGCTGATTTGCACAGAGATAGATGACATGGGATGCCTGTCTCAATGACAAGGGGATACACTGTAGCAGTATCTTTCCTTCTCCCGGAAACTTCCATGACCATGACCCTAGCCTTGTTGCCAGACTGAAATGAACAAGCATTTCCTCTCCTCTTCACTCCTAAGCTTCATTTTTGTTTGCTATTGATGTCTTTTTTTTCATTCATAAATAATTTTCCTTTGGCTCTCAGTATCTTTTAACCTTGGCAAAGTGCAGGGTGCATTTTGGTTCCATGGTTCCTGATGTATGCTCACTGTTGAAAAAACTGGTTCTAAATCGGTGCCTCGGCCATGGAATTCTTGTAAGTCCAACTTCTTCCCAGTCCCCAGCTCTAACTCTGACACGGTTCTCCCCCACAGAGGAGGGGGAGCAATGTGGAGTGTGTTCAGTATTCCCAGGTGTAGGAGGAGGAAAATCTTTGTGACCTAGAGTTAGGTGAAGAGTTTTTAAACAAGACACCAAAAATACAATTCACAAAAGGAAAAAAATCAATAAGTTGGACTTAGAATTAAAAACAGTTGCTCTGTGAAAGATCTTGCTAAGATAAAAGGTCACAGGCTGGAAGAAAATATTTGCAAATAATATATCTGACAAAGGACATGTTTCCACAATATATAAAGAACTCTCTAAACTCAACAGTATAAAAAAAAATCTAATCACAAAATGGACAAAAGGCTTGAACAGAGGCTCTAACAAAGAGAATATAGGGTTGCAGATAAGCGTATGAAAAGATGTTCAATGTTATTAACCATTAAGTACAATGAAATAACACTACACACCTATTAGAATGGCTGAAATTAAAAATACCGATAATACCAAGTGCTGGTGAAAACAGAGCAACTGGAGGTCTCAGATGTTGTTAGGATGTAAATGGCACTGCTACTCTGGAAAACAACTTGGCTGATTATTATAAAGCAAAGTATACACTTACCATATGACTCAGCATATGACTTGCTCCTGGGTATTTATCCTAGAGAAAATAAAACTTACTTCCACACGAAATGCGAATAGCAGCTTTATTTGTAATAAACAAAAACTGGAAACAACCTGAGTGTTCTTCACTGGATAGATAATGGAAAAGCAAACTGTGCTATATCCATACAACAGAATACTTCTCAGCAGTAAAAAGGAACAAGCTATTGATGGCTGTGGAGGAAGCAAAACTTTACCTCTACCTATCTTCATATTTGTTTGTTATTGATGTCTTTTTTTTTTCATTCATAATAATTTTCCTTTGGCTCTCAGTATCTTTTAACCTGGCAAAGGGCAGGGTGCATTTTTGTTCCATGGTCCCTGATGTGTGTTCACTGTTGAAAAACCAGTTCTAAGCCAGTTCTAAATCAAGCTAAAATAGGTTTTCAGCTGAGGCTCTTTAACAAAAAGACAGGTTCACAAGAGAAAAGCAGTTTAATTAGCCCACACAGCACACATCACCTGGGAAAAACCTCAAGGAGAAGTAACTCAGGGCAGTGGCTTAGAATCTGCTTACATAGCATCTTCCCCAAAGAACAATGGATTTGTAGAGAAATGACAGGACAAAGGAAAGCAGTTTTAGGCTTCCAAAGGCAGGAAACGGTGGGAAGTTAAATATATGGAAAGAAACTAATGGAGTAAGGTTTGCTTACAGTTTCCTCTGGAGCCATTTCTGGGCTAATAAGAGTTTAGAGTCTTCTTCAGCAAAGTAGAATTTACATCCTGCCTTTAGGCAGAAAAGGAAGAAGATAGAGGGAACTTTTCCTACATTTGCTTCTTCTTAATTGCCTTCAGCTTGAAATACTTTTTATGTCAAAGAGGCATATTTGGGGGTGACAATCTGTTTTCCTTCAATACACACAACAATTTGGATTTCAAAGACATGAGTGAAATACCCAATCTCAAAGTATTGCATACTGCATGACTCCACGTATATAGTATTCTCATAATGACAAAATTATAGCCAAAAAAGGAACGAATTAGAACATCAAGAATAATAGCAATGGCTGGGCACGGTGGCTCACGCTTGTAATCCCAGCACTTTGGGAGGCCGAGGTGGGGGGGGTGGATCACCTGAGGTCAGGACTTCGAAACCAGCCTGGCCGACATGGTGAAACCCCGTCTCTACTAATAATACAAAAATTAGCTGGGTGTGGTGGTGTATGCCTGTAATCCCAGCTACTCGGGAGGCTGAGGCAGAAGAATTGCTTGAACTCAGGAGGTGGAGGCTGCAGTGAGCTGAGATAGCACCATTACACTCCAGCCTGGGTGACAAGAGTGAAACTCCGTAGAAGAAGAAGAAGAGGAAGAGGAAAAGGAGGAGGAGGAGGAAGAAGAGGAAGAAGAAGAAGAACAAGAACAAGAAGAACAAGAAGAAGAAGAAGAAGAAGAAGAAGGAGGAGGAGGAGGAGGAGGAGGAGGAGGAGGAGAGCAATTGCAATAATAATAATAATAGCAGCAACACCTGCAATGGATTGAAACACATGGCTCATCATGTTAGAAAAAAAAAAATCTGTGGTCATCTTTGGAGATTGCTAGGGCACACCTATTATTCTAAAAACTTGTAAATAACAGGAAAGAATCGAGCATTCCCAAAAGCAAAAGCAAGGAAAGAATCACTCAGCCTATAGCAGCACCAGGGAAGGGAAATAGGTCATCAGCTGGGATAGCACAGCACTGGGCAATCAGAGGGTAGGGCTTAGTGCTGGGCTTAGAGTCTGGACATTTCCATTTTTTCCTGCTGTTCCTAGTTCTTAAATTTCAGCATACCTTGCTTGGTCTGGGCCTACAGGTTGCTGATATGAGCAATGATCAGGCCACCATAAAGAAACGGACTGTTGCACTTAGCTATTGCCACAAAATTTCTGTAAAACCTCAGAGGCTTCCCACAAGAAGCGTTTATTTTTGCTCACGAGTCTGTTGGTTGGCTGGGCAGCCTTCCTGATCTGATCTGGGCTTGGCAGGACTCATCCATGTGCTTGTGTTCAGCTGAGGGTCAGCTAGGTGGCCCTGCTGACCTTGACTGCATATGTGGGGCCTCAGTGGGGACAACTGGGCCAGCTTGGCTGCGCTCCATGTGTCTCATCCTCCAGCAGGCTGGTCCAGGAGTGGTCCATGTTGGTTGCAGAGCTCCAAGGGAGAACAGAAGCAGCTCAGACCTGACACATGGCCACTTCTGCCTTGTTCTATTGGCAAAGGAAGCCACAAGGCAGCTCAGTTTCAAGGATTTGGCAAAAGAGACTCCATCTCTAGCTTCAAGAGGTGTGGTGCTGGTTCAACTGAGAGCTGGCCCAGCCATGGGCATCCAGACCATTCCCTTTGCCATCTTGAGCCCTCAGATCCTGTGCCATCTCCCTGACTTTGTGTGGGGGCATCAAGAGCAATTTTGGTGAGAACTTGAACCCAGAAACTGATGAACAATTTGCTCCACTTGCATGTGCCACTCCAATATAACTCCATGTGCACACTCACACTAACGTGTGCACACACACACGTGTGCACACATTCACATGTATGCACACACTCATGTGTACACACACATGCATACGTGTGCACACATGCACATGGGTGCACACAGACTTATACGCATGTGTGCACACTCACCCATATGTGTTCTCACACACATGTGTGCACTGGCACGTGTGTGCACAATCACTCACATGTGCACACACCTTACTCTCACATGCATGCACATGCACCCACATGCACATGTGCACACACACGTGTGCACACACTAACACACACCTACACGTGCACACACATTCGCACTCACATCCTCACATGCATTTACACACACATGTGTATGTGCACACACATTCATGCCCACCCTCACACATTCACACACCATCACACACATCCACACACTCACACACTCACATCCACACACATTCACACACATCCACACTCACATGCACACACATGTGTGCACATGCTCACACCCTCACACACACTCACCCCTATGCTCACACACCCCTATGCTCCTGCCATTGGGAAGCTGTGGGCTCCCTGGCCCCCAATCTAACATTAGACAAGTCCAGTGGAAGAAAGCCAGTTGGCCTCTGATTACTCAGTTTCCCCCTCTCAGCGGCAGGAGGATGAAGGCCAGTGTGGATGCCCATCCCAGCTCTGATGCTAACTGGGGGACCCCAGCAGGCAACCTGCCTCTCTGGGCCTCGGTTTCCCCTTTTGTAGATTGTAGGAAGGGATCCAGATGCTCTCCCTGGGCCCTTGCGGCCTGGCGGCCGATATTCCACGAGCAGCTTCCTCCTCTCCCTCAGTTGGGCCATATGGACAGAGGCCTCTGAGCCAGGAGGGACCTGAGAATTTCCCAGAGGCGGCAGCTCGCCAGCAGAGTGGATTTCCAAGCCCCACGCGAATAGCAAGGATTTCACATGAATATGTGTGAACTCAGGAGAGTTGGCTGCGGGAGAGCAGAGGCAGCCGGGAGCGAGCGGCAGCACAGCAGCGGTGGCAGCCCGGTGAGTACCCTCCGCCCTTCCAGGGGGCAGTCAAGGCCGCCCAGCCCCAAGGCGTAGCAGGGGAGCTGGCACAGGAGCACCTGGGATCCCCGGGAAAGGAAAGAGATAGAGCTGCTCATCAGAGGAGGGTGCGGCCCTGCCTGTGTGTCTCATCCCCCACCTGGCACTAAGGGGCTGGACGGCTCCTGGGGCCCTCTGAACTCCTTGCCTCCCACAGACAGGGAACCACCAGCCTAGAGCCCATGGGCCCCATTGCACAGGTGAGTGGGGTAAAGGAGGGGCCTCTGTCTTCTCTCCTCAAAGTCAGTGGCTGAGATGACTCAGGCATCCCCTAGAGACCCTGGGGCCCTAACCGTTCTCCCAGGGAAATGGAGTGTAGGTCCCCACTCCAACCCAGCCCCGGACTGGGCAGAAAGGTGATTCCTGCTGAGATGCAGGCACCTTGCAAGAAAAAGAGAAGGACCCGGCAGGGCTTCTTAGCTGGAAAGCAGCTGAGGGGCAAATTGTTTCACCTCTCATTTATAGATGAAGAAACGGAAGCCCAGGGCAGGAAAGGGGCTGTCCCTGCACCTGGCCCTTAGTGACAATGGAGAGCACAGTGGCGTAGAGCAGAACCCTGCCAAGGGGCCAAGCTTGGGGAGTGGGAAGGGAGGGGAGGCCTGCATCCACCATGGTGTGTTTGCATCTGTTGGCATCCTTTCTAGGCCGGTGGGGCAGGTCTAGGCTGTCCTGGAAGGGCTAAGATTGGAGGAACCCGGGCCCAGCCTCCTGGCTCTGGCATCCAGATAGATGCCGTGGGGTCAGACTTAGACAGAAGGGGTGAATTCCTACCTGAACCACAAAGTGGTGGGGCCACAGCGACCAATGGGCAAAGTAGATGGAGCATCCTCAGGAGCCTGGAGCACCCACCACCCTCACAGCCACCCATCTGGCAGATGGGGAAACTGAGGCCCAGAGAGCCTAAGCAATTTGCCCAAAGTCTTGCAGCTGGTTAAGCTCATTGAATAGTAGGGTGGATTCTTACCAAGCTGATCCCAAGGCCTATTAGCTTAACCACTAAGCAAAACTGCCTCCTCTCAGGTGTGCAGATGTGCAGGGCCTCCCCACCCAGATGTGCGCTTATAAATTTTGTCCAAGACACCCTCTCTTCCAGCTGGTAATGCCCCATTCCAGGCAGCAGCTGCAGCCCATGAACAAAGCTGCTTTTGGCTCTTCGTGTATAAAGGTGATAAACATGCTCACCAGACAAGTCCTGGCTGCTCAGGGCAGCTCAGCCTAGGACTCTGGGGCAGCCTGTCACTGAATGTCTTGAGCTCAGTTTCCTCATCTGCAAAATGGGAATACTAATAGTACCAACCTCATAAGGTTTTTAAAATAATAGAAGCTAAAGGGCATGGCAATGGCATGCCTCCTGTGTACCAGGCACTGTGCTAGGCACAAGGTTGGGTATTAACTCTTTTAAAACTCACAGCAACCATAGAAGGCTGAAATTGGGGCAGTCCAGTGGCTTTTCTGACTGCACTCAGACAAGACAAACACCTGTGATCTAGTAATTAAAGTGTTCAATCTTGTGTTATGTCACGACTTGATTTGGGGCCCCTCGGTTCTCAGCCCGGGCATGTGGCAGGTGAGAAAGGGTGTGTGGTGGGCTTCCTCTCCCTTTTCCCACTGGATTTCCCTCCTCCTCCCCAGCCAGCCAGCTAACTGTGGCTTCTGCCCTCTCCAAGGCTGAATAATGGGGAAAGAGGGGAACGGGGTAGGAATGCGTACTTGTCTGATACTGTTGGAAGCTAGTGTCACCTCCCTGAGACTGGCAGAGGAAAAGCTGACTTCTCTGCAGGTGTTTTCATGGGTTCTACGGAGATGCCCCCGACACTTGGGATCTCTCTCCTGTGTCCCCCCCACAAAATTCCTCCCTCAACTCAGGAGGAATCTGTCAGGTCCACTATGCAGGCTGTACATTGAAATGTCTCCCAGGAGTCACCTTAAAGCCAGCCTCTCTGCCTTAAGATAAAGAAGGACGCATCCCCCTCCCCCATATACAGTGCTCAGATGATTCTATAAGTTCTCTCCCAAAACCCACTCTCAATCCCCACTCCCAACCCCATGGGGGAGGTGCGAAAGGCATCTAGCAGGTTCTCAGCCACCTGCTTTCCGCACGTCCCACTGAGCCGTCTACAGCACAGCTCACTTCAGTACCTGATCTCAGCTGAAACCTCCCTTTAACATCTCTGATAAATACATCAGCCTTCAAGGCCCACAGCCTGTCCCATTCTCCCACACTGCTATTTCTAGTCTTTGGTTTACTGGTCTGCAAAATGGGCTGAATAACACTTAACTTACAGGGCTACTGGATGGTTCTGTGGTCTCATACAGGTGACGGCTCTTTATAAACTGTGAAAGGGCTGTGCATATGAGGGGCTGTTACTACCACTGCTCATTCATTGGGTGATGACATGCATTTTGGTGATGTCTAGGTATTTTATGTGTCTCTGCTACAGGCAGCTCTTCCTCTGGTGGGTATCTTGCAGATTCCTAGAGGCAGGGGACAGTGGCTTTTCCCTCTTCCACCTGTCCGTCCCTGACATGCATGCATTTGTGTTTTGGGCATGCTAAGTGATTGGTTAGTAAGAAAAAGAGAGTCCTCCTTCTGGGTGGCACAGAGCCAGGGCATGGGCCAGGTAGCCTCTGGAATGTGGCGGATGGGTTAGTCCCTGGCCCCAGGGTTCAGAGGTGCTGGTGGTGGCTGCAGAGGGCTAGGAAGAGAGAGGAATTTGCAATCTCAGGAACTATGTGACACTTTCATGCTCATGATTTCACTTAACCTGCCTGTTGACAGGGAGCCTATTTTTGTAGGTGTTTTCTCCTGAGGATCACAAGGTCTCCATTTTCTCAAATTTCTCACCACTTGCCCAGGAGAGATGTTGTTAATTACACATGTGCTCCCTTCTGGGGCTGCGCAGGCCCAGTCTGATCTGAAAGCCCACGAAGAGCCCAGCTGAATCGCATGGGGCTGGTCCTTCCCCACCCCAGAAGGTCCACAAACCTGCCACACACCACTGTGGGTCTCAGATGCAGTGTTCACCTGTCCCTGGTGAAATGACAACTATACGGGCAGAGTGGTGAGGGGCTCACCAAGTTAAAATTGTTAAATTTTAAGGTTTTGTGTTTGTATCTTTTTTTTTTTTTTGAGATGGAGTCTTGCTCTATCGCCCAGGCTGAAGTGCAGTGGCACGATCTTGGCACGATCTTGGCAGAGTGGTGAGGGGCTCACCAAGTTAAAATTGTTAAATTTTAAGGCTTTGTGTTTGTATCTTTTTTTTTTTTTTTTTTTTTTTTTGAGATGGAGTCTTGCTCTATCGCCTAGGCTGAAGAGCAGTGGCACGATCTTGGCTTACCTCCATCTCCTGGGTTCAAGCGATTCTCCTGTCTCAGCCTCCCGAGTAGCTGGGATTACAGGCGTGCGCCACCATGCCCAGCTAATTTTTGTATTTTTAGTAGAGATGGGGTTTTACCATGTTGGCCAGGATGGTCTCAATCTCCTGACCTCATGATCCACCTGCCTCAGCTTCCCAAAGTCCTGGGATTACAGGCGTGAGCCACCGCGCCCAGCCTGTATCTTAAAATTATGTCCTTTCTACTTCTTTGGTGTTAAAATATCTTTTCTAGTTGATGGTGAAAACATGGATGACTTTTTGCATGAACTTACTTGGGGAAGTAGAAAACTGGCAGACTCATTTGGTCCCAATTTGTTTCTCATTTGCTGATCTGTGAACAACAAGCATTTCAGAACTATTACTCCCAGGAGTGAAGTTCAAACATTTGTTCCTTCATCTGACAAAGCCAGGACTCAAACCCAAAAGTACTGGAATTCCATAATGTCAGCACTCTTCCTACTGAGAGATGGGAGTCTGGGTCCATTCCTGTTCTGCCGCTGAGGTGCTGTGCAACTGGAAGGAAAATACTCGTCCTCTCTGAACTTCTGTTTTCTTATCTCTAAATCACACCTAATAATCCATGCCTGCCTCTCCCTTAGAGTGAGATGCGGGCTGTAAATGTTCATTATTACATCTGAGGAAGGGAAAGACCGATGGGCGGGGTGGGTCCCCCCTCACCCCAAGTTCTTCATTGTTCTGCCATGTGTTTCTCTTGTCCAGTGTTCATGGACTCCCAGCCAAGGCAATCTTTAGCAATGTCCTCAGAAACTGTAGAGTCTCCCCAGATATGTCCATTTTGTGCTGCTATCACAGATTACCCAAGACTGGATAATTTATAAACATCAGAAATGTATGCCTCACAGCTCTGGAGGCTGAGATGTCCAAGATCAAGGTGCCAGCAGATTTGGTGTCTGGTGAGAGCCCCATTCCTCACTTACTTCCGAGGTGGCGCTTTGTTGCGGCATCTTCCGTGGGGGACAAATGCTGTGTCTTCACATGGTGGAAGGCATAAGGGCAAAAAGACCTAAGCTAGTTCCCTCTCTGCCTTTTATAAGGCATGAGTCTACTAATAAGGCAGAGCCCTCATGACTTAACCATTTTCCAAAAGGCCCCACCTCCTAATGCCATCACGATGGAGATTAAGTTTCAACATGAATTTTGGAGGGGACACATTCAAACCACAGAAGGTGGGGAAGAAGAAAGAGATTGAAGAAGAGAGAAAAAGGAAAGAGAAGGAGCGTGGGGCAAGGGAGATGGGGACAGCAGGGGAGCAGGCAGAGGACCCTTGTTTTGGGTCCACGTCCTCCCTGAAGACATCCCTGAGTTCCACAATCAGGAACGCTTCTCCCTCCCCCCACCGAGCCTCCTCTACCTTGCTAGTCTCTGAGAGCAGGACATCCAGCCTTAATTCGTCGTTGCATTCCCAGTCCCTGAACTTGGTGCTCATAGTAAACACTTAACAATTGTTTGTTGGACTGAATTGCAAACTGCTCTTGCTCCTCCTACTAAACTCTAAGTCCTTTGAGGACATGGACTTTGTGTTTTACTCCTGTATGGATTCATTCTGGGAAAATGTAACAATCAGGAGAAACTTAAGTTATGCTGCTGTAACAAACAGCTCAGTGGCTTAACACAACAAAGGTTTATTTCTTCCTTCTGTTCTATGTCTCCTGGAAGCTCTGTTCACTCAGGGACCCAGACGGATAAGGCAGGCTCTGCCTGGAACACTGATAGTCACTGTGACAAAGGGAAAAAGAGCCCTGCAGAGTCACGTGCTGACACCTAAATTCTCCACCCAGAAGCTATGCGTTTACTTCCACTTGCATTGGTTTAACCAAAAGAAGTCACGTGGCCATGCCAAACTTGAAGGCACCCAGAATGTAAAGGCTGGAACAATAGGGAGATAACAGTTGTGTCTGGCACTGGAGACAGCAATAGGGGGCACAGATGCAGACTCTGCAGATGGCCAAACTTGGACTTGAATCCCAGCTCAGCCATTTCATGATATATCACCTTGAGCAAGTCCTTTCACTGCCCTGAACCGAGGTTATCACAGCCGTAAAAAAAACTTTCAGGAATTATCAAAGGACCATTGTGAGGATAAGAAATAACTTATTTGAAGTGCCTAGGAAAGAGCAAGTCCTCAAAAAATGTTTATGATAAGCTCTTATTAACCTGGCACCAGTGCAGAAACAATGTGGGGCTCTATCACTGTTAATTGGTTTAGAAAGTTCCAGAGAGGGCCAAGCGTGGTGGCTTGTACCTGTAATCCCAGCACTTTGGGAGACCAAGGTGGGTGGATCACCTGAGGTCAGGAGTTCAAGACCATCCTGGGCAGCATGGCCAAATCCTGTCTCTACTAAAAATACAAAAATTAGCTGGGCATGTTGGTGACGCCTACAGTCCTAGCTACTTGGGAGGCTAAGGCAGGAGAATTGCTTGAACCTGGGAGGTGGTGGTTGCAGTGAGCCCAGATTGCGCCATTGCACTCCAGCCTGGGTGACAGAGCAAGACTCCATCTCAAAAAAAAAAAAAAAAAGAAAGTTCCAGAGAGGTGAGTGATGAGATAGGATCATTAGCAACATCATCTTGAAACCCTCACCCAAAAGTGAACCCCAAAACATCCACAGCACCTCGCCAATTTCCAAGGACTTTCTTATCATTTTCGACCCTCACAATAAACTGAGGCACAGTGAGCAGCCTTCAGTATCTTTATTTTTATTTTATGGAAATGTAGACTAGCTCAGTGCCATTTCACATTTTGCCCAAAATCACAGCAAATAATCAGGATAAACAACTAGGATAGGCAATATTTAGCAATGTCCTCAGAAACTATATAGTCTCTCCAAATACGTCCATTTTGTGCTGCTATAACAGAACACCTGAGACTGGGTAATTTATAAAGAACAGAAATTTATGCCTCACAGTTCTGGAGGCTGAGACATGCAAGTTGAAGCAATAGCTAAAATTTAATGAGTGTTCACTATGTGCCAGGCAGTGTTCTAAGAATGGGGTTGGCAAATTACAGCCCACAGATCAGACCTGGCTCACCATCTGTTTCTGTAAATAAGTTTTTGTTTTGTTTTGTTCGAGACAAGGTCTCACTCTGTCACTCAGGCTGGAGTGCAGGGGCGCAGTCTCAGCTCACTGCAGCCTTGACCTCCAGGGCTCAAGAGATCCTCCCACCTCAGCCTCACGAGTAGCTGCGACATGTGTGTGCCACCACACCTGGCTATTTTTTTGTATTTTTTTTGGTAGGGGTGAGGTTTCACCATGTTGCCCAGGCTGGTCTCAAACTCCTGAGCTCAACCAATCTGCCCACCTCAGCCTGCCAAAGTGCTGGGATTACAGACATGAGCCACTGCACCCAGGCATAAATAAAGTTTTATTGGAACACAGCCACACCCATTTGGGTATATATTGCCTATGTCTGCTTTGCACTACAATGGAAGAGTCACGTGTTTGCAATCAAAGTTATATGGGTCCCCAAAGCCCAAAATATTTACTATCTGATTCTCTCTTTTTTTTTTTTTTTTCTTTTGAGATGGAGTCACGCTCTGTCACCCAGGCTGGAGCGCAGTGGCGCGATCTCGGCTTACTGCAAGCTCCGCCTCCCAGGTTCACATCATTCTCCTGCCTCAGCCTCCCGAGACTACAGGCACCCGCCAACACGCCCAGCAAATTTTTTGTATTTTTAGTAGAGACAGGGTTTCACCATATTAGCCAGGATGGTCTCAATCTCCTGTCCTTGTGATCCGCCCGTCTTGGCCTCCCAAAGTGCTGGGATTACAGCCGTGAGCCACCGTGCCCGGCCTACTATCTGATTCTTGACAGAAAAAGTTTGCCAACCCTGCTCTGAGTAGTTGTCATGTCTACTAATAATCAGGTTAGTGTCAGATCCTGGAAATGAGAGACTCAGTGGAGACGGTGCTATTTGGGAAGTCACAGCATAATCCCTCTGGTGATCCACTCTGAGCATCACGTGTTGGTCACACCTCCTAGGCTGAAGGGAGCCATGTTAGTAAGCCCTTAAAAATGTCAAATGGCTTCCCCCACCCCTTAATGCCAGCAGATTCTTATCCTGTGTTTTCTCAGCCATCTCCTTGGAGGTGCCTCCAGTCACTGAAAACCTTGCTCAAGAGCCTATGTGTCCTTTTCCCTCTATTTCTCTGCATAGGGTCCAACGCTGTCCCTTGCCCCCTTTGTTCACCAATATAGGTCAGACCTATCACAAAATAAATGGCACAGAGGCTTCCTGAAGACACACATATTTTGAGCACAGAACAGTGAGGCTGAGCCCTTATCAGCCGAGAGTGCTTGCAGAACCACAGAGAATCTGCTGCACAATCTGCAAGCTGGCGCTCTCCCGAGCATGCATAGTAGGTCTCAGAGCACTGGGAAGCAATGCACATCCACGGTCCATTGTAAGTCACTGGCTTAGATATGTTATATTTAACAAAACATCTCAGCCGCATCGTGTTATAACAAGTCACGTTGTAAGGGATGGATTTTATCAAGTTGGTGTGTGTTTCCCACCAAACTCTATGAGATTGGTATTATCCCTATTTCACAGGTAAGGAAACTGAGGCAGAGGGGTGACGCTCTTGTTCCTGTGCCTCACAGTAACCAGAGGAGCCAGAATTCAAACCCTGGCTTCTATCTCAGACCCTTACACTGAACTGGTAAACTCCTCACACACCCATGCCAACAAGAAGGATGACTGTTTTCGAACTCATTGTATAATCTGGCAGATTCATCACTCTGTTGTTTCCTGGTAAGCTCGTCTCCTGACACCTGGGTTAATGGGTGCTTTTTCCCAAAGTGTTTGCCCAGGCCAGCCACACCTAAAGTGTTGGGGTACATGGCAACATATCCAAGCTTATGTACGTGGCATTTGAGGTCGGGGCATGGAAAAATACGGAGGCACTGTGTGTATGTTATTTGTGCATAAGAATGTAACTCCTTGGCTCTAAAAACAGGACAAGGAGTGAAGTGTGTCATAAGGAACGCTGAAAACAGCCTCCTAAGAATGTGGTTTGAGAGCTTTTGCAGGGCCGCAGGTGTCTCATGACCCCACCTCAAAAAGCCATCTAGCGGATGTTTGTGGTTTAACAAGCCCTTTCAATAAATACTTGGCGGACAGATGCTGGGGCAGGCTCTCACAAGGGCAGGCTCTCAGAAGAGCTGCCCCCACCCCCTCTCCCAGACCCCTTCAGCTGAAATTGTCTAAGAACTCATTCTTGGCGTTCACTGCAAGCTATAAGCTCTGCAAGTGGTGACCCCGACGTGATCGCCTTGAAGTTACGCGTGAAGGAGGAAAACTCATCAATTTTCGGAGAATCCCGGTAAGGGACAGTCCTGACTCCCGTCAGGAGGATGGGACCCACGCGTAAAATATCAGGGGCTGGATTATCATAGGTCAAGAAATGACCAAAGAACAGAAAGTGTTTTTTAAAAACAGTGCGACAGCTACTTAAGGCTAACCAGTGCACTGCAGAGCCTGGAGCTCTACACAACGCTATGATCTTAATTCGGCAGGAATGCCCTTGGTTTCCTGATCAAGGAACCTTAGACTTGAGTTATGGAGCAGGTAGGTCACTGCCTGAAAACAGGATATGAGCAAGGTCATTTTACTGAGGTTATTGTTTTGACCACCTGGGCGCTGGTACACTCGGTGTTGTATCCTCTTTATCTGCCAGATTGCA
Source organism: Pan paniscus (assembly GCF_029289425.2). NCBI lineage: Eukaryota > Metazoa > Chordata > Mammalia > Primates > Hominidae > Pan > Pan paniscus. Next base: position 61,928,967 of record NC_073258.2, read on the forward strand.
GTGGGTCAGACCGCCCGTCTTCTCTGCCTGAAGGGAATTCAGGAGGTTTAAAGGAGAAGGAAGAACAGGAACCAACCAGGACAGCGGGAGGCGGGCGGGGGGTCCTCTCTCTACTTCATTCCCTTCTGTAGGGCATAAGGAGGATATTTTTTTCTAGTGATGATGAGGACGGACCGGAGCCTTTTCCTCCCCCTATAGAAAAGCCATTGCCCTCTTTTCCTCCACCCTTAAAGGGACCTGTATTCTTTGGCCCCGTTCAGGCAATGGCGCCTCCCATCCCCCTTGAGGAGACTGGAGGCCGCCCAAGAGATGGTTCTTGGATAAGACCTCCAGTCAGTGAATATCTATATGATCGGGTGGCCGCGTCCTCAACGCCGACTCCTCGTCAAACTTCCTTAGTAGAGGGGTGCCTCCAAGAGGGACTTAGGAAGGGAGACTCTGAGGCGCTTTTTGGCGCATTCCCTGTTATTGTTCAAAACAACAGGAGATGGCATGAGAGTTTGCCTTTTACTGTCTTTAAAGAGTTAAAGAAAAGTATCCGTGAAAACAGTGTACATTCACCGTTTACGAAGGAGGTGATTGAGGCTCTGGGAAATGGCTATAAGATGACTCCACATGATTGGAAAACTTTGGTAAAAGTTTTGGTTTCAGCTGCAGAATATACTGTGTGGTGGAGTGAGTACAGTGATTTAGCCATGCAGCAGTCCTTGCAAAATTTGGATAATAATATCCCGATACAACTTGATATGCTATTGGGAACAGGGCCTTTTGCTTCAGCTCAGACTCAGGGTCAAGCAGGTGGCCATCTATTTCTTCAATGCTCACAGTTAGCAATACAAACATAAAAAAAAAAAATCCCGTAAGACAATCCCAGGGTTCCTTTATAACAGTTAAACAGGGTGCCACAGAAACATACATTAAATTTATCAACCGACTGCAAGCTGCAATTGAAAAACAGGTACCCCATCCTAAAGCTACCAAACTTCTTATGTTACAATTGGCTTTTGAAAAAGCAAATAAGGATTGTCAGACAGCAATAACTCCAGTCTAAGCCACTGCCACTGAAATCAGTGTGTTTATTAAAGCATGCCAAAATATAGGCACTACAACTCATCTGACTCAAACTTTTGCTGCAATAATGACCAGAACCACATATTATAATTGTGACCTAACCAGGCATATGGCAAAAAGAACCCTGCTACTGTTTTCCTACCTTTAAGCAAAAAACAATTTCATACTCTTCTAGCTTGTGCTCTTGATTGGCAAATCGCAATAGCTGACTTTATTGGTAATATCAGCTTTCATTTACCAGCCTCTAAGCTCCTGAACTTTTTACAAACTGTGCCTGTTAAATTTGTATCTATTGTTGTTTCTGAGCCCTTGCTTCATGCCACTACTGTCTTTACAGATGGTTTAGGAAAAACTGGAAGAGCAGCTACAGTGTGGCAATATGCCATGCAGAAATGGCAGCACAAAATCCAGGAACTTTTTAAAACTACGCAACAGGCAGAGTTAGGTGCCCTGATATTGGCCTTACAAACTTTTCCTCACCAAGACATAAACATAGTTAGTGATTCCGCTTATGCGGTGTGTAGTATTACTCATTTAGATCTTGCACATGTGAAGGACGTTACTAATGAACCCCTACTAGCTTTGTTTCTCGCAGCGTTAAGAGCTCCTCTGTGCCCATCATTGTGGGGAAAAGAAAGAGAGATCAGACTGTTACTGTGCCTATGTAGAAAAGGAAGACAAAAGAAACTCCATTTTGATCTGTACAAAGAAAAATTGTTATGCTTTGAGACGCTGTTAACCTGTAACTTTAGCCCCAACCCTGTGCTCACAGAAACATGGGCTGTATTGAATCAAGGTTTAAGGGATTTAGGGCTGTGCAGGATGTGCCTTGTTAACTATATGTTTGCAGACAGTATGCTTGGTAAAAGTTATCGCCATTCTCCATTCTCTATTAACCAGGGACACGATGCACTGCGGAAAGCCGCAGGGACCTCTGCCCAAGAAAGCCTGGGTATTGTCCAAGGTTTCCCCCGACTGAGACAGCCCAAGATATGGCCTCGTGGGATTGGAAAGACCTTACCATCCCCTAGCCCGACACCCGTAAAGGGTCTGTGCTGAGGAGGATTAGTAAAAGAGGAAGGCCTCTTTGTGGTTGAGATAAGAGGAAGGCCTCTGTTTCCCACATGTCCCTGGGAATGGAATGTCTCGGTGTAAAGCTGAGAACATTCGTTCTATTCTGAGATAGGAGAAAACTGCCCTGTGGCTGGAGGCGAGATATGCTGGCAGCAGTACTGCTCTGTTACTCTTTACTAACTGAGATGTTTGGGTAAAGAGAAACATAAATCTAGCCTACGTGCACATCTGGGCACAGTACCTTCCCTTGAACTTATTTATGACGCAGATTCCCTTGCTCACATGTTTTCCTGCTGACCTTCTCCCCACCATCACCCTGTTCACCCTGTTCTTCTGCCGCACCCCCCATGCCAAGATAGTGAAAATAGTAATCAATAAACCCTGAGGGAACTCGGAGACCGGCGCCGGTGCAGTTCCTCGCATGCTGAGTGTGCCGGACCCCTGGGCCCACCGTTCTTTCTCTGTACTTTGTGTCTTATTTCTTTTCTCAGTCTCTTGTCTCCACCTGACGAGAAATACCCACAGGTATGGAGGGGCAAGCCCCCTTCAATCATCACCCTCTTTACATCACACATATTCACTCTCATTCTGGGCTACCTGGTCCCTTATCAGAAGGGAACGCTCGAGCTAATGCTCTGGTACACACACAGATGTGGTTTGCAGACTCTCCTGCTTTTTTGCGAGTTCAAGCTGATCATGCTTTTTTCCATCAGAACGCCTGCAGTCTTAAACAACAGTTTCATTTAACACTTGCTCAAGCTCACATGATTATTAAAACTTATCCTGATTGCCAATGGCATTCTCTTTCCCCTTTTTCCTTAGGACTTGGTGCCAACCCACGAGGTCTGGTGCCTAATGCTATCTGGCAAACTGATGTTACTCAGTATCCACCCTTTGGACGTTTTAAATCTCTCCACGTTACTGTGGACACTTATATAGACCTAATACATGCTATCCCCCATGCCGGAGAAAAAACTAAAGATGCAGTTGCTCATTTGTTTGAATCTATTATGACTCCAGGCCTTCCACAAACTGTAAAACTGATAATGGCCCCTGCTATCTTAGTGCTCACTTTGGCTATGCATTGCAACTTTGGCAATAAGATCAACATACAACACCAGACTGGGATTCTCTGTAACTCAACCGGTCAGGCCATTATTAAACAAGCTCATCAAACTCGTAAAGTATATCTTAATAAACAAAAAAGGGGGAATATCGGGCCCTCTTCTCGAGAACAGGACCTGTCATTGGACAATCGACTGACAACGACGGTGATGACTCAGAAGGCACCTGACATTACCTGGGGACAGCTAAAGAAATTGGAATAACAGGAAACTATCCGGCTTGCAGGCATAGAAGCCTCTGTAACTGCAGAGAATCAGTTTCCTATGTATCTGGGGGTAATTGGGAAAACTTCTGAGAAAGTAAGACGACATAGATGTTGGGGTGGCTGGTAATTCTTGTCCTTTGCCAAGTGGGATCACCTCAAGAACATGTTTACTGGAGTCATGTTCTAAATCCCCCTGTTTTTAATGTTATTTCATGGTGGGATGCTGACCTGCCTTTGTCATCTAATGATACTTCTTGGACAAGAGGTCGATGGATGCCCCTGTCTTACCCTTCAGTGGAAAATTTGGGATGGATTAAACTTAGTAACTCCTTGGTTGTATTGTCTAGTAATCCCCCTCTTTGTTTTTCCACAATAGCACATGCTAAGTGTGTTACTCTTATTCTTCAGGAGTATCTTTACTATCAGCCTAAAAGGGATGCTAAGCTTGCAAACTTGACCTTTATTTCTGCTATTACCACTAATCTTACTGAGGTCTCTAATGAAGCTACACAAGTGCCTGATCTTCCTATATGCCGTCTGAGTAGGGACTGGCAATATAAGTTTGAGGCCATTCAGTGGTCTCCATCCAGACAGCCTGCGCCATGTCAAGGGCCTCTGTTTGATAATGGCACCTTACTTGATTGGAGTCCCCATGGTTATCTTATGTCTGCAAATCAGACTATTGGATCTGGGAGTCCCCAATAAGTCTATCACCTGGTCAGAGTACAGGCTTTCAGGACCAATATTACAACTAAAAGGGAAACAAGCTTTAAGCCCTGCTCATACCCAAATTTGGAGATTAGAACTTCCTTTTTTCGAATGGGTTCTTTCACATGATGAGTATATTACTAGCAGTGGCAATTATACCCTCTGTTTCCATAATAATGTTACTGACACAGTTGTGATTTGTACTACACACTCATATACTTTTGTTTGGGCAAAGTGTTCCTAATATAGAGCAGAATCGATCCTTTTATAGTAGTAAAGTCTCTTCCAGTAGTTAGTATGCTACATGCCTGTCTCATCGAAATGTTACATAGTTAAATATAACCTATGTCATGATCTTAAAATGGCGTGCAGAATTTTGGCTGCCTGTAAATTTAACCTGGAGCTGGGAAGGAGATTCAACCCTGCAGCTGTTTAGAAAAGCACTGTCTCATACTCAGAAAAAAAGATTTCTGGCCACTTTAATTGCTTTTTTAGTCTCAGCTACTATTATATTAGCAACTGCTGCTACTGCAGCTGTTTTTCTAACAAAATCTATTCACACAGCTTCAGTGGTGAACCACATGGTATATAATGTAACCCATAAATTTCAAAGACAGGTAAATATTAATCAAACTACTCTGTCTCACCTGGAGGCTCTTAAAGCCGCTGTTGAATGGCTGGGGGATCAGCAGCAGGCATTCATTACCCATCAACATTTATATTGTAATTGGCAATATAATTCTATCTATGTCACACCTCTGCCATATAATAGCTCCCAATATGCTTGGGAGAGAGTGAAAACACACCTGCAAGAGGCTTATCACAATCATTAGTCTTCTCAAATTCCCACTCTTAAGTGTAAATTTAAAAAACAACTTAAAAAATGGTCACAGCAATTATAAACAAATACCCTTCAACAATTATAAAAAGGCTTTCAATAGTTAAACCCAAACACTTAGTTATCTGGGTTAAACATACACATTTGGGTAACGGCCAATATACTTATTCTTTTTTGTATTTGTTTGCTAGGTATGTACAAATGGCTCTGTGCTGTCACTCAGTGCATCTATAACCAAGAAAAAGCAATAAAAGCTTACCTCGCTTTAAATAACCAACATACTCTAAAAATTAAAGAAGGGGGAGATGTTGAGGGTGCACGGCAACATATCCAAGCTTATGTACATGGCATTTGAGGTCGGGGCATGGAAAAATACTGAGGCACTCTGTGTATGTTATTTATGCATGAGAATGTAACTCGTTGACCCTAAAAACAGGACAAGGATTGAGGTGTGTAATAAGGAACGCTGAAAACAGCCTCCTAAGAAGGTGGTTTGAGAGCTTTTACAAGGTCATAGGTGTCTCATGACCCTCAAAAAGCCATCTAGTGGATGTTTGTGGTTTAACAAGCTCTTTCAATAAATACTTGGCGGACAGATGCTGGGGTGGACTCTCTCAGAAGAGCTCCCCGCCACCCCTGCTCGAGGCCCACTCAGCTGGAATTGTCTAAGAACTCATTCTTGGCGTTCACTGCAAGCTATAAACTCTGCATAAAGTTTCCATATCTACACATTTCTTGGCTACATCAATGGTAATTGCTTGGGTGGCCAAATAGAAAGCTTCCCACAGCAGGTGGGAAGTTCCCATACCCAGGGGAATTATTGACACTAGCTCAGTAGTTGAGAGCTGAGAGGCAGGAAGTGGCAGTGAGTCCTGGTCTAGGAGTGAAGAAACCGGTACTCTAGCTAAGCTCTACCTTGCACTAGCTGTGTGTCCTTAGGTAAGTCACTTGCCCTTTCTGGGAAAAGAAGGGCATTTAAATATACACTCCTCCAAAAGGAGCTTTCCACATAATATAGCTCAGAGATTAAGAGCAAGGCCTCTGAAACCAGAGAGACTAGAATTCAAATCTCAGTCTTACCCCACCTACAGGCCGTTGACCTCAGACATCTTTCACTTCTCTGAGTCTCCGCTTCCCCAGCTTTGATGAGAGCGTTTGGGGCCATCCTGGCAGGGCTGCAGTAAGCAAGGGAAGTAGGCACGTTGCTTATCAACTAAAAAGCTTTATGCACATGGGTGACAATCATCATTGCCATTATTATCTCCCAAGCCTTTGTTTTCCAGGCTCTCTGAGCACGATGTCTGCAGCTCCCGCCAGCAATGGAGTGTTTGTTGTCATCCCGCCAAACAATGCCAGTGGCCTCCGCCCACCTCCAGCCATTCTGCCCACATCCATGTGCCAACCTCCAGGGATTATGCAGTTTGAGGAGCCACCGCTGGGGGCACAGACACCAAGGGCCACACAGCCACCTGACTTGCAGCCCGTGGAGACATTCCTGACAGGAGAGCCCAAAGTTTTGGGGGTAAGAACAGCCTCTCTGCACAACCTGAGGCAGGTAGTGAGTATCCCAGCACCGGAACATTCATGCATGTTTTGGAGAGGGGAGAAGGCAGTTAACAAATATGTAGTAATGACTCAAAGATTCAGCCATGCACCAGGTAGACAAGCACCCTTCCCGCATAAAGTTCACAGAGAGTAAACCAGTAAACAAATGACTCAGAAACCTCCAAAGAGAAAAGTAAGGTTGAAAATGATGACTAGGGCTAAGGGGAATACTAGCGAGGGTAGGTGGAAACTTCTCTCTGGGGAGATGACATTTAAGCCCAAACCTGGCTGTTAGATTGAAGCCAGCCAAGGGAATAGCTAGTGGAAGGGCTGGAGAGGGAGGGCTCACCAGGTAGAGTGCAAAGGCCTTGGGAATGAGTGTGGCTGTTAAAGGAAGAGGTGGAAGCTCGCCATAGCTGGAATGTAATGAGCAAAGGAAAGGGGGAGATGAGATGGAATGAAAGTGGTAGATGAAAGTCAGCCCTGATAGAGCTGAAGGCACATGAAGGATTTCAATCTCAGATGGCCTTGAGCTATTGGTCTCAATAAAATACTGAAGTCATAAAATATTAGGTAGAGATAGAAAGATACATACACACATTTGCACGTGTGTGTGTATACATGTAGCGTTAAAAAGAAAAGCTTTAGGCCAGGTGAGGTGGCTTACGCCTGTAATCCCAGCACTTTGGGAGGCCGAGGCAGGCAGATCATGAAGTCAGGAGATCAAGACCAACCTGGCCAACATGGTGAAACCCCGTCTCTACTAGAAATACAAAAATTAGCTGGGTGTGGAGCTGTGTGCCTGTAGTCCCAGCTACTCGGGAGGCTGAGGCAGGAGAATTGCTTGAACCCGGGAGGTGGAGGTTGCAGTGAGCTGCGATCATGCCACTGCACTCCAGCCTGGGTGACAGTGTGAGACCCCATCTCAAAAAAAAAAAAGAAAAAGAAAAGCTTTAAACAAATTAAATTTAGCAGAGTTTATGTGAGCTAAGAATAATTCAGGAATCTGGCAGCACTCAAAACCAGAAGAGGTTCAGAGAGCTCCATCCAGCTGTGTGAGCAGTAAGCTCTTATAGGCCAAACACAGAAGTGAAGTAGAGAAATCTCCCGATCAGCTGCAGCTAGGTGTCTGCCTTATTTGGGCATGATGTCATGAGGCATTTGCCTTATTTGGGCATAGTCTGATCAGTTGGCTGAAGCTGTTTGTCATTAGCTGAAACCCAGCTATCTGTTACAAAAATATACTCCTAGGTTAGGTTTCAGTGTGTTTATGTACTGGTTGGGTTGCAGTTTGTTATGTAGGAACTCAAATTATGGAGACAGGCTAAAGGCCGCCTGCTATTTTAATTATATACACACATATGTAGATTCTTCAGTATGTTCCTTGGCCTCAGTTTCTCCAAGTAGAAGATGAAAGCATAGATTAAGCAATGGTGATGATGATGAAGGTGAAGATGATGACAGCTCTTACTTATGAAGCATCTCTGAGAGGTGCACGTACTGTGCCGGGGACTTTGCATGCATCATCTCACTAGATTCTCAGCACCACCTTGTAAGAAGGGGATCATCGTTCCTGTTGGACAGATTACGAAACTGAGGTTTCTTAAGACTAAGTCATTTGCCTAAGGCCACACAGCTGATAAATGGCATCCTGTAAACTAGGGATGGCTGACCCTAAAGTTCTACTTTCAACCCCTCTGCTTTGTGGCGTCCAGGACCTCTGGCTCAATCATGCTGGAATTCTATCCTAATAGCTGCATCACATCCATTGGTGCAGAGGGGGACTGGACTGGGGGCACAGACACCAAGGGCCACACAGCCACTGACTTGTGGCCCATGGAGACAGTGGACAAAGAGGGGGTCAACAATTGCTGGAATTTCGAAGCCTCAAAGCAGACCCTGGGAACCAGAGCTCTCCCCCTCCAAAAAAAAAAAAAAATTGATGAGACAAACAAACTGCTGAAAAGCACAAAAAAGTGGAAAATACAAATAAGAGTTATGGAATGCCACCCACTAAGAATACCACTGCAGACTTAGCTGGCCTGCCGCCTCATAGCTGGGACACTTCGGGCAAGTTACTGAACATCTCTGACCTTCAGTTTCCTCATCTCCAAAATCAGGATAATAATAACCTACCTCTGGCCAGGCGCAGTGGCCCACGCCTGTAATCCCAGCACTTTGGGAGGCCAAGATGGGTGGATCACCTGAGGTCAGGAGTTCGAGACCAGCCTGGCCAACATGGTGAAACCCCGTTTGTACTAAAAGTACAAAAATTAGCCAGGTGTGGTGGCAGGCACCTGTAATCCCCACTACTCAGGAGGCTGAGGCAGGAGAATCACCTAAACCTGGGAGGCAGAGTTTGCAGTGAGCTGAGATGGTGCCATTGCACTCCAGCCTGGGAAACAAGAGTGAAACTCCTTCTCAAAAATAATAATAATAATAGTAATAACCTACCTCTTCTCATTAGGATTAAATGAGACCACATCTGTAAAACCCCCAGCACAGTGCTTAGCATAGACAGGCATTCAATAAGCGGCAGCTGGTGTTTCCCAAGGCATAATGGCAGTAGCTGTGGTTGTCTATCCACAGGGGAAAGATCTAAGGAAGGGGAGCAACGCTGGCGACTTGGACACCATGCCATGCTGTGCCCTGTGAGGACACTGAAAAGATGAAAGACGTATAGCTGAAGAGAAAAAGAAGCTGAAGATTCAGGGGCTCATGTCCATGAATATCCAAATACTTGGCACTCATGTTAGAAAGAAATATATATTCCACGTGATGCTGACATGACAATTCTAGTTGTTCCCAGTCAGAACTGCCCATAAAAGGACCATGCTGGTTTGGGTAGTGGTGAGTACTGGTCACTGGAGTCCCCGTGAAAGTCACGGAGCCGGAAGTGGCTCCTGGGCTCCCAGGGCTGGATTCCAGCGGTCTTCAACATCTCTTTCCACTCAGTTCCGGAATTCAATAGTTACCCAAAACGTTGCAATGTTTCTGCTATTTGGCAGACCTTACTAGAAGCTCACACTTGGGAAAACCATCCCACTTCTGGGCATAGACTAGTAGGGTGCTGGTAAACCAACTCTTAGAAAGAGAAAAAATCCCACTGGAGATTTCAGCAGGCTGAGAGGCAGCTGCTGCACAGGGCTAGGACGATCAGTGATGGACACGGAAATTGTGTGATGGACGCTGCAGATTGACAGGGTGGTGGGAGATGAGGAAGGGCAAGGTGAGGCATGCGGTGCAGGGAATGTTGGGCCATTGAACCGAGTCCTGAGAAAGCCAGGTAGGGAGGGACACAGCGATGCTTGAGATCCATGGATCAGAGCAGAAAGCAGGAGGCAGGCTGGCTGAGAGAGCTGTGCTTTGTGGGTCCCGTAGGCTGCGGGGAACTAGCTTTCTCCTTAAAAGTGTCTATTGGTTTCTGTAATAATATCGCCTCTAAAGAACAGAATCTGAGTTTCTTTCCCAGTCGCCAACAAGCTGGAGGAGGGCAGGACCAGCCACGCTCTCCGCGGGGCCGGCAGGGGGCGGTGTGGAACAGGGCCCGCAGCACTGAGCCTCGGGGCTTCCCGCAGACGGTGCAGATCCTCATCGGCCTCATCCACCTGGGCTTTGGCAGCGTGCTGCTCATGGTTCGCCGCGGCCACGTGGGCATCTTCTTCATCGAGGGCGGCGTCCCCTTCTGGGGAGGAGCCTGCGTGAGTGCCGGGGCCATGGAGAGGGAGGGTAGGGGGATGCTGCCCAGGCTCACCTCTCCCCCACGCGCCCACCCCCACCATCCTCCTGGGCACAGCCTCTCCTAGGTGGGGGCCTGGAGGCACTTCCTAGAAGAACTAGAGTCTAAATCTAACTCCTTGCCGGAAACGCTCACCATAAACTTGAGCCTGACCCCACCCCTGAGGATCAAAAGCTCCCAGCAAACAGCCAGAGAAGCTGCCAAAAAGGACGGGAAAGGCGGGGCACGGTGGCTCATGCCTGTAATCCCAGCACTTTGGGAGGCCGAGGCAGGCAGATCACTTGAGGTCAGGAGTTGGAGACCAGCCTGACCAACATGGTGATACCCCGTCTCTACTAAAAATACAAAAATTAGCCGGGCATGGTGGTACATGCCTGTAATCCCAGCTACTTGGGAGGCTGAGGCAGGTGAATCGCTTTAACCCGGGAGGCGGAGGTTGCAGTGAGCTGAGATCTTGCCACTGCACTCCAGCCTGGGCAACAGAGCAAGACTCCATCTCAAAAAGAAAAAAAAAAGGGATGGAGGGCATCAGGGCTGGGTCCAAACCACCTGCACTGCCCAGATCCTAAGCCTCACCCTGCAACCAAACCCCTCCTGCAGAAACCCTCTAGCTCCCTGAGTTGGGTCCCAGCCCTCCAGGAGCTCTGTCCCCTGGGAGTCCAACCAGCTCTGAAGCCCCTGAGCCCATTCCTTTGACCTACTTCCGGCCAAACTGGCCACTCACCCATGCCGGAAAACAGGCAGGTGAGTCCCTGTCACTGCCAACATTAAAGGGCACTTGAGTGTATACCGTGAACCTTGGTGTTTGCACCCCCATCAATACATCACCAGAGCCTCCAGCCGCCCCAAGAAAGCACAGGCCTCAGGGTCAGGTCAACGGGGTCTGAATCTCAGCTTCACCGCATGTTAAGATGGAGTCCCTTGGGCATGTCACTGAATCTCGAGACTCAACTTCCTCATCTAAAACTTGGGCTCATAGATCTGGCCCTGCCTACCTCATAGTTTGCAGAGGAAATCGAGAGATAATGTGCATGGTGAGTGGATTACTAACGCTAAAATTCTGCACCAAATGGTGACTGTTGAGCAAGTCCCTTTTTCGAGAGAAAGCCAGAGATTTGCATAAAAGGGGTCTCAATTGTGTGAGTGTTGGTTCCAGAACCGAGGCACAGTGACTTTCTTCCCCTGCCCAGGCTGCCTCCAGCAAGAGCACAAAATCCACCAGAATGGGGTTCAGGGAGGACAAAGTGGCTGACACATCACAACCAGATCAGGATGGTCACCTGGCCATCCTTGGGGACAAGCTCTGGCGCTTTGAATGGTACCCCTGACCTGAAGGTGGAGGAAAATTTTGCAATTGGGAGAACCCATGGGGAGAAATCACAACAGGAAGAAACAAAGGGGTCACTTTCCCCTCTGAGCCCCCTCCTGCCAGGCTTTATCACAAATATGCCCAGTAAAGCTTCAAAAATGGGAGAAGGAACAAAAGCAAAAACTTGATTTTCAATCTCAGGAGACATGAGCGTCAGGAGATCCTGGCAGGACACCTGTGAGCTCCAACATTTAATCATTGTGTTGGATCTTCACATCACTGATGTCTGGGGACCCCTGAAAGTACAGGGGTATTATGTGCATTTTTCTAGAAAGCAGGCTCATAGCTTTTCTTGGAGGCTCAAAGGAGACATTAGTTGAAAATTCCCAGAATTCCAGGATGGTGGATGACTTGGAAGGAAAGAGGCAGTCAGCCGGCATGCGGGTGCAGCCAGGCCTCCTTCTCTGTATGAACCTGGGCAAGTTGCTGCCTGTCTCTGGGGCTTGACTTTCTCATCAATAAGACATCATGCCTGTCTCCAGCCCAGAGAGCCGGATTCTAAACCCAGCTGCCCTCTTGACAACTCCGCTTGATGCTGAAAAGGCAACTCAGTATATCAAAATGAAACTCTTGATTCCTGCCATAGGCTTGTCCCCAGCCCTATCCCTCCTATCACCTCCTCATCTCAGCAAATGGCACCTCCAGCCACCCAACTGCCAAAGCTAAACATATCCCAAGAATTGTCCTAGAGTCTTCTTTCCCTGCTGCGCATCCACCCCAGCAGCAGGTCGCGCCGGATTGCCCTCCAGAGCATAGCCTGAGTGTGTCCGCTTCTTCCCACCCCCATGGCCACCATGCTGAGCTACACCTGCTTGAGACCTGTAGGGACTCCTTCCTGGTCCTCTGTCTCCGTGTCACCCCAGGGCCTCCTCCACCCACCGCTGACCCTGCGGTCTCCCCAGCATGGCAGCTGAGTGCCCCCTGCAAATTGCAGACCTGCTAAGCTGCAGGCCCAGAGTGGCGCAGCGCTGCTCAGCTCCACCCTCTCAGCTCAGCAGACGCAGGGCCAGCCCCACCTCAGTGTGTCAGGCGACTGCCAAGTACATAGGTGCCATGATGCAGGTCCCTGGGCTATCCTTATGGATAGCCTCGTGCCTGGCTGTTGTCATCCCAGCTCACAGAGACAACCCTGACACCCACCCAACCTCGAGTAGCCCCAGTGACCGCTATGACTTCATCACAGCTCTTAGCACCACTGTCTGTACTTTTCTTCACTGTTTGCTAAGTGTCAGTCTTCCCCAGTTAGAATATAAGTTCCGGCCGGGCACGGTGGCTGATGACTGTAATCCCAGCACTTTGGGAGGCCGAGTCAGGTGGATCATGAGGTCAGGAGTTCAAGACCAGCCTGACCAATATGGTGAAACCCCATCTCTACTAAAAATACTAAAATTAGCTGGGTGTGGTGGCGGGCGTCTGTAGTCCCAGCTACTTGGGAGGCTGGGGCAGGAGAATCACTTGAACCCGGGAGGCGGAGGTTGCAGTGAGCCGAGATCATGCCACTGCACTCCAGCCTGTGTGACAGAGCAAGACTCCATCTTAGAAAATAAAATTAAATTAAAAAAAGCTCCTTGAGGGCAGAGATCTGGTCTGCCTTATTCAACTCTGTTATGTTCCTGGCACATAACTGCCACTCAGAAAATATTTGGTTTTTCTGTTTTTTGTTTTGAGACAGAGTCTCACTCTGTCCCCCAGGCTGGAGTGCAGTGGCACTATCTTGGCTCACTGCAACCTCCGCCTCCCAGGTTCAAGTGATTCTTGCTCCTTAGCCTCCCGAGTAGCTGGGATTACAGGTGCACGCCACTCTGCCCAGCTCATTTTTGTATTTTTAGTAGAGACTGGAGTTTCACCATGTTGGCCAGGCTGGTCTTGAACTCTTGACTTCAAGAGATCCTCCCACCTCGGCCTCCCAAACTTCTGGGATTACAGGCATGAGCTCACTCAGTTCAGCCTCACTCAGTAAATGTTTGATGAGTGAATGTTTGAAGGAACAATGCCTTCCCCATGAGGCCCTGATGATATGACGTCAGTGAAAACACTCACCTTGTAAGCCACAGCCCTAGTTCTCTGGACAGGGGACCCCTGCCGAGAGACCCCAAGGTGCCTGCCTGGCAGAGAAAGTGGCATCAGGAGGCTGTTGTCTCTCCCTGGCACCTCTTGACAGATCCCAAGCAGGGTCTGCCCTGCCCAGGGTCCTGGCTGAGGCCTCACCTGGTCCCCTCTCCCCATACAGTTCATCATCTCCGGATCCCTCTCAGTGGCAGCCGAGAAGAACCACACCAGTTGCCTGGTGAGTGTGAACAGGGGGACCCAGGGGCGGGGATGAAGCCACAGCTAAATCTCACTCTACCCTGCCCCTCCCATCCACTCACTCCTTCAGCTCATTCCCCAGCACTTCAGGGGACCTGCAAAGTGCCAGGGGAGGGGCACCACCCAGGCAGACCAGACGCAGACTGTGCATGTCCAGGAGAAGAAGACAGGGATACTCTTTCAATACACAAGCCAGGGTGGAAAGTGAGGTCCATGCTCATGGTCATTCCGAGAAAGGAAAGATGCCAGAAGATCTCCTGTAAGAGTCCTGCTGGGCCTTGGTGAGCAGAGAGGACTTAGAAATACCACAGGGAAAGCTGGAGAATGCACGGAGGAGTGTGGGCAGGGTCGCCACTGAAACCACGCCTGGCTCCATCCAACGAAGGCAAAGGTAGGAGAAGGAAAGTGGAAAGAAATTAGACAGAGAGATTTAATCCCATCATGGGGCTGGATTGTGGAAGGCTTGGTGCCTTCTGCAGGCACTGGGAGGCGATGGAGGCTTTGAACAGGAGGGTATGAGCTTTATGTCAGGCTCAGAGAACACGGCAATGAAGATCATGAACATGGCAGCGAAGGTCATGAACATAGCAGTGAAGGTCATGGCATTTACCTTCTGGTGCCTTGTAGACACCCGTAAAGCAAACTAACAAAGATAGTTGCCAAGCATGAGAAGTGCTGAAAGGAAGCAGGCAGGATAATATGAGTCATTCTAAGCTCAGCTGGGACGGTCTGGAGTCCCTGAGCAGGTATCACGGAACCGAGTCTTCACAGTTCAGAGGGCAACAACCATGGAAGAGCCCGGTCGGGAAACGCCATGGCTGGACAGGGGACCAGAGTGCCGGACCATCACAGGCAAGGGGTGGGCCGAGAGGGAGAGGCCGGGGAGGTGACTCAGAGCCTAAATGCCAAGTTCAGGATTTGTTTTAAGGACAATGAGAGACCACAGAGGCTTCAGCAGGGTATTCCTTGCCCTGTTTCCATACTTGAGAGGTATCCCAGGTGCTGGGCAGAGAATGGGTTGTGGAGGGGCAGGACTAGAAGCGAGGACTCTCCGGACCAAACCCAGTGTCCCCCAGGCCGTGAGCTCCAGGAGGACAAGACCTGACTTACTCTCTCCTGGACTCACAGCACTTTGCATAGTGCCTGGCATGCAGTAGGTGCTCAATAAAAGCTTTTGGCTTAATCAATTAATGGATTTCTTGTGAGGCTGTTCTGATCTCAATGACCTCCTGATTGCCATTTAAAAAGAAGAATCAGGGGTCTTTAAACCTGAAGAGGTCCTAGAGTCCCCAGCCCACCCATGAATGTTTCCCCTTGGGGCAGTTTAACCAGAAGGCTCCAGCTACGGGTCACGAGACCGTCAGGTTCGGGCTGCAGGGGGATGGTGACCCCTGGGTGGCTGCCTGGACCACCCCAGGAGTCACTTGCCCTGCACGCTGTTTAGACCCTGGAGTCCTAGGCCTCTCAGCCCACCCAGACTTCAGACCTTCAGCTCCTGCCTCTCCTGTCTCCCCTGCCTGGTGCCCCACCAGTGTCTGCAGTGCCTCACTCCGCCAGCCGCTTCCTGGAACCTCATGGAAATGAACTCAACCCCTCTCCCAACCAGGCCTCAGTGTCCACAGCAAAGGGCCTCCCCCAACCCATGCCCCTGAGCAGGCCTCAGCTGCAGCTTCTCCTGCGAGGTGCTGGGCCTGGGGGTGAGGGAGCCACAGTACGGGGTAGGCTGGAGGCTGCAAACTCCACCCAGAAAGGCTGTAAAGGAGGTGGTGCCCTTCTCCCTAGCAGCTTCCAAGAAGATGAGAGAAGGAAAGAGAGACAACAAGACCTCCTCCCGAGGTCCCAGGGGAGGAGAAGAGAAAAGGGGAGCAGTCAATGAGAACACAGCTGCGTGCAGGGTGGTGTGGCCACTGCCTCCTTGGCTGTGGGAGGCAGCGTGCTGGGGGCTGGGCAGCTGAGCCACAGCCCCTGCCTTTTCTCCTTCTCTTTGCCTATTCCCTCTGCTCCTGTCTCTCTGCTCTCTGCAGGTGAGGAGCAGCCTGGGCACCAACATCCTCAGCGTCATGGCGGCCTTTGCTGGGACAGCCATTCTGCTCATGGATTTTGGTGTTACTAACCGGGTGCGTTGTCAGATGGCCCTCGGGGTGGGAAAACTTGGAAAATGATGCAGCCATGTCCAGGAGGGTAGGGAAGTGAGAGTTTGCAGCGCCAGGACGTTGGCAGGGCCTGCCAGTCCCTATAGACCCCATGAATCCATGGATCCTCTGAGCCTTCCCCAAGATAGGCATCAGAAGGAGCAAGGAGGCAGCCTGCAGGGTGAAGGGGAGGGTGCAGGACTGGCGGCAGGGGGACTGGCTCCAGGCACAGCTCTGCTCCCAACTAGCCGCGTGACCTTGGGCAAGTGGTTCTCACTCGGGGGACCCCCTTACTCTAGAACTCTGGGCTCACCTTTCTGTGGGTTTTGGTCCCCAGGATGTGGACAGGGGCTATCTGGCCGTGCTTACTATCTTCACTGTCCTGGAGTTCTTCACAGCGGTCATTGCCACGCACTTCGGGTGCCAAGCCATCCATGCCCAGGCCAGTGCAGTGAGTACCCCCACCCCCACCCCCACGTCCACTAAACCTGAGCTGAGCCTGTGTGGAAGGCAGTTGGCTGGGAGCGCGCTCTGCCTCCAGACCCCTCCCTCTGCACTCTGGGAAGCAATAAGAAGAGACAGCGCTAGGAAGGGTGTCCCATCCATGTCAGGGGGCCCAAAGAAGTCTTTGGGCTGGGCATGGTGACTCACACCCATAACCCCAGCACTTTGAAAAATGAGATGGGAGGATCTCTTGAGCCCTGGAGTTTGAGACAAGCCTGGGCAACATAAAAAGATCCTATCGCTACAAAAAAAAATGTATTTTTAATTAGCCACGTGTGGTGGTACATGCCTGTACTCCTAGCTAGTTGGGAGGCTGAGGCAGGAGGATCGCTTGAGCCCAGGAGGTTGAGGCTGCAGTGAGCTATGATCACACCACTGCCCTTCAGCCTGGGTGACAGAGGAAGGCTGTCTCTAAAACCAAAACAAAACCAAAGACGTCTTCGCAGGTCAGTGAAGACAGGACTGCTCTCCCCGTGGCACTGGGTGCACCAGCACCCACAGGGCCACTGCTCTGTGCAGCCCCACAGGCAGCCTTGCAGAATAGAAGGCCCAGGCTCAGGGCATGGGGGCAGTGCTGCACCCAGAGGAGTGAGACTTTTTGGAGTTCCCAGGCCACATGGGAGACAGGGGCATCAGGGAGGGCAGCATGATAGAGATGGAAATTAAGCTTTGATTTCCAAAAAAAATGGAGGACAGTGATGACAGAAAGGGGCTGGAGGGAGTGTTCAAGGCAGGGGAACCAGTTGGAGCAAAGGCTGCCTCGGGCAGGCAAATGCAGGCCACAGGGTGGGGTGCCCTTGGCAGGTGCACGATGGGATGCATTGAGGGTGAGGGGATTGAAGGTCTGAGCAGGGGAGTGAGCTGGTTCAGGGAAATCAGTCAAGAGGATTTGTCCAGTGCCGGAAGGTGGAGAGGGTGGACAAGCGGGGCTCGAGGCCAGGAAGCTGCAAGGAGGCTGGTGCCACGGTGCAGGCAAGAGAGAGCGAAGTCCTGAACCAGGCCAGGGCAGTCGGGAGAGAAAGAACAGCAGAGCCGGACGTGGTGGCTCATGCCTGTAACCCCAGCACTTTGGGAGGCCGAGGCAGGCGGATCATCTGAGGTCAGGAGTTCAAGACCAGCCTGGCCAACATGATGAAACCCCGTCTCTACTAAAAATACAAAAGATTACCTGGGCATGGTGGCAGGTGCCTGTAATCCCAGCTACTCGGGAGGCTGAGGCAGGAGAATAGCTTGAACCCAAGAGGCGGAGGTTGCAGTGAGCCGAGATCACGCCATTGCACTCCAGCCTGGGCAACAAGAGCAAAACTCTGTCTCAAAAAAAAAAAAGAAAAAAGAAAAGAAAAAAAAGAACAGCAGAACGTTAGTGCCTGGAGAAATGGGACTTTTGTCTGTTTTGTTCACTGCTGTACTCCCAATGCCTGGATCATAGCTGGCCCCAGTAAATGTTGTTTGAAATATTGGTTGCACGGAGAGCCCTGAGCATGTGATTCAGACTTGCGGAATTCAGTATCAGGGCGCTGTTCTCAGATTACCCACAAGGGGGCACTATTGAACCACTACCCTGAAGCTCCAGCGTCCTGCACGACGCTCAGTGCTGTTTTCTTTGCAGCCTGTGATCTTCCTGCCAAACGCCTTCAGCGCAGACTTCAACATCCCCAGCCCGGCAGCCTCTGCGCCCCCTGCCTATGACAATGTGGCATATGCCCAAGGAGTCGTCTGAGTAGCAGATGTGGCACCTGCGGGTGGAGTCCAGCCTTTTCCCTCTGGGCCCAGCCTCTCCCCACCCCCACCTTGTTCATCAGGGGCCAGCCCCATCCCAGCTGCCCTCCCTCACCACATCCACACATACTCCGGCATCTGAGTGAAGTGTCCCCAGGGACATCTCTCCCACACTTTCCCCAGTGCTTTCTTTCTAAAAGACACCCGGCTGACGTCAGGGGTGTGTGTCCTTCAGCTCCCTGAGCCCTGTCACCCTTCCAGGACACCCACCTTGTGCATCTAAGCATTTCTCTGCTCATTGGGGAAATCCTGGCCTCATTGGAGACTCAGGTTCGAGGCCTGCCCTGACCCTCGGGCCTCGGGAAGGTCAGAGAGCCCGGAATCCTCCAGAATGGAAGAGTCTGACTCTGGCATTCCACAGAGGTGCCGATACCAGGCCAAGGCCTCACAGCAGGGTAGTGGCCTGGCCGCAGGTCTCCTGGCCCCAAGATCAGCTCTGTCCTTTGTCATCTGTTGCCACATCCATGGAACTCAGGTTTCCTATTTGGAAACTAGAGTGTTGAACCAGATAAGGTTCATCAGGCCCTTCCAACTCCCCAGGCTCCCTGAAGTCCTGGGTCTAGGCCAGGCATTGTCCCCCCTGCTTCCTGGAAACCCTCATTTTCCTTGTCTGTAATATGAAGTCAGCATTGGCCCCGCCCCCCACCCCCTACCATCTCCCAAGGGAGGGGAGGTTGCAGGGGAGAGCTGCCGCCAGCCCACTCCTGAGGCACCACCACAGTCAGCATCGACAGGGGCACAGCAGTGGCAGTTTGGGACCTCCCTGTGCCTCTCAGCACTCCCTTCCCCACCCCCATAGCCCAAGGACAAGGCTACCACAGAAGGTTACCACGGGACCTGGGCTTCGTCTCCAGGGGACAAGGAGACACTGTCAGCCTGGTGTTCACCAGGCCTGGTAGATGAGATGGCTTGTCTCATCCACACCACAGAAGGAAATAAACCATGTGGCTTAAATTTTGAGCTGGTCTTGTTGCAATGACTTTTTCTTTTTAACCTCAGGGGCTTCCAAGGGTCATCCCATGTTTATCAGAGGACCTGGGTAACTATCCCACTGTCACAAAAGGGCACCTCTGGGTGCCTCGCTCTGTGTGGTGTAATCCTTACACTTACTCTGTCCCCATCTCGGTTCAAACAAACATGCCTTCATATCCCCACTCCACAACTAAGGACACTGAAGCTTAAAGGTGTTAAATTATATGCCCAAGGCCACCGAGCTAGTTAGGAGCAAAACTGGGATCCAAACCTAGTTCCATGTGACATCAGAGTCCGTGTTCTCACCACTTGGTCTCCCCTTAGTACAAACCTAAGTGCTTCCCACCAACCCCTTTTCCTCCTTCCTTCTGTTTCTTCATCCCCAAAACTAAGGCAGGGCTGCATTCCTCAACACACTCACTTCTTCTTCACCCAACAAACTCCCCCTCCTCCTTTAAGGCCCTATTTAAATGTTGCCCCTTCTGTGAAGTCTTCCCAAAGGAAGGGTGGTCCACGTGGTAGCTAAGTGCCGTGACCACAACACTGGAATGAGGGTGGGGCAAGGGAGGTGCCATTCAAGGGGACATTCACTCTCAGGATCATGCCAGTGCAGAGTTGGTGTAAGGGGTACAACAAGCTTTGGCTTTTACAATCAAGAAAGGAGACTCGAGGATTTAGAGCTTTGAGTTTAAGATCATGAAGTATAGAGTTGGAGGAAATGTACTTGAAGATTTAGGACCAGTTTTCTTGCCATATAAAGGAGACTAGAGACATTTCAGAACTGAGGGGAGGAGTTGGGGGAGAGAGAGGGAGAAAAAGAGAGAGGTTAGCCCCAAGCTGGGATTGCTTCCCTCTCTCCTCTGCTGACCAAATCCCTCAGGAAGTGTGTAGGCCAAAAACCACAGGTCCATTAAGAGGAATTAGAGACTACAAGGTCACTAGAGATGTCCCATATTCAGACAGCATGGAGCCACAACATAAAGATGGCTGGGGACTGTGCCTGGTGACACAATAGTCCTGCATTCCCATGTAGTGTATCAGTCCAAGCGTGAGAAAGCTCCCTGTGTTTCCTGAGCTGGCCAGTGGCCAGATGTGCAACGTGGATTACGTGAGGCTATAACTTTATAACAAATATGAGCAGCAAATAAGAGTGGGGACAGTGGCCACCACTGAGAGACCAGCAAGGACAAACTATACCTCAGCAGAGGCTAGCAAGGACAGATGAGGGCTAAGGGCTTATGGACTGGAAGTCATTGGAAGTGACTGAGTTATCCTCAATTGGCAAAATTAAGTTTTCTACCACTACTGAGAGTAAATGGGAGGTAGAGATATAATTTCTGTGAAAAAGAATGCTGAGAACTACAAAATGTTACTAAGAGAAATTAACAAAGATCTAAGTCAATGAAATGATATCCTATGTTCATGAACTGAGAAGCTCAAGTTTGTTAAAATGGCATTGATTTTCAAAATTTATCTATAAATTCAATATGATTCCATTCAAAATTTTAGCAGTTTATTTTGGGGAAATTGACAAGTCAATTCTAAAATTCATATGGAAATTCAAAGGATCTTAAAAAATACAAGAAAACTTAAAGACAAAGTTGGAGGATTTAAACAACCTGATTTCAAGATTTACTACTTAGCAATAATTTAGACAGCATAGTTTTAGCACAAAAATAGACAAAAAGACCAATGGAATAAAATAGAGAGAGCTCAGAAACAGACCCTCACATACAATCCTTTGATCTATGGCAAAGACACCCATAATTAAGTGGATAAATGACGTTCTTTTTAATCAATGGTGCTGAAGCAATTAGATATTGGCATAGAAAAAAATGCACCTTAATTCCTACCTCACACCGTACATAAAAATTAATTCAGGATGAGTCACAGATCTAAATTTTATAACAAAGCAAGCTTCTAAGAGAAAACATAGGAAAATATTATTTGGGGATAAGCAAAGATTTACTAAACTAGAAATGCAAAAAACACTAACCACAAAAGACATAAAAACCATGAAAGAAATTGGAGTTTATTAAAAATTAAGAGCTCTGTTTATCAAAAATCACATTGTAAGTGTGAAAATGCAAAACATATCCTGGGAGAGAATTTTGAAATGCATCATATCTGACATAGGTCTCATGTGCAGAACATATAAATAACTCCTAAAAATAATAAGTAGGCCAGGTGCACTGGCTCATCATGCCTGTAATCCCAGCACTTTGAGAGGCCAAGGTGGCTGGATCGCCTGAGGTCAGGAGTTCAAGACCAGCCTAGCCAACATGGTGAAACCTCGTCTCTATTGAAAATACAAAAATTAGCTGGGCATGGTGGCATGTGCCTGTAATCCCAACTACCTGGGAGGCTGAGGCAGGAGAATCACTTGAACCTGGGGGGCAGAGGTTGTAGTGAACTGAGATTGTGCCACTGTGCTCCATCCTGGACAACAGAGTGAGACTCTTGTCTCAAAAAAATAAATAAATAAAATTAAATAAATAAATACATAAAAGATAGCTCAATTTAAAATGGGCAAAGAACTTGAGCAGACATTTCACAAAAGAAGATATGGAAGTGGCCAATAAATGTGCTCAACATCATTAGTCCTTAGAGAAATAGAAATTAAAACTACAATGAGATACCGCAACACACTAGAATGGCTAAAAATTTAAAAGACTGACTATAGAAGTGTTGATTAGCTTGGGAAGCTAGTCTTCTTATACGTTGCTGGTGGGAGTAAAAATTAATACAACCACTTTGGAAAAAAATGTTTGGCAATATCTACTAAAGCTAAACATACACATTCAGTATAACCCAACAATTTTATTCCTGGATATGGACCCAACAGAAATCACTAAAAGACATGGACAAGAGATTTTGATGACAGCTTTATTTATCATAGGCAAAAACTTGAAACCACTGAAATGTCCATCAACCATAGAGGTAAATAAACTGTTCTATATTTGTTAAAAAGGAATAAATAAAAAGAACAAACTACCAATACATCTAACACACGAATGAATGTCTACGTGAAAGAAGACAAATAGAAAAGAGCACATCCTGGGTTATTCCAGTGATAGGAATTTCAAGAACGGTTTAGATAAACTAATGGTAGTAGAAGTCAGCACAGTTGTTGGCCCTTGGGAGCAGCAGGGGAGGGGAGTGTGAGGTAGCCTCCTGGGGCAGTGCAGATCTTCATATCTTGATCTGAGTTATGGCTGCATGAATGTATACATAGATAAAAATTAACCAAATTGGACACACCTGTGCACTTTACTGTATGTTGTTGCCTCCGTTTTTTTTAAGTGGGAAAAAAATAAATTAAAAAGTTACTATATTAGCTATCTATTTCTGCACAATAAATGACCACACACTTAATGGCTTAAAGCCATACACATATATATTACCTCACGATTTCTGTGGTCAGATACAGGTGCATCTTGGTTGGGTCCCCTGGTTAGGGCTTCACAAAGCTGCACTCAAGATGGTGGCTGGGCTGCACTCTTATCTGGAGACTCAACTGGTGAAGAATCCACTTCCAAGCTCACTCAGGTTGATGGCAGAATTCATTTTCTTGAAACTCTGGGACTGAGGGCCATAGCTTCTTTCTGACTGTCATTACCCTCAGCCCCTAGAGGCTGTGCTAAGCTCCTTGCCAAGGGAGCCTCATAACATGGACATTTACTTGTTTGAAACCAGCTGGGGAGCGATCCCTATAGCAAATTGACTAGCAGGATGAAGATTTATATAACAACGTAATTATGGAAGTGCCACCCCATCACCTTTGCAATAGGTTACTGGTTAGAAGCAAGTCACAGGTGCTACCCACACTCAAAGGGAAGGGTTATTGGGACCGCCTTAGAATTTGTCTGCCTCAGTTACAGTTCTGCTCATTTAAATTTGTAATTTTGAAAATGCAAATTCAATGTATTTAATTTTCTCCCAGTTTAAAAAGCCCTATCTATACCCCCTAAAACCCTTCAGCTGCAGGTTAATTTTTCTCCTCTCCTTTATTTTCCTCACTGCCACTCAACCCATTGAAATCACTCTCTTTAAGGTTATTGCATTGACCTTGTCACCAAAATCAATAGGCTTTTAAAAATCCTTGTTTTAATAATAGCTCTCTCCATTTCTTAAATGTTGCCTACCCATAGATTTCCTCTGTGTACACTACATACTCTCTACATGATCTCATCCACCACTTCAGGTTCATTTCATCTTTTATTTAGCAAGTGCTGATTGGGTGTGTGCTGTGTAAGCTCTGGAGACACCAGACATTAGCCAAGATCCCTGTTCTCATGCAGCTCACATTAGCCATCTATCACCATCCTGACAGTTTTCAAATCACTGTCTTCCACCCAGATCTCTTTTGCTGAGACAGCCTCAGCATCTACTTTCTTGTCTCACAAAAAGGAATTTACATCTTCTCTTCCAACTCAAGCCATTTCCCCTCCTGTGTTCCTGATGTCAGTTGACGTCCCTATAGACTTTGGGTCACCCAAGACTGAACCCAAGCATCATTCTTGGTTTCCCCTCTCTCTAAGCCACACAGAATCATCCTCCACTGATTCTCCTTGCTCTGGTTTCTGAACTGAGTCCACTCTCCTTATCCTCCTCCTTTGAGCCACATCACTTCTCACCTGCATCTTTGAACCACACCACCTTTGAACCACGTCACCCTTCACCTACATCAGGCGTCAGCCTCCTGCCACGTCCCCAGCTCTGAGCCTGCCCCATGCATCTCTTGACTAGATGACAGCCAGAGGGATTTTTCTAAAGTACAAAGTCATCATGTTACTGTTCTGCCTAAACTTATTCAGGCTCTCCTTTGCCCTTGGGCTAAAGTCCAAATGCTCTAGCAACACTTACAAAGCCCTGGAGATGTAGCAGTTCACCTCTCCAGCCCCATCCCTCCTCACCCTCCACTTACACTTGACCCCGAGCCATCCTGAGTCTCTGTGAGCTCCATCTGCCTGGAAGGCTGCTCTCTGCCTGCTTCCAACCCTCCTATTTGTCCTGCTTAGCTCCCAAACCCCCTTCAGACCTTCATTTAGATACCACTTCCTCCAGGAAGCCTTATCTGGCCTCATCCCCCAACCCCTTCTAGATTAGGGGAACTCCTCCAGGCTCTCGCCACACCCACATCTCAGTATCACATCACTCACCCGTCCACAGCACAGTTACCTGTCTCCCTGTTCATCTTATTCAATGGACTTCATATTCTTTCCCTATTGCTGCTGTAACAAATTACCATGAACTTAGTGGCTTAACATAACACAGACTTATTATTAGACAGTTCTGAGGTTAGAGGTCCTAAAATCCAGGTGTCGGCAGGGCTGAGTTCCTTCTGGAGGCTCCAGGGAGGCCCCGCTTCCTTGCCTTTTCCAGCTTCTAGAGGCCACCTGCCTTGCTTGGCTTGGGACCTCGGCCTCCACCTGCCAAGCTCTTCCACTAACTCTGACCCTCTTGCCTCCCGCTTGGGAATACATTGGGCCCACTGAATAATCTATCCCTATTAACAACTTTGACTTAATCATCTGCAAAGCCCTTTTCACTGCATAAGGTAACGTATTCACAGATTCTAGGGATGTGGACATTGTTGAGGTGCCATTGCTCTGACTACCACAAATTCCGAGCTCCTCAAGGCCAGGGGCAGCCTCTTGCCCACTCCTGGATCCCCAGCATGTCGCACAGTGCCTGGCCCAAGTAAGTGCTCATTAGCTGTTTTATCAATGAATGGATCAGTTAATGAACAAGGGTATCAGGGGGGTGGGGGGCTGTCTTCCTACTCAGCAAAAAAGCACTGGTCCTGGAAAAACACTCACCCCATGTTTGAGGAGCTAAAGTCGTGGGTGATGAACGGGTGCAAGGCAACCAATGACAGTGATTATTGGCCTCACGTGTCTCAGCATTACAGTGGGCAGGCAAGTGCCTTCAGAAGAAACAGGTCTCTCTCAAAGCTACTGGCTGCTGCTCAGCCTGGCCCCCTACCCCTCAGGGGAAGCCTGCATAGTCCAGCAGGTCTGAGAGGGGTGAGTGGCCTTTCGCCTGATTGTGTGTGTGACATCAAAGTCTATGCCACATTGAACATGCATGACGGCTGAGCACAAGCGACCCTGAAAGCACACAGCAACTAAAATAATTAGGCACGGCCACTGACACATGTGAGGCACTGCTTTTAAGCATTTTACATATTCTAACTCATTTAACCCTCCAGCAACTTTATGGGTACTATTATCCCCATTTTATAGAGGGGAAAACTGAGGCCCACCAAAGTCAAATAACTTGCCCAAGGTCACACAACATTAAGAGGTAGAATCAAGATTTGAACTCAGGCATCCCAGATGCAGAGTCAGCTCTGAAGTGCTATGCTGTGCTCAGCAAGTCAAAGTCAGTCAGTCCTGGCATCAAGGACGATCTGTACAGCCGCTGGGCTCTGCCTCGCGCTTCCCTGTCCACCCTCAGCAGAGCGATGTGGAGAGAGAAGCCAGATGGAAAAGGAAGAGCCCAAGGCGGGATCTAGGGGTCGCTGGATCTGGGGGTCGCTGGATCTGGGGGTCACTGGATCTGGGGGTTGCTGGATCTGGGGGTCGCTGGATCTGGGGGTCACAGGATCTGGGGGTTGCTGGATCTGGGAGTTGTGGGATCTGAGGGTTGTTGGATCTGGGGGTTGTGGGATCTGGAGGTTGCTGGATCTGGGGGTTGTTGGATCTGGGGGTCGTGGGATCTGGGGGTTGCTGGATCTGGGGGTCACTGGATCTGGGGGTCATGGGATCTGGGGGGTCACTGGATCTGGGGTCATAGGATCTGGGGGTCACTGGATCTGGGGGTCACAGGATCTGGGGGTTGTGGGATCTGGGGGTCATGGGATCTGGGGGTCACAGGATCTGAGGGTTGTGGGATCTGGGGGTCCCTGGATCTGGGGGTTGTGGGACCTGGGGGTCGCTGGATCTGGGGTCACTGGATCTGGGGGTCATGGGATCTGGGGGTCACTGGAGCCCACTCCACACCTCCTCCACCAGAACAGCCTCACGGAAGACCTTCACACTTCCCAGAGCAGCACCGTGCTCATGGAAAGATCAGGGCACAAGATGTGGCAACTGATTCTGCCAGATGCAATTTGTGGGCCATGCCTGGATCCTGGATCCTGATTTGAACAAATCAAAAGTAACAAGACATTTGTGAGATAATCAGAAACTGAAGCTCCGACTAGTTATTTGATACCCAGTAAGTACCAAAAACTAGATAAGAACAGGTTTTTCTGACTCCTAGGGTTAAACTTGTCCGCCACAACAGGGGTCCCCAACCCCCAGGCCATGGAGCTGTACCAGTCTGTGGCCTGTTAGGAACCGGGCCTCACAGCAGAAGGTGAGGGGCAGCAGGCAAGCATGACCTACCACCTGAGTGCCGCCTCCTGTCAGATCAGCCGCAGCAATAGATTCTCAAAGCAGAACGGGCCCTATTATGAATTGCACATGCAAGGGATCTAGGTGGTACCCTCATGAGAATCGAATGCCTGATGATCTGAGGTGGACTAATTTCATCCCAGAACCATCCCCCATCCCCACCCCGGCCCATGGAAAAATTGTCTTCCACGAAACTGGTCCCCAGTGCCAGAACGGTTGGGGACCACTGCTCTATGAAAGTAGTTTCTTTTTTCCTTTCCTCTTTTTTTTTTTTTTTTTTTTTTTTTGAGACAGGGTCACACTGTGTTGCCCAGACTGAGGTGCAGTGGTGTGATCACAGCTCACTGGACTCAGGTGATGCTCCCACCTCAGCCTCTCGAGCAGCTGGAACCATAGATAGGGACCAAGACACCTGGCTCATTTTTGAATTTTTGAATTTTTGTAGGGATGAGGTCTCGCTATGTTGCCCAGGCTGGTCTCGAGCTCTTGGGCTCAAGTGATCCTCCCACTTTGGTCTCCCAAAGAGCTGGGATTGCAGGCATGAGCCACCGCCCGGCCCTTTAAAAGACTAGTTTCCAAATGTTCAACAGAGCTCTGTGGGGCTGCAGGGTTAAACTCTGAGCGTAAATAGACCTCAGTGAGCACCAGGACTCGGTTTTAATTTTTTTGTTCTGATCATGTGGTCACACTTTTTTTTTTAAAGAGTCCATATCTTTTAGAGATAAATACTAAAATGCTTATAAATAAAATGGGAAGATATCTGAGTTTTGCTTACTTCTGGGGGAGAATAAGATTGGCCAAGAGCTGCTGATGGTGGCTGTAGCTCGCGAATGGGCACAGGGGTGTCATGGAACCATTCTCTCTACTTTTGTGAGTGCTTGAAATTTTCCAAAATTAAAAGAACTCTTTCAAAAGGTTCAACTTCTTACTCCACTCCCAGGATCTAAGACAATTACAACCACCTTCACTCCATCAGTCATGCCCTGAAAACAGATTAAATTATCAACATTTCCCTTGCCAAAGGAAATTTACAACTGTCAAGGAGAGACATAAAGAAGGGCACTAAGATTTTCACCTGCCGGGGTTTGGGGGGAGGGGGAAAGACTTTGACAGCTTCCATGCAACCGGGGCATGAAGCAGGGCGTGGGTCCAGGAGGGAGAAGATCCAAAGTCTAATGTTGTAAAGATGTGCTGATTTCCCAGCGCTGTCTCTGGGGAGCTCCGGCAGCGCAAGAGGGCAAAGCACAGCTGGAAGCTCAGAGCTGCGGTCCCAGGTCCTGGGGTGAGTGGTCCCCCCATGGCAGGAACACAGGGGAGTGATTTTGTGTTTCCATGTGGAGTTGGGGGGTTGCTCAGGTGTACAGACCTGGTCCCACCTTGAAGCCAGGGGACCGGCCTCTTATACCCCTAGCCAATCAGTTGTTGGCTGTAGGGTTGGAGCGGTGTAACTTAAACTCCCAGAAGGGAGGAGATGTGAGCCTTTAGCAATGAACAATTATACCAGCTGGAGAATGGGTGGCCCACCCAGCAGAGGGGATATGGGAAGTAGGGGGCACCATCGGCCTCTCCCCTGCGGAGCCCCATCCTGCTGCCAGTCACTGACCCTTAGAGCTGGAGGAGCCCCAGACACTTCTCTTGCAGTCTGGAAATGCATACACACAGAGAGACCAGTTCGAGAAAACAGAGCCCCAGGGAGGAGAAGGGACTTGTTGAGGGCCACGAAGGGGCAGGACTAGAATCCAGATTCTTGACTCCCTCCTTGGACGGAGGCCTCTGTTTCCTGCAGGCCTTCCAGCTGCTTGTGGGTGAGCTCTCTTTACACCAGGCACACTGTCTGGAAGCACCAGGAGGAGGCTGGTTCAGTACAGTCGTAGGTGGTTTTCTAACTGGCATTCACGGAAACGCTGATCCTCTAAGGGACCCCACCCCCAACACCAGCCTGCCTGTCACATGTTGTGACACTCTTGTCACTCAGCACCTCTCAATTCCTGCCTTTCTGTCCTTGACATGCATGCACACACATGCACACACACACACCCCCGAGAAGCTCTCTCTGTCCTCTAGGGCTCCACTGCACAGTCTGATGAGGGTCATATTATTCATGCCACATTTCCTCTGCCTGCTCGGCCACAGACCTCCCATGGACACATCTTACTCACTCCTGCCTCGGTCCCTGCAGTGTCCAGTGCAGAAACTCCACAAACAAATCCACGAATGACAGTGTTGGATCTCAGATCACTAGCTCAATACACTCAGTGCCTTTCTTCCCTCACGACCCCCTACCCCCACCCCAGGGCCCCAGAGCTCTCACGGCCCTCTCCCCCTGTAAGTAGGATGGGGATGGAGGCAATAAACTCACCACTCCAGATGATAGGGACAGGGTGTAACATGTCTTAACCGAGAACCAGACGAGGACAAGGTGGAGCCTCGCTCTCACAGCCCTCTCCCCCTGTAAGCAGGATGCAGATGGAGGCAATAAACTCACCACTCCAGATGATAGGGACGGGGTGTACCATGTCTTAACCGAGAACCAGACGAGGACAAGGTGGAGCCTCGCTGGTGGGATTCTAGACACGCAACAGGCCAGTGGCAACTGTGGCTGACATTTATTGCTATACGCCAGTCCCTGTCAGTTGCAGGCATTGTTTCAGCTACTCCTCACCACCTACCCCCCAGGGACAGGCAGTGGCACTCCCCATGAGAAGGTGAGGGGAGACTCAGATGCTGAGATGTAAAAAACCGGCCCAAGGTCAAAGCTCCGGGGAGCAGAGCCAGGACTTTGCACGGAGCACCCATTCTAGCTGACAACTTCCAGCGCTCAGGGCCGTGCCCACTCTGCTGCTTTGCTGGGGGGTTCTGGAGGGTCCTGCCCAGCTCTGTCCCTGTCCTCCCTCCACTCCCAGAACTGAAGGAACAACGAGAATATGTATGGGACCCAGGCATCGCGTGGCCCTGTGCAGAGCGCTGAGGCCCTAGTGGCAGTGGGTTTCCCGTGGGATACCAAGCTGGCTGGGTCCGTGGTCCTGAGCTGGCTGAGGGGGCTGGGGTTGGGCAGGGAAAGGCTAAAAAAGTTCCTTTATGCACCAAACAGCCTGCTGCCTGCCCCCTCTCTGTCAGCACACTGTCACCTCCTAGCAGCCCTGCACAGGTCCTGGAAGTGGGCCAGGACAGCTGGGAATAAGTGTTCTAAGGAATCAGAGTTCATGCTCTTTGTCTTGGAAAGGCGTACGAGAGAGTCATAACAAACTTTTCCCCATGATGACTAAGGTCTGCCCTCTGCAACTCCTTCCTCTCCTGGTTGTATAAAATTCCTTGTAGCGGCTCTCTATCCCGTGAGAGAAGTATTATATTTAAAGTTGGAAGGGACCCTAGAGATCATCACTCAATTCCCATTCCCACTGTGATATGCACATGAGCAAACCAAAAGCAGAGAAAAGGCCAAAAACCAGAGCCCAGGACCAGAAATTGAAACCTTCAAGGCCACTTTGCCCAAAAGCAGACCCCACAGAATACCAATTGCATAGAACCGTTAGACAATGAGAAAAAAAAGATCCTATGGCCAGCCAGGCGCAGTGGCTCACATCTGTAATCCTAGCACTTTCGGAGGCCAAGGTAGGCGGATCACCTGAGGTCGGGAGTTTGAGACCAGCCTGACCAACATAAAGAAACCCCGGCTCTACTAAAAATACAAAATTAGCAGGGCGTGGTGGCAGGTGCCTGTAATCCCAGTTACTCAGGAGGCTGAGGCAGGAGAATCACTTGAACCTGGGAGGCGGAGGTTGCGGTGAGCCAAGATTACACCACTACATTCCAGCCTGGGTGACAAGAGCGAAACTCCATCTCAAAAATAGAAATAAATAAATAAATAAATAATAAAGATTCTATGGCCAATTAAGTTTGGGAAATGCCCTTAATACTAAAACAGAGTGTGCCACTTGTAGAAAATCTCAGAGTCTTTAATATGAGAAAAAGGGAGAAGAGGCTAACCATGGTTTCTCAAACTTATTTGACCATGGAACCCTTTTACTGCAGATCCATCAGGACCAATGTTCCATGGAACATACTTTGAGAAAGGTTATTCTGGATTCTTGAGTCCAACTCCCTGTTGGATATTTGAACCATTCCTACTGCCACAGCTCTCACAAGTGAATGTCTAGGTGGAGGTAAAACTCCAGTGCCCAGGCACTCACTATCTCCGTGGACAAGCAGTTCCATCTGAGGCAGCTCTACTAAGAAGTCCCTCTTCTTCTGTTCTTTGCAGTGGAGTCCAGGCCTGGGTCCAGGTATTGTCCTCCCAGGTGTGCAGAGTCTAGGTGAAGGCAGTGGCTAACCTGGTTCAGGCCTCTGCCACCAAATACATCCCTTAGTCCAGCTAGCTGTGTCAGACAGACTTCTGAAGGCTTGGGAACCTTCCCAAGGGACAGTTCCCAGAGGGACAGTTTCCATGCATAGCTGGGCAGAGTCACAAAGAGAATCATACAGCACTGTGTCTATGAGCTCAGCTTCTGAAGCCCAGGAAAGAGGGAGACCCTCTGCCCACTCACCCCACTAAATCAGCGGTTGTCACTGCAGGACCATGGAGATATCAATCAGGGGGTCCTACCCAGCAGCCCAGGCCCAGAGCACTGGCGATGGAGTAAGACCATGCGTGGTTCCAATTCCAGGCACTTCCTCACTGTGTGACCATGGCCAAGGCAGGCAACCTCTCTGAACCTTGGTTTCCTCTTCTATGCAATGGTGCTGACTTCCTGAGTATTAAGGGAGGTTGCCAGGCAAAACTGCCTCCTGGCACAGTGCCCGGCATACAGTGCTCACCCAACTGTGAGGCCCCATCTGGCTCTTTGGCTCTTGATAATGTCCCTTCCTTTCCCCCCTACCCAATCCAGGATATAGTCACCTGGGCTATTTGTCCCTCCAAACTTCCCAAGATTCTTTCCCTGCATCCCTGTGGAAAATGTGGATGCTCAATGGAACTTCCTGGATCCACAAGTCAGACTTAAAAGTGAGAGGAATGCCCCTCCCTTTTCATTCATCCAGGATACAGTCTGAGAGCAGCCTCTCTCTCTCAAGGATTTGCTCATTAGCCCCATCCCCATGGAGAAACCATCTCTGACCTCAATCCCTGCAAGCCAGCTCCCTTTCTTCCCCGCCCAGCTGTCCACTTCCTGGGACAGAAAGACTACGTTGGATTTTCTCACCAAGTCCCCAGGCAGCCCCCAGGCCCTAGTGCATCCCACGGCGTCAGTATACACTATACCAGGCCCTGTCTGCAGGTCGTGTGTCCAGCCCCCTTCTAACTTTTTTCCCCAACCCCTTTTTGTGCCCATGAGAACATCCAGAACATTCATTTCCAATTGTTGAGCCAACAGTGCATGAAGGACTTAAGCCCCAGGCTCTGGAGCCAGCCTGCCATGCTTCAAGTCCAAGTCACTTACTGGTTGTGTGACCATGGGCAAGTGGCTTAACCTTTCTGAGCCTCATCTGCAAAATGAGAGTGAGGACGGTATTTACCTCATAGGGTTGGAATGAGGACAAAATCAGGTAATGCACGTAGAAGGTTTATCTCAGTGCCTGGAGCAGAGAAAGTATTTGTAAATGTTAGCATCGTTAAATATGGACTTCCTGACTCAGTGTTGGCTCATAAAAAGTCCTCGGTGGAAGATATTTTCTTCCGTTCTCTCCAGGAGGCATGGGCACCACCACAGGAGGTAGGACAGTTATTTCCCACCTGCCTTCAGTCACTCTTCTTGGACCAGTGGATGGAGACTGTTTACAAAGCCCCTCCATTGACCTGCACCTCTCGCACCTCCCAACTCTTCCAAACTGCAGTCTGGCCACTTTGGGTGAGCTCTGTCTTCCACTGGTTGTGAAGTTTGCCTGGTCCTCATTTTTCTGCCCCAAAAGGAGCTGTGTCTTTGCAACCCCAGAAAGGCTGTGAGCAGCAATTACTCCCATCTCCAGGGGCCAGATTATTCCAGGTCAAATCAAGACCAGGGGCTGCCAGACAGGGCAACCACAGTTCTGGAAGGATCCGGTCCCGTAAACAGAGGTGATTGGCAGAGGCTCACCCAGGCACAAGCCTCAGAAATGAGACGGGTTCTGACGGCCTTCCTCCCCGTCCTGCAGCCAGGGCCCCCATCCAGCATCAATGAAAGCAGAAGCCACAGTTATTCCCAGCCGTTGTGCTAGGGGGCTCCCATCATGGCAAGTCCTCAGCCCAGTCCAGCCCTGGCAGACAAGTGCACCCCAGAACACGACCCAGCCCAAGCTCCTGGCTCCACACCAGCACGAGAAGTCCCAGAAGAAGAGCAGCCTTCTTAAGGAGCTGGGGGTGAGCATCCACTTCCCAGGGTCCCAGCAGTGGGAGGCAGAGGAGAGGGGGATATGAGGAGGATGCTGGGGGGCCCCAAGGGAAGAAAAGGAAAAGAGAAAGGCTCCAGCTTTCCTGCTGAACATTCATCTGAACTGGAAAAGGCCTTGAAGATTGGAGAGAATCTGCCCACACCTACTACTGCCTTGTGAGGTTTGGACAGGGCCCTGTCCTGGGGAGAATGGCAGGAGAAGGCTGCCAGCTCCAGGATAGACAGCTCCCACCCATGGGGCCCTTGGCAGCTTCAGCTCTTTCTGCAGGAAATCCTGGGGAGTGGTCCTTCTTAGAGAGCCTGGTCTCTGGGATCCCTAAGAGGACAGAAGGGACTCACCACAGCCCGTAGGTCCAGGGCACTAGTGGCCTCAATTAGAGCCAGTGACCGATGCCCTCACCCCAGCCATTCTCTCTTCCCCACCCAGGCCTTCCACATCACCATCGCTCTGCTGCACCTGGTCTTTGGGGGCTACCTGGCCTCTATAGTCAAGAGCCTTCACCTGGTGGTGCTGAAGTCTTGGTATCCATTCTGGGGGGCTGCCTCTGTGAGTAGAAGGCAAAACACAGACCGGGTGTGGGAGTCTGCAAGGCAGGCCTGGGAGGCCTTGGCATTTGGGACAGGATGCAGGGTGGGATAGAGAGAGCTAATAGGAGTGTGGCAGAAGCGAGGCCCTTTCTCCAGTGTTCCTAGCTCTGCTTCTTTTATCTCAGTCACAATGGAAATAGCTCCTTCCAGGGAGCCCCTGTCAATTCTGAGTCCCAAGAGAGCACTTGGAGGCTATCCATTCTCCCATAATTGAATATGTGCATTTGGCAAAGAGGAGGGTGAGTAGGACCCAGGGACAGCTTCATTCTTCCCTGGCCTTCTGAGCAGCCAGGCTGCCTCTGGATCCAGCTACAGGTGCCCTGTTGGGGTTGAGCTACAAAAACACACAGGTTGTAAGGTGTGGCTCCTGTCCTCCCAAGGCCATCAGCCAGGATGGGAGACAACACTGGACCAGTGCATGCACCATTTCCCAGAAGCTCTACATTCCTTCAGGTCTCCAGGGAGCCCACCCCATTCCTGACTCCCAGGTGGAGTCCTGCCTATGCACTAAGTCCAAGCTCCACGGCACTGTCTTGGGCAAGTATCCCAATCCCCCTTTCACATCAGTCCTCTGTTCTCACTGCCCACAGGATGGGGCTTTCACTGCACAGTGATAGAACTTTCCACACATGCAGTGTTTATTCACCCTGTGCTCCCAGGGACTAGCCCATAGTAGGTGCTCAGTGCACATTGGAAAGAATGATTGCAGAGGTGTTCCCAGAGACCTTGGAAGCAAGAACTCATATCCTCCCAACTGCAAGATTCAAGAAAAGAGAAACAGTCGGGGTAGAGGGGATAGTGCCACTGATCCCAGCGATGGTTTGGGTTTGTAAAATGAGGGAAGCAGGAGGGTCTAGGAGGGAGTTCTAAGTGCAGGGCACACCTTGGTCCAAGGTGTAGAGATGGGAGGAGGTATGGAGGTTTGTGCACATGGGAAGATGTGAGGTGGGGCAGCGCCTTGGATGGGCCACATGGCAGGCAAGAGGAGCTCACTTTGCTGGAGGAATAGTATTCCCTGCCCCACTGGCCGCCAAGGGTTGATTTTCTTGGAGAATAGGGGTGGGGGTGGGAATTTGTGGGTTTTGAGGAACCCCAGCTTCTCTCCTTTGACTTTCAAATCTGTCCTGCAGTTTCTCATTTCAGGGATCTTGGCGATAACAATGAAGACCTTTTCTAAAACTTACCTGGTGAGTGGGTGCACTGAGATCATTCTCTTTCATCCAAGCATGGCATAACTTTGTTAAGGGCATCTGTCTGTAGGGGTGATTGGGAGGGCACTTCTCCAGGACTTGCTAAGAGCAGGCTCTTGCCTTCAGGACAGCAGAGGATGTCCAAGCAGAAGGGTCCAGATGCAGACAGGCTGACAGACTTGGCTGTGGGAGGAAAGGAAGCACCATCTGAAGCTTCTCTCTTTCCAGTGCAGTGAGGTAGAGAAGGAAATGGCTCCCAGGCACCCTGACCCATCCATCTAGGACACAACTTTGCTTCCTCTCAAATCTACTGTGTCTTAATCTTAATCACCACATAACCTGCAAGCCCCAGCCTCCAGCTGGATTTGCATCTACTTCTCCTCTCTAAGAGCCAGGCAGATGGAACGGTGGTCCTCCCTTTTCTGCCCGTGCTGGCCACTGCCCAAACACCTTGCCCTCTCCCCTGCGCACATGGCTCCCATCTTTGACTTACTCCTGACCACTCAAGACAACCTGTATGTCTTGTCCTCCCGGAGATCTTCCCTGACCTCCATGGCTGCCTTCCATTCTCCCACAACTCTGTGGACTTACCTGTCTCTACCGTACACTAAATTATTTCTGGGCAGAATGTGCCCGAGCATAGTGATAGCCCAAGGTGGCCCAAGTAGGCACAGAGTAGACACCTAGCACAAGACTGGATGGGTGGATGTGGATGGATGATGGAAGGAACATCCCTGTAAATCACAGCTCACACCCAGGTCTTCCCACCTCCCCTCCTTCTGCCCCCGAAGCCCAAGCCAGGTCCTTCCCTATTTGTGTCCCTCAGCCTGGCTAGGCTGTGGTTGCTCCCTACTTTCTCAGAGGGCATACAGAATAGAAGGATGGTTGTGCAGTTTACCCAGCAGAGGCAGGAGATGCTTGACAAAGACGTGCCCATTCCCCAGACCTCACTCTCCTGGGCTGAGCCCCTTTTAGAACCACAGGCCTCTTGCTTTGTATACGTGAGCATAAGGACACTCTTACTGTAAAGAAACCCATTCCAGTATAAAAGGCTACAGATTCCATATGTGCATAGTCTTTCCTCACTAGGAGGATTTGCACTTGGCAAGAGGCTCTTGGAATGATGCTTAACCCGAGAGGACGATGAATACAGGCATTTCAGGAACCATGGCAGGTGGGCGGAGAAAAGGGGCTGGTACTGGGACATGTGAGGATAGGGCACTTTCAGAGCTCCTCCTGACCTTTCTGGTGGGGAAGGGGCTGGATGAGGGGTCACCTGGGTGTCGAATCCCTGACACTTGGCATAGCTGATGTAGGATGGTCGGGGCTGGCTTTGAGCAGGAAATGGCAATAGGGCATCCTTTATTGCAAAGCTCTTGGATCTGAAGGCAGCTCTTGGGTTCTCCCAATTTGTCCCATAGAAGGCAAGGGCCAGCTGGGCCCTCCTCAGTGGTCACACAGGAGCAGCTCAGCTCAATCCTGTGTGAGGGGCTGAGGGGCCAGTGACAGGCAGAGGGGGCCTTGGGCCCAGTGACAGGCAGAGTCTCTCCTGAGGCTACAGAGGAAGCTACTGGCAAGCATGAGGGGAAGACCTAGCCCCAGGTCTCCACCCTTTGGACAGCTGTTACCTTTATTTTTCACCTATAGATGTTGTGCCTGATGACAAACCTCATCAGCCTCTTTTGCGTGCTGTCTGGCCTCTTCGTCATCTCCAAGGATCTCTTTCTGGAGAGCCCATTTGAGTCCCCGATCTGGAGAATGTACCCCAACTCCACAGTGAGTACCCAGGCCTGGAGGGCCCTCTGACTTCAATGAAGGTGCTGCCTTGGATTTGGCCAACAGGAGGTTTCCAGCTCACAGAAAGCCCCTCCTGGAGCCCAGGTGTGGGCTGCTGGGCCCTTTGCCAACCTGTTTCTGTCCCCTACAAGGTGTGGTGGAAAGGTGGGTGCTGGGCTGCTGACTGGTCAGCATCACTGAATCCAAGTCCACTTTTATAGATTGGGAAATGGGGCCAGAGACGGGGAGGAGGCTGCCTGAGGTCAAGCAGCAACTTGACCGCAAATCCAGGACCACAGCCTAAAACTGCTGATTTCCCAGCCAGGGCTCTAAGCATGGTGTGCCTGGTGGCCCCTGTGATCCGGGAGCCTCCCAGCAGCCTTGCAAAGCTGGCCAAGTCCACTTTGTTACCCTCATCTTCTGGGAGTGAACACTGAGGTCCAGAGAGGCTAGATTAGTGGGTCTTTGACTCCAAGCCTGGTGCTCTTTTCACCATATCACTGCTGCCTCTGAAGCAGAAGGCAGACCACTGGGTGCCTCTGGGCCAGGCTCCAAGAATTCTTTTTTCTTTTTTTTTGGAAGGAGGGGGGAACGGAGTCTCACTCTTGTCACCCAGGCTGGAGTGCAGTGGCACAATCGAGGCTCACTGTAACCTCCGCCTCCCAGATTCAAGCAATTCTCCTGCCTCAGCCTCTCGAGTAGCTAGGATTACAGGCACCCACCACAGCCACCACCACGCCAGGCTAATTTTTGTATTTTTAGTAGAGATGGGGTTTCACCATGTCGGCCAGGCAGGTCTCGAACTCCTGACCTCTAGTGATCCTCCCGCCTCAGCCTCCCAAAGTGCTGGGATTACAGGCGTGAGCCACCATGCCCACAAGGGTTCTGACCATAGTGGTTTGTTATTCCTTATCTCCTCCCAGCACATACACACACGTGCATACACATGCACATCACATGCATGTGTGAGCATGCATGGACACACATGTGCGTGCACACACACACATATACATATGCTTCCCCATCAAATGCATGTGATACTATGAGATGACTCCCAGCTGCACGGCTCTTCCCCTCCTCTGCTGTAAAACATGCTCCCTCACTCTGGGACTAGGTACCCCCATCTGTCAAATAGGCTTGGATCAGATGACCCTAAGGCTACCTTCATTCTTACCAGGGACCCATGAGATTCTCCAGCCCTCAAACGTTAGGCCAATACTCACCAAAGACCCATATGTGCCAGGCATTGAGTGTAGGGCAGTGACCAAGACAGACCAAGTCCCCGTCCCACAGAGACCCACCCTGCCTTCCCCACGCACACCTGGGAGCTGAAGCCCCAACTGCCCTCTGCTGTGGATCTTAGCAAGGACCCCTGCCTGGCTAAGCCCACGTGATGCGTGCAGGCACCCAGTGAGGCCTCACCCTGCCTTCCTTCCCTCTACCCTCTCAGGTCCACATCCAGAGGCTGGAGCTGGCCTTGCTCTGCTTCACTGTCCTAGAGCTCTTCCTGCCAGTGCCCACAGCTGTCACAGCCTGGAGAGGGGACTGCCCATCTGCAAAGGTAAGACAAGGGCTTGTCTTCCCAGGAAGACAAAAAATGGGGGCATGAGGCAGCAGAGAGCTCAGAAAGGAAAGATATCTGGGGGTTACAAGAGGAGCGTGTTTCATTCATTCCTCACGTTGCTGAGCGTTCACTAAGTGACAGCCCATGGTCCAGTAGGGGAGCCAAGACACGGGGGCAAGAGAGGAGGCCAATCCAAGGAGAAAAGGGTGAGGCTGCCAGAGAGGAAACTCCATGGGTGCCCAGAACAAGAGGCTACTGTGCTGCCAGCTCTGAAGGCCCTGGGGAAATTGCATCACAGAGGCCCGTGGTGACCGGGCAGGATTCGGACCCACAGGCATAGGTGGAAGAGGGACTTTCAGCAGAGCAAGAAGAGCACGAGCACTGGCTTGGAGACAGGACAGAGAAGGCCTAGGGAAGCTATGGTGTGTGTGGAGTTTGGCTGTAGTGGAAACAAGTGACAGAGTCATCAAAGATTGGGCATTTAAGGAATTCCAGGGACTCTATTAAGCATCAATCGATGCATCCATTGATGGATGGATGATGTATGGATGGATATAGACGTGCAGATATACAGATAAATATAGCTGTATTTAACTTTATCTTCTCAATAACCCTTTTTCTTTTGAGACTGAGTCTCACTCTGTCACCCAGGCTGGAGTACAGTGGGACGATCTCGGCCCACTGCAACCTCCGCCTCCCGGGTTCAAGCAATTCTCCTACCTCAGCCTCCCAAGTAGCTGGGACTACAGGCATGTGCCACCATACCTGGCTAATTTTTGTATTTTTTTAAGTATAGATGAGGTTTTGCCATCCTGGCCAGGCTGGTCTCAAACTCCTGACCTCAAGTGATCCACCACCCATGGCCTCCCAAAGTGCTGGGATTACAGGCATCAGCCGTCATGCCCAGCCCTCAACAACCCTTTGAGGTACTTACATTCTCATACTACAGACTAGCAAGCTGAGGTCCAGAGAGGTCACATCACTTCCCAAGGCGAAGCAGCCAATCAGGAAATCCAGGACTCAGCCTGAGCTATGTCCAACCCACAGTCTCGCCCTTGTCTACCCATGGGGATGGCATGGGGCTAGATATATTTTAAAATAGAAGGCAAGTCTCTGCTCACCCCAAAGATCCTGAACAGTTCAGGATAAGGATGTTTTATAAAAGAAAAAAATAAATAAAAAATAAAGACCCTGACCAGAAGTGATCTCCAAGGCTCATTTCTTTAAAGAAAAAAAAATCATATTACAATCTCAACTTTAGAACATTATTTTAAAAAGTGCCAAATCCCCCATAATTCTTCAAGTTTGACGCTGATTTTCATGTTAGTGACCTCATCACACACCAAGTGTTCACATAATGCATATATGAGTTGATGGCCTCTGAGTTTCATTTAACATCAAACAGAGAAGGTGTCTTTGTTAATTCCTAGCTGCCTGACAGGAAGTCTTCTCATTAAGACATCAGAAAGCCAGATAGGGGTCTTGAGTCACTGAGGCCAACCCCACTTTTAAGGATGGGGAAAACTGAGGCCCCATACCTAGCTGCAGCTATGAGCAATAATTGTTCCTATTTATTGACCTTTGCTGTGTTCCAGGCACTGTGCTAGTGCTGCAGGTGGCTGTATTCATTTTCTATTGATGTTGTAGTAAATTATCACAAATTTGGTGGCTTAAAATGACACCTGTATTATCCTACAGCTCTGGAGGTCAGCGGTTTGAAATGAGTCTCAAGGGCTCAAATCAAGGTGTGTCGCCAGGACTGCATCCCTTCCGGGGGCATCGAAAAGAATCTCTTTCCTTGCCTTTTCCAGCTTCTAGAGGCTGCCTGCATTCCTTGGCTTGTGGCTCCTTCTTCCACCTTCAAAGCCAGCATCACAACATCCTCCAATAACCCTGTCTCCCTCTTCTACCTTTAAGGACCCTTATCATCATACTGGGCCCAGAGAGATAATCCAGGAGAATCTCCCAATCTCAAAGCTGATTGGAAACCTTAATTCCATCTGCAACCTTAATTCCTCTCTGCCGTGTGACCAGAGATTAGAACATGGGTGTCTTCTGGGGGCCGTGCTTCTGCCTACTGCACTAGCTAAGACCTCCTTGAATCTCACGGCCATTCTGGGACGCAGGTTCTGCTTTTCCATTTTAAAGAGGAAAAAATGAACCTTAGAAGAGTTAAGTGACTTCCCATGGTCTCACAGCCAGTAAGCGGCCATGCCAGGTTCCCCAATGGGCCCTGTGCCCTCCCCATCGGTAAGGATGGTGCCAGGGACAGGCTCTCCAGCACTGAGTTGGTGCCACCCTCATCACTAATCAGGGATGGAGGTGTGGCAGCAATCATTGGCAGACACTGTTGGCATTAGACCTGCCCCTAGAGTGTATCCTGGCTAGAAGGGACTTGGGTCATTACCTGGCCCAGCCCCCCTCAGGAAACCCAACAGGGTGAGTGACTTGCACCTGGTCACCAGGACACTGGTAGCGGGACGGGAACCAGAGCCCCATCCAGTGACTCCCATGTGGGCCTCCCCCTACTCCCGTTTCAAGAACAGGGAGGGTGGAGGGAGTCACACACTGGTCTATGGAAGTCGCTTCGTCTCTCAAGCCTCAGTTTCCCCACATTCATGGAGAACTTGAGTCTTCAGAAGTGAACTAGCAGAGAAGTGTTTCGGAAGCAGCCAGTCGCTCCACAGCTGTGAGCAGCAGGGGCGGCGACTTTTCTTTCGCAGAATGATGATGCATGCCTTGTTCCGAACACACCATTGCATCTCAAAGGCCTGCCGGTGGAGCCCCCGCCATCCTACCAGAGTGTGATTCAAGGCGACGCACAACACAAGCAACATCAGAGGTGAAGAGGTTTGGCCCTGGCTCCCCAGACCTTCAGAACCCACGCTTGGCCCCTTCTCCCTGGCATAGATAGAAACCAGTTCCCAGGGGAGCTGTAAGGGGCAAGAGGCTAACAGTGCTGCAGCTAGAACTGCCTGGCCTGGGAGTGGTAGCCAAGGCAGCAATGGTCCTATCCCCTCAGGCACTAGAGGAACTCCCAGGGCCCCCCAGGAACATCTCAGCACCTGACTTGGTTGACCAGAACTACCTCAGCTGAACCTGGGCGCAACCAGGACCCATCACCTTCCCTGCCAGCCTCCAGAGCAAACTCCTGGGCCTGCAGCCCCCCGGTGCCCCCCATGCCCTCTGGCCTCCCTTGCCTGCCTTCTCTGATCAATGGTGGATGCACAGGGGGATATAAGGGCAGCCAGGAAGGAAGGTCTCCAGAGCGGCACAGGCAGGGGCTTCCCTTGCCTCAACCTACTAAGACATCTCTGAGGGAGCCTGTGTGTCTGAATCCCTGGATTTGGGCTGAGGGCAGCTGGGGAGTTGAGTCCCATAGAAACTGTGTACAGTTCTTCCCTCTGAACTAGACCCTCTGCATGAATCTTTTTGCCCTCCTGGACCTCAGTGTCTCCATCTGTAAAGTGGAGGTGCAAGGATGACATGATCCAGGAGTCTCCCAGCTTGAAAGCTCTGAGATCAGGAGAATTCAAGGTTCACAGTTGTGACATCGAGGTTGCCAGTAAAACTTCAGCCTCGGAATTTCAAACCTACTTGTGCTAAGTAAATAATGTGAGGGAGAGGGACCTGCCTTCCTCATTTTCCTAATTTCAGTCATCTGAGGATAGTCTTCAGGATTTTTGCTTATTTGTGAGCTGCAATGTATTCTGGTTTTTTTTCCACACTGATTCTTTTTTCTATATTATTTTAAAGGGGCACTTTGTAGCAGCAAGATATAGGAAATCAGTATCTTTCCATAAACAGAAGCAAACCCCAAAAATAACAAACATGTGAAATAAAACGCAATTTTCCCCTCTAACCCCGTGGTCTCACCCACTGCTTCCCTTCCTCTTGCTAGCTCTGCCCCAGCCACCATGGCTTCCTTGAGGTTCCACAGACACCCCAGGGACTCCCCTGCCTCTGAGCCATCACCCTTGCCCTTCCTCCACCTGGATTCTCTTCCCCCAGGTATTTGCAGAGCTCACTCTTTGAATCTTTACTGGGCCACTGACTCTGAGCCAAGTAAATGCTATTTAATCTCAATGTCATTTAATCCTCCCATCGATCTGTGACCTAGCTGCTGTTACTATTAATATCTCCGTTTCATGCAGGCTCAGAGAAGTTAAGCAAGTTGCCCCAGACACATGGATAGTCACTGACGGAGCTGGGATCTGGACCCAGACTGCAAACTGAAGAGCCACTGCCTGACAATGCCCAAACTTGGTTGGAGCATAGCCCCTGCTCTCCCAAAGTTGCACTTTCACTGGGAAGATGAGATTTGCACATACAAAAGGCTAGAGCGATGGTCTATACAGCAAAGTCAGCCCTCACAGCTCCTGGGAACCCTGTCCTCTCAGATAAGCCATTTCTTACATAGTTGATGGCTCGATATCTGTGGTAGCCCAGATTGTTTTGTTTTGTTTCGCTTTGTTTTGTTTTGTTTTGTTGAGATGGAGTCTCGCTCTGTTGCCCAGCCCAGAGTACAGTGGCACTATCTCAGCTCACTGCAACCTCTGCCTCCCTGGTTCAAGTGATTCTCCTATCTCAGCCTCCCAAGTAGCTGGGACTATAAGCACACGCCACCACGCCCAGCTAATTTTTATATTTTTAGTAGAGACAGGATTGCACCATATTGGTCAGGCTGGTCTCAAACTCCTGACCTCAGGTGATCCACCTGCCTCAGCCTCCCAAAGTGCTGGGATTACAGGCGTGAGCCACTGTGCCCAGCCCAGGTTTTGAAGTTGTCCGAGATAGCAGTCTGCTCTCTACTGCCTTATAAAATCCCTGTGTGAAGGGATGCTCTCAGTATCATTTGCCCTTGCACAGAATATCCCTGGGGTTTGAGGTTCTTTGAATTCTCCTTCTTTGTCATCTCTTTCGCTGCCACTTCTGGCTGTGGTCACTAGCTTGGCCATAGCACCTCTCTTCTCAACTTCTGATCTGCTGCTTCTAACCTTCTATAGATTGCAGCTGGCTTTAAAATAGATTGTAAAGTGTAAGGCATTAGGTTCTGAGACAGCAGCAGAGAGAGCCATGCAAATGTTTAGGACAACCCAGTCTTTCTTTCTTTCTTTTTTTTTTTTTTTTTTTGAGACGGAGTCTCACTCTGTCACCCAGGCTGG
This sequence comes from Pan paniscus, assembly GCF_029289425.2. NCBI lineage: Eukaryota > Metazoa > Chordata > Mammalia > Primates > Hominidae > Pan > Pan paniscus. The sequence continues at coordinate 61,972,383 of NC_073258.2, forward strand.
AGTGCAGTGGTGCGATCTCGGCTCACTGCAACCTCTGCCTCCCGAGTTCAAGCAATTCTCCTGCCTCAGCCTCCCGAGTAGCTGGGATTACAGGCGACCACCACCACGCCTGGCTACTTTTTGTATTTTTAGTAGAGACAGGGTTTCACCACGTTAGCCATGATGGTCTCGAACTTCTGACCTCATAATCCGCCCACCTTGGCCTCCCAAAGTGCTAGGATTACAGGCATGAGCCACCGCCCCTGGCTGAAACCCAATCTTTCAAAACATGAAAGGGGGTGATGGAGAAAACCTTAGCTTGGTTGTCTAAAGACGTGGGTGCAAACTCTAGGCTAGCTCTGCCAATCACTTACTGTGCGGGTTTGACTCAGTCCCTTCCCCTCACTAGGTCCCAGTTTCTCCATTTGTAAAACAAGCAATTGTGCTACATTGATGGTTTACATCAATAAAGGCTGAAACGGCTTCTGGTTCGACTTCTATTTTTCAAAAATCAGTCAGTGGAAGACTTGTCAATGTTCCCTTTGAAAGGGCACTGCCTCCGCAGGTGCGTGGTGGAAGCCCGGGCAGGGTTAGCTGGTCTCGGCGGAGCATGGCCACAGCCCAGTCCCTGAGTGGCTCATCAATACCGCGACGTGCTAGAATGGCTGGTATCTTCTACACAGTATGCAGAATTTCTAACACCAGGCTAGAAACAGAAAGCAATCTTTGACTATTGTTAATACTGTGGTTAAATTTTAGTCTGTATTTTGACTTTTTTTTTCAATTTTTTTTCTCTTTTGAGATGGAGTCTCACTCTGTCGCCCAGGCTAGAGTGCAATGGCACGATCTCTGCTCACTGCAACCTCCACCTCCCATGTCCAAGTGATTCTCCTGCCTCAGCCTCCTGAGTAGCTGGGACTACAGGCGCACGCCACCACACTCGGCTAATTTTTGTATTTTTAGTAGAGACAAGGTTTCACCATGTTGGTCACGCTGATCTCGAACTTCTGACCTCGTGATCTGCCCACCTCAGCCTCCCAAAGTGCTGGGATTACAGGCGTGAGCCACCATGCCCAGCCTTTTTTTTTTTTTCAATGTTTTGAGGCAGGATTTTGCTCTGTCACCCAGGTTGGAGTGCAGTGGCACAGCCATAGCCCGCTGCCAGCTTGAACTCCTGGGCCCAAGCAGTCCTCCCATCTCAGCCTCCTGAGTAGCTGGGACTACAGGTGTGCACCACCACGCCCAGCTAATTTTTTAATTTTTAGCAGAGCTCTCGATATGTTGCCCAGGCTGGTTCTTCAAACTCCTGGTCTCAAGCAATCCTGTCGCCTCGGCCTCCCGAAGTGCTGAAATTAGAAGTGTGAACTGCCACACCAGCTGATTTTGATATGGATTCAGCCCTAAATGAAGCCTAATATCATTTTCACTCATGATGAAAAATTCAAACATACAGAAAACTTAATAGTGCAATTGACACCCTTATAGCTCCCCTGAGATTACAGTGTTAACATTTTGCATATTTGCTTTCCCTCCTTCTCCACATATATATGTCTCTTTATATATACGTATGTGTGTATATAGACCATGTATATAGTAGACATAGATAGACATACATTTGTATATATACTTTTTCATTGAACCATTTGTAAGTTGCAGACATCATGACTTTTCCTCTCTAAATTCTTCTACCTGCATTATTTCCTAAGAATAAGCACATCCTCCTATGTAATCATAATACTATTATCACACTAGGAAAATTAAAAATAATTCTATAATCCTAATACCCTGTCCGTATTCAAATTTCTCCCACTAGGCCAAAAATGTCTTTATTGTGTTTTTTTAACCTGGATCTGGCCACGTTTCACACATTAGATTTGATTGTTACATCACTTTATTTTCTTTTAATCTAGAAAAGCCCTCTCAGCTTTCTGATGACTTTTGAGACCAGTTGTCTTACAGAATGTTGATGGTTTCTTCAAGGTGTCTTTCCCCTGCTCCTCCACCCTCCCTCTTTCCTGTAGCCTAGTAGTCACATCTAGAAGACCCTCGAATCTTGGTTCAATGCAGGGTAAGCACAGTTGGGGAGAACACTCCAGAGGTGATGGTGTGACCTTCACCCTGCACCCAGCCCGGGGTACTCGGGGCCAGCTCATCCCTCGATTAGCGGCTGGACCCAAGGAACTGTCATGTCTCTCCATGGCCAGCGTCATTTTTCATTTCTTCCTTCTCCTACAAAGTTTCTTTGCAGAAGATGAACCAAATGGCATTACATGTCAAGTAGGAAAATGTTGAAGTGTGTCTTTCTGTAAAATCTGAACATATACTATAGAAAATTTTCACATGTATTAAACCCTAGCTTTATAACACTGTATTAAAACCAATGACTCGAACTCCAATTTTTTTTCTTTTTACTCAGAGTCTTTTTTTATCCTGGGCCACGCAAAATGCAGAGTCGTTGGAAATATATCTGGAGGAGTCATATGATGAGGAAGCCCATCACAATGTACAGGGACTTCACAAGTCTGGATAAAGTTTAGGGGACACTGAACCAGATGATGGTTTTGTTCCTGGCCAGCTCTAGCACTCGAGGTTTCTACTGTGAGACAAAAGGACGATGTCACGGCCAACATCTGGCCTCAGGATGCTCTAACTTAGAGATATCAGTCCAATGGCCTTGAGGTAAATAAACCAGAAGGCTCAGGGCCCTGGGTCCCCATAGGCAGATCCTTTCATTCCCTAACAAAGATACTGCCACAGTATCCCTGAGCCTGGGGAGGGGCAGGCTGTGTGCACCCTGTCTAGGGCAGGAGTGGGGGGCAGCAGCTCTCAGGGAGAAAGAACACCTGGAACTAAGAACTTCCTCAACCACTTTCTGCGGAACTCAGGTAAAACAGCTAACTTCCCCAAGCCTCAGTTTTCTCATCTGTAAAATGGGAATGAGAATCCCTCCCTCACAGAGTTATAGTGAGGCTCAGAAGAGACCATGGATATGAAAGCCCAACCTTAGTGGTCCCCAAAATGTGAGACGCTGAGGGGAAACCTCTTAGGGATTACTTCTTTTTCAATCTCTTAGATTTATTTAAGGACAAAATCTTGGTTTGGGACAGCTATATCTTTTTTGTTTGTTTGTTTCTTTGTTTTTTGAGACAGAGTCTCACTCTGTCGCCCAGGCTGGAGTGCAGTGGCGCCATCTCGGCTCACTGCAAGCTCCGCCTCCCGGGTTCACGCAATTCTCCTGCCTCAGCCTCCCGAGTAGCTGGGACTACAGGCGCGTGCCACCACGCCCGGCTGATTTTTTGTATTTTTAGTAGAAACGGGGTTTCACCGTGTTAGCCAGGATGGTCTCGATCTCCCGACCTCATGATCCACCCGCCTCGGCCTCCCAAAGTGCTGGGACTACTGGCGTGAGCCACCACACCCAGCCTGGGACAGCTATATCTTTAACACCTAACACTTGTTCTTCCTTCCTTTTACTAAGACAGCAAGCCCAGCGTGCAGCAGGCAATCGTATAGAGCCAGAATTCGACAACACAGTTTTGTTCCCATTGGGTTTTTTTTTTTTTTTTTTTTGGTTTTTGGGTTTTTTTGGTGCTATTTTGTTTTTTTTTGTTGTTTTTTTTTTTTGTTTTTTTTTTGAGACAGAGTCTCACTCTGTCGCCCAGGCTGGAGTGCAGTGGCACAATCTCTGCTCACTGCAAGCTCTGCCTCCCGGGTTCACACCATTATCCTGCCTCAGCCTCCCGAGAACCTGGGACTATAGGCACCCGCCACCACGCCCAGCTAATTTTTTGTATTTTTAGTAGAGACAGGGTTTCACTGTATTAGCCAGAATGCCCATTGGGTTTACTTTTATGCGTATCTTCCATTTATGGCAAGTGATACTGAATTTCTATTTATGGTAGTGCTATCAAGTGCTCTTTTATAATATACATATGTAAGTTAAAACAGTGATAGTGGATATGAGGTTTTCTGAAGGAGTGACAAAAATGTTCTAATATTAATTGTAATGATGCTTGCATAAGTCTGCCCATACTAAAAATCATTGATTTAAAAAAGAGGCCACTTAAGGAAACTTATTAAACAAATAATGACACAAAACACAAATGTTTTAGAGTCATGAAGTTAGGCCGGGTGTGGTAACTCACACATGTAATCCCAGCACTTTGGGAGGCAGAGGTGTGTGGATCACCTGAGGTCAGCAGTTCGAGACCAACCTGGCCAACATGGTGAAACCCCGTCTCTACTAAAAATACAAAATAATTAGCCGGGTGTGGTGGCGCATGCCTGTAATCCCAGCTACTCGAGAGGCTGAGGCAGGAGAATCGCTTGAACCCAGGAGGCGGAGGTTGCGGTGAGCCGAGATTGAGCCATTGCACTCTAGCCTGGGCACCAAGAGCGAAACTCTGTCTCAATAAGAACAAATAAATTAATTAATAAAAATATAAAAAATAAAGTCACAAGGTTAGAGCTTGAAGGACTGAAGTCTGGAAAACAAGGCAAGTAGATCTCTTCACTCCACTCTGTTTGCAGAAGGGAAGTGCAAGGGTTTGCACTCTGCAGTTGAGATTAAAAATTTACTGTGGCCCTTGAACCTAGAATTCTACTTCCTAATCTCATTGAACTCTGGTGTTGGAAGAATCTTTGCGGATCATCTCAACTAACCCATCATGAGACAGATGGAGAAACTTGGCCCAGATGAAGCTTAGTGAAGTTATCCAGCAGACCTTTGATGGACATGAGGCTAGAACCCCGGTCTTGAGCTATCACCACACTGCCCATGATATCCTTCCCCAGCCTGCCCCACCTGCTTTCCTAGGAGCCTGAGAGCAGGAACACGGCCAACTCCTATCTGCATCCAGCACCCCGACTTCCTGGCTCCCAAATTTATCATCTCCCCTAGACTATGAGATAATTCTGCAAACTCTAACCCCAACCCGACCCTGGGAGCCTAAAAGAAACTTCAAAGCCACACCCTCTTCCTTCTCGGTCTCCATGACCTTAAGGCAGGTCACAGAGTCAGGACGGCATTGCACTCATTTACTCTTCATTCATTCCACAGGTAAAGACTGAGTCCCTACAATGCTACGTCCAGGGGCAAACCACCATGAGCAAACCCCAGCCTCTCAGAGCTCGGACTCTGGTGGGAGAGACAGGCACTAATCCAACGATCACAACTGCGAATGTATAACTACCATAAAGGGAAATTGAGAGGCGTTATGAGAGAATGTGATGGAGACCTAATCTGGAATACAGGGCATGGCCAGAAGGAGAGGCTGTGTGAGAAGAGGCCTGCAGGTGTCTGAGCTGTCCTGGCCCTGTCATTTCTTCTGCACAAAGACTTAGCTCTTCCCAGGTCAAAACCCTTAGCCTGCCCCTCACCACCCCTCATGGCTGTGATCACTTCCTCCCCACCTCCTCACTTCCTTCCAAACAGTCCGACTGCCTTGCATCCGTTCAGAAGCAGATTGTCCCCATGGTATGTCAGGCCCCTGCCAGGTGCTGGACACTCTTATCAGTTAGGGTTCCCCCACAGAAACAGTGAGACATATAGACTAAGATTCATTGCAAGGAATTGGCTTATACGATTAGGGGGAGCTGCAGGCGCAAGTGTACAATTGGCAGAGCAGACACTCGGGAAGGCAGAGCTGGAGCTGCTGTCCACAGGGGGAATAACTTCATCAGGGGAACCTCAGTTCTATTCTTTAAGCTTTTCAACGGAATCAGGCCCACCCAGATTATCTAGGAAAATCTCCCTTACTTACAGTCAACTCATTGTGGATTCAATCACACCTACAAAATACTTTCACAGGTTTTTTTGGGTTTTTTTTGACACAGAGTCTCACTCTGTCACCCAGGCTGGAGTGCAGTGGTAGGATCTTGGCTCACTGCAACCTCCGCCTCCAGGGTTCAAGCGATTCTCCTGCCTCAGCCTCCTGAGTAGCTGAGATTACAGGCGCATGCCTCCACGTCCGGCTAATTTTTTGTATTTTTAGTAGAGATGGGGTTTCACCATGTTGGTCAGGCTGGTCTCAAATTCCTGACCTTGTGATCCACCTGCCTCAGCCTCCCAAAGTGCTGGGGTTACTGGCGTAAGCCACCGTGCCCGGCCTACTTTCACAGGTATTAACACCTAGATTAATGCTTGGTCGAATTGCTGGGGATGTAGCCCAGCCAAACTGACACATCAAAAGATCATCACAGGCACACAGAGGCAAGAGAAGTTGTAGAACAAGTGGACAGGACTGGCAATCACAGAATTATCTTTGGCAGCCTGGAGGCTGGTAGTCGTCAAACATCCCCATGTTAAATTTTATTCCACTCCAATAGCTAACCTTTACTGAGTGCTTACTCTATGCCAGACACCATTCTAAGCACTTTTGCAAGAAGTCCTCACAAAAAGCAGTTTATGGATTAGGAGACTCAGGCCCAGAGGAGTTAAGTAATTTCCTGAAAGTCACGTAGCAAGAAAGTGGTAGAACAAGGAATCACACCCCATTGGATGCCAGAACCTGAACTTATGACTCGTGGCCGCTCTGCAATGCCGCCTCCGTTTGTCAGTTTATTTGTGCCAGAAGTGGCTGAGCAGTTTATCAGCATCTCTTCATCCTCAGGGATCTTTCTCTTTTTTTTTGAAACAGAGCCTCACTCTGTTGCCCAGGCTGGAGTGCAGTGGCATGACCTCGGCTCACTACAACCTCCTCTTCCTGGTTTCAAGCGATTCTCCTGCCTCAGCCTTCTGGGTATCTGGGATTACAGGCACGCACCACCACTCCCAGCTAATTTTTGTATTTTTAGTAGAGATAGGGTTTCACCGTGTTGGTCAGACTGGTCTCGAACTCCTGACCTTGAGTGATCCACCCACCTCAACCTCCCAAAGTGCTGGGATATTATAGGCATGAGCCACCAGGCCCGGTCATCCTCAAGGATCTTCTCAGAAAAGGGCTGTGGTTGTCTCTATTTTGCAGATAAAGATATGGAGGCCTAGAGAGGCTGCTTAATGCAGCTTCATGGTGGCAGAAACAGGACTCAAGCCTTCGTCTGATCAACGACAAAGTCCAGGCTCTTCTGTCTCTGAAACAGAAGTGAAAAGGCCCTTCTGCAAGATGGCTCCAGGGAGTGAAAAAATAAACACAAGACAACACAGTGAAATTAGGAGGCCCTGGGCCAGGCGTCATAGGAACACAGAGGAGCAAGCCACATTCGGCCTGGGCTGGGGCAGCCAGGGAAGTGCTGTAGGAGGATTAGATGCCTGAGCTGAGTCCCAGGGGGAAGAATGATATTCCAGGCACAGGGCAAGCATGGACAAAGGCATGAGATGAGAGAAGCAGGGAGCAAGTGTAGCCTCCAAACACAGGAAATTCCCATTACACAGAGATTAGTATCCCAAGCCGGTGGACAAGATAAAAATCATGCAGGGGATGGCCAGGCGCAGTGGCTCACACCTGTAATCCCAGCACTTTGGGAGGCCAAGGCGGGTGATCACCTCAGGTCAGGAGTTTGAGACCACCCTGGCCAACTTGGCGAAACCCCGTCTCTACTAAAAATACAAAAATTAATTGGTCATGGTGGTGCACGCCTGTGGTCCCAGCTACTTGGGAGGCTGAGGCAGGAGAATTGCTTGAACCCAGAAGGCGGAGGTTGCAGTGAGCTGAGATCGCGTCACTGCACTCCAGACTGGGCGACAAAGACTCCACCTAAAAAAAAAAAAAAGGAAAAGAAAAAAGAAAAGAAAAATTATGGAGGGTCAAAGTTGCCCTTGAAGATCTCTTAAATTTCCCAAATAGTTTAATAACACAACACAGACCAACTGCGGGAACACCACATTCCCTCTCCCACATAGACTCACTCCGGGCATCAGCTCACGGAGAGGAAGCTGGTGGGAATGCCCTAGCTATTTAAACCTTACTTTTTTCTACCCCAACCTCTTGGGCAGGGCAGGAGGTAAGGGGGACAGAGCGTGACGGTTGAACCTCCTCAGAGGTTCCACATCTTGTCTGGGGTCTGCTTGAAATTGACGTGACTGGGTTGCTGGGCAAGGCAGAGACTAGTAGGGATGCAGCAGCAGTGGGGCCAGCTCAGAGGTCCCACGTGGATCAGAACCATCTGGGAAGCCTTTAAAATCCCCAGCCCCCTCCCAACCTGCCCCTACCTCCAACAGCTCCCATTTATTTAGTCTAGAGCAGTGGTTCTAATTGGCAACGTCTGGAGACATTTTTCGCTGTAATGACGGGGATGGGGATGCTACTGGCATCTTGGGTAGAGGGCGAGGTCGCTGCTAGACATCCTATATGCTAAGGGCAGCCCTACAACAGAGAAGCAGCCAGCCCCAAATGCCAGTACTGCTGAGGCTGGGGAACCCTGTGCTAGGATGAGGCCCCAGAGTCCAGATTGTGCTGTAGGCCATAGGGAGCCATTGGTTTGTGTCCTGGGAAGAGCTGTCTAGGACCACAGTATAGAAAGTCTGGATAATTTCCCACCTGGATGGGAGCCAGCAATTGCCCCACTGGTTCATCAGCTCCAGTGCAAACCACTGTGCAAACCACACTCCAGGCTCCAGTATTTGAGGAACTTCTTGCCCGTTTAATCCTGCCCTTCACCTTTCCCACAGTGAGTCCCCTGCCCTGCTCTGGCCAGCAGTTCTCGCCCTCAGAGAGGTCAAGTGCCTTGCCTAAGGTGGCACAGCAGGTGAGTGGTAGAGCTGGGTCAGGGCTGTAAGGGACTTGCCCAGGTGAGGGGGCTCACACAGGGCCACACAAAGGACCTGTCTGCATGAAGCCTCCCTGGCCATCAAAGCCAAGCCAGTCCACACGAGGTGAGGAGCCAGCCCGGCTACAAAAGGATGCAGGAAGGTGAGGGACGGAGGGCAGAGAGGGCCGAGAAAAAACTAGTGACAGAGGGAGGTGTGGTCATGGGAAGCAAGAGAAGCCATGGGGGTGAGGATGATTCCAAGATGAGAGAAGACAGCCCAAGAGTGTGTGCGAGTGTCTGTGCCTGTACACATGAGTGGCGTGTGCATGGGTGTGTGCCTGTGTATGCGTGGGAGGTGTGTGTGTCCCGCTGCATCATCACCCTCTTTATTCAGAGCAATGTTGTCAGGCACCTATCAAATAAAGTAACTTCCCCGCCTTCTCAGGATGATTTCACACGGAAACCATGGGCTGAGGCACGTGACGCTCCACCATGGAATTAAAAGGGCACCACAGGCAAATAAAACCTTCCATGTCTCTACCTTTCTTAACTGAGCGAAACCTGGCTGTGAACCCCACCCGCCTGCTTTTCTCAGTCATTGTTGCGTTCTGCCCGGCTCCAATGGGTTCTACGGAAACTCCAGGGCTTTGTCCTTATAATAGTGGGGAGGAGGAAGGACCACATCCATGGTGGGCTCTGTTGCCCTTTTGGCTACACAGTGCTGCTGACCACCCTGGGTATGCCCCTCACACCCTCGGGGTGGGGTGGGCTGGGCCTGCCAGTGAGCCCCTCCCCACTGCCCTGGAGTCCGGTTGCAGAGTGATCCATCCCTGCGCGCCACCATTTGTGAACCCGCACCCACCACCCCTCAGGTTTCCAGGCCCCCCACCTCCCCTAGAAAGGGCCAGTCTGTATTTCCTAGCCAAGCTCCCATCTGTCTTCTCTTCTCCCTCAGCCCCCTTCAGACAACTCCATTTTATTTTTTTGATGGGCCAAATCTTCCCCAGAATACCTACCTTGGAAACATAAGTAGGGCAGCCCTTGAGACTCAAAGATGACATTACCTCCCCAGTTGTCTCCCCACTCACTCAGACAAGAAAAACCTAGACCTCAGACCTTGACAGATTTCTCTGTTCTCTCCAGGAAGGGGAGGCAGTGAGCCTAGAGGCTGGAGCACAAAGGTGAAAAAAAGCACAGCTGATTTTTCTCCTGGCCTCTGCCCCTCCAACGAGCAGGAAAGGCGGATGTTTCTTTGCCGCAGAGACTTCCTGGCACCTGCTCCTGACTCCAGGGCAATGCTCGGGGAAACTCCCTTTGCGAAGGGGGCAGGCCCTGTCTGTGAGCTGATTATGGCCTGTTACTTTTGTGCTAGAGGAGGAAACAAATGCCTGAGCCCAAGGGGGCTGTGCGAGGTCTCTGGCCCATGGGTGCGGCAGGGCAACACCGTCCTCCCACTCCCAACCCCACATGCTCTGCCCCTCGGTGAGCCACAGCCTCTGCCTGCCTGCCCCCACCACCCACCAGGCCTTCCCAGGACACGGCTTCCTTGGATATCCACGTGGCTGCCTCCACTCACTTTCTTCCCCAGGCCCTCATTGCCACCAAAAATCCTGCAAGACTCCACCAAGAGGAGCTCCCAGAGAACAACAGATCCCCTACCCCCCATCTGTGGGAGAATGTGGCTTCAGGGGCTCTGAAGAGAGGAAGGGAAGGAAGAAGGGAGCCAGGGCTCCTCGGCAGCCTCATTTATCTCGGAGTCTGACTCCCCTGTGAGTCCAGAGAGCCGTACGCGATGCAGCCAACCCACCTGCCCCAGAGGCATGGCTGCTTTCTGGGTGGGGCAAAGAGAAAAGCCTGGAAGAGCATGTGTAGTATCCATGTGTACCTTCAGTAGTGGCCTCTGCAGCCAGTAGAGAACCCCACCAGCCTCCTCTCCTTTTCAGAAATCTCTTGCTCCAGCCACACCCAAAACCTGGCATCCACCCCGCACCGCCACCTCCAAATGTCCTGGGTCTCCACTCCCCTCTGTCTGGTTCTTCTGCTTGGAAATCTCGAAGCCCCCATCCCACCCCATCCCCCTCCTCATCCTTCCTTCTTATCCCCAATACACACCTTGTTGTGTGTGTGGTGCCTTGTTGTGGCCTGGCTGTCATGTGTGCTGTCCAGGTTTTTGTTGTTAGTTTGTTTTGAGATGGAGTCTCACTCTGTCCCCCAGGCTGGAGTGCAATGGCGCAATCTCGGCTCACTGCAACTTCCACCTCCTAGGTCAAGTGATTCTCCCTCCTCAGTCTCCCGAGTAGCTGAGATTACAGGCATGAGCCACCACGCCCAGCTTTTTTACCATCCAGTTTTAAGGCTTTTACACTCACAGCCCTTCAGGGCTCAGGTTAGTGGCATAAATGAGTTATAAAGTGGGTGCAAGACAACAGTGAGTGGCCATCAACTAGAAAGGGCTTGTCCCTTAGTTCCAAAAAATAAAAAAATAAATGGGCAAGACCCCCAGGCTGGAGTGCAGTGGCATGATCTAGGCTCGCTACAACCTCCACCTCCCAGCCTCCTGCCTTGGCCTCCCAAAATGCCGAGATTGCAGCCTCTGCCCGGCCGCCACCCCGTCTGGGAAGTGAGGAGCATCTCTGCCTGGCCGCCCATCTTCTGGGATGTGAGGAGCCCCTCTGCCTGGCTGCCCAGTCTGGAAAGTGAGGAGTGTCTCTACCCGGCCGCCATCCCATCTAGGAAGTGAGGAGCGCCTCTTCCCTGCCGCCATCCCATCTAGGAAGTGAGGAGCGCCTCTGCCTGGCCGCCCATCATCTGAGATGTGGGGAGCGCCTCTGCCCCGCCGCCCCATCTGGGATGTGAGGAGCGCCTCTGCCCGGCCGCGACCCCGTCTGGGAGGTGAGGAGCGCCTCTGCCCGGCCGCGACCCTGTCTGGGAGGTGAGGAGCGTCTCTGCCCGGCCGCCCCGTCTGAGACGTGAGGAGACCCTCTGCCTGGCAACCGCCCCATCTGAGAAGTGAGGAGCCCCTCCGCCCGGCAGCCACCCCGTCTGGGAAGTGAGGAGCGTCTCCGCCCGGCAGCCACCCCGTCCGGGAGAGAGGTGGGGGGTCAGCCCCCCACCCGGCCAGCCGCCCCATCCGGGAGGGAGGTGGGGGGGGTCAGACCCCCACCTGGCCAGCCGCCCCGTCCGGGAGGTGAGGGGCGCCTCTGCCCGGCCACCCCTACTGGGAAGTGAGGAGCCCCTCTGCCCGGCCAGCCGCCCTGTCCGGGAGGGAGGTGGGGGGGTCGGCCCCCCGCCTGGCCAGCCACCCCGTCCGGGAGGTGAGGGGCACCTCTGCCCGACGGCCCCTACTGGGAAGTGGGGAGCCCCTCTGCCCGGCCACCACCCCGTCTGGGAGGTGTGCCCAACAGCTCGTTGAGAACAGGCCATGATGACAATGGCGGTTTTGTGGAATGGAAAGGGGGGAAAGGTGGGGGAAAGATTGAGAAATCGGATGGTTGCTGTGTCTGTGTAGAAAGAAGTAGACATGGGAGACTTTTCATTTTGTTCTGTACTAAGAAAAATTCTTCTGCCTTGGGATCCTGTTGATCTGTGACCTTACCCCCAACCCTGTGCTCTCTGAAACATGTGCTGTGTCCACTCAGGGTTAAATGGATTAAGGGCGGTGCAAGATGTGCTTTGTTAAACAGATGCTTGAAGGCAGCATGCTCGTTGAGAGTCATCACCACTCCCTAATCTCAAGTACCCAGGGACACAAACACTGTGGAAGGCCGCAGGGTCCTCTGCCTAGGAAAACCAGAGACCTTGGTTCACTTGTTTGTCTGCTGACCTTCCCTCCACTATTGTCCTATGGCTCTGCCAAATCCCCCTCTGCGAGAAACACCCAAGAATGATCAATAAAAAAATAATAATAATAAATAAATAAATAAATAAATAAATAAATGGGCAAGACCCAAGAAGCAGAAAGGTCAAATTCCAAGGACCACAGACAATTGCCCTTTGGTGTATGCATATCTTCCCTACTGAACCACAAGCTCCTTCAGCACAGTGACATCTTCTATTGTCTTTTATAATAAAACACAAATTAAGGGCTTGGCCAGTTAAACTGAATTCAGATTTTCTCCACCACGCCTTTGCACATAATCTTGGAGAAACAACATGTTGGGTGGAACTGGCAATGGCCACAGCTCTCACCAAATCTCTGTCATGGTCTGGGTATGAATTAGAATCCCTAAAGAATGGCAAAGTATTGTTGACCACGTAACTGAATTTCCAAATTAACATCTTAATTCTCCTTGAAACTCTCTCCTTCCTGGCTTCCTCCATACCAGTGCTCTTGGAACACTCCAGCCATCTCGCTGGCCTCTCTGGTCACTGGGCATCCCCATCTGAGCATGCACCAAGACATGGGGTAGAGATTTACCCTTCTCTATTTTTACTGTAGCATGGGCCAGGGGGGTGCCTTTAGTTAGGGGGTGCATAGAATTGATAGAAATTAAGAAGGTAGGGGCCAGATGTGGTGGAGCACACCTATAGTGCCAGCTATTCTGGAGGCTGAGGTGAGAGGACTGCTTGAGCCCAGGAGGTGGAGGCTGCAGTGCACTATGATCACACCTGTGAATAGCCACTGCACTCCAGCTAGGCAACATAATGAGACCCTGGCTGAAAAAAAAGGGGAGGGGAGGATGATGCAATTTATATGCATCATCCACCTCCAGTCCTGGGCATAGGGAGGATGGAGAAGTAGGGAGAGTGATCCTGGAGGGACACCTGGAGAATGTGCAGCACAGACCCTAACATGGTGACTGTAATAGTCTGTTCTCACGCTGTTAATAAAGACATATGAGAGACTGGGTAATTTATAAAGAAAAAGAGGTTTAATATAAAGAAAAAGACTCACAGTTCCACATGGTTGGAGAGGCCTCACAATTGTGGTGGAAGGCAAAGGAGGAGCAAAGGCACGTCTTACATGGTGGCAGGCAAGAGTGAAGTCCATTACAAAAGGGGGAAAAGCCCCTTATAAAACCATCAGATCTCATGAGAACTCACTATCACGAGAATAGGAAGAGGGAAACCTCCCCCACCCCATGATTCAATTATCTCCAACTGCTCCCTCCCATGACACATGAGGATTATGGGAACTACAATTCAATATGAGATATGGGTGGGGACACCCATATCTCATAACAGTGACCCAACCATAACATAACCCAAACCATAACAGTGACCTAGATGGCAGTACACTAGCTGCTCAAATCACCTGCAAATTCTTCCCTCTGCCTCTGTGAAGACCAGCCTCTCCATTCATGCTCCATCTAGCTGTCTCCTATCATCAGCTACCTTCACAGCATTAACACCACCCTGTGCATCAATGCCCTGAGCTCCAACTTAAAGAGTCCTAGACTGTCCCAGCCAGCAGGTACTTCAGGCATCAGCTGAAGTTACTGTAGTCTACTTCCTCTTTATGCAACCAAGGAAGCTGAGGCTGATGGAAATGACCAGCCTGAGAATTAGAAGGTGACTAAAAGGAAGAACTGGAACTATCCCTCAGGCTGCATGCATGTCACCCCAAGCATCTGTGGGTACACAGTGACCAAGAAGCACTGCAGCTGTGTCAGCACCTGGAAAGGCAGAAAAATTAGGCAAGAGTCTTTAATGTTTAGCGGCAAAACTTTTTTTTTTTTCCTGAGATGGAGTCTTGCTCTGTCACCCAGGCTGGAGTGCAGTGGCATGATCTTGGCTCACTGCAACCTCTGCCTCCCAGGTTCAAGCAATTCTCCTGCCTCAGCCTCCCGAGTAGCTGGGATTACAGGTGCCCACCACCTCGCCCAGATAATTTTTGTAGTGGCAGAACTTTTTAAAAGCAAAATCTTACGGTAGATAATGCAAGTAATGGTGGTATTTTATTACATATTTTGCAATTCAACTTAATAGCATTTATCTGTTACAAAGAAAATCAATGAGAGCAATGAGGCAGTTTCAATTAGCACAAAATTTGAAACCAAGGAGTGTAGTAACTGCATCCACTCATCCTCTTCTGAATTTGATCTGATTGCATAGTGTCAACAAAGGCCTAAATCAAAAAGACAAGTAGTTGCAAATGATAATAGTTTTTATGTCTGACAATCTTGCAGTGCTATTCCATAAAACATAGTTGGCAGGAGAAATTTTAAGTCAAAGACAGCAGATATGGGATGAACAAACATCCCAAGTAAACACATTAATGGATTCCAATAGTCAAATCCAGAACACAATGTACCTTTGAGTATGCTTGATTTCAATAGTTTGTTCAAATAGTCAAAATCTATATTTTAAAAGTGGAATTCTCATCAAATATTGTCCAAAAAAATAAATGAGTAGAAGCGAGACGGCCAGTCAAGTGTTTTGCCCTGCCGTTTGCCCACTGTGTGTGGCCTTGGGGATGGAGGGGGAGATGTTCGGGAGGTACAATGGGAAGGGAAACTTCTCCTCTCTGGCTATAAGTTCCCACATCTACAAAATGAATAAGCTGAAAGAAAATGAAAATATAACATATACAAATCTGTGGGATGCAGCTAAAGCAGTTCTTTGAGGGACATTGATAGTCTTAGATGTTTTTATTTGAAAACATGAGTAGTCTCAAATCAATAAAATAACTTTCCAACTCCTTCCCTTAGAAGACCAGAACAGTCACAGCATCATACAAGCATAACTCCTAACAGGTGGATGCAATCTACCAGTCATTCTAGCCCATCACTCTCATTTTACAGATGGAGAAACTGAGACCTGGGGAAGGCAGCAACTGGCCTGATATCACACAAGATGTTAGTGGCAGAGCCAGGACTTGAACCTCAGACCTGTTATTGTTTCTCTTGGAGGTCAAAGACTGGGGCTTATCTCCCTGCGTTTATTCCTAGGATGGCACAGGTAGGAGATCCCAAAAACTTGTTATTCTTTGTGAAGCTTGGTCAATGAAGAACCTTTAGGTCCCCCCAAACACTCGTCCATGTCCTTACACTGAACATGCGGCACTCACATGGCAGTTTCTCCTGGCAGTGCTCAGCTGTGTCCTGACACCCTTCTGGATCCTCCATCCCATTGATTAATCATCTTTGGGGACTAATTTCCTTAGACTATGTCCTTGGTTAGCCAACCTTTTCCTTTCGAAGCTGAATGGGGTCAGTTTCTGTTATTTGTGTTAATTATGCTAGACTGGGAGACTAGTGTGGATTTTTCTAACTTTGTAATCCTGGCACGTAATATGTGTTGGAATAAAACATCTATATGGGCGTGGTGGTGCACACCTGTAGTCCCAGTTACCCAGGAGGCTGTGGCGGGAGGATTCCTTCCTTGAGCCTAGGAGTTCAAGTCCAGCCTGGGCAACATAACAAGACTCACCTCTTAAAAAAAAAAATCTGCTAACTTTGCCCTCCTCTCGGCTTATGTCTGGGGAGGACCCTTAAGGAAAGAGCAGCCACATGGCTGGGGCTGGGCTCAGGCTCCTGCTCCCCAACTTGAATGGGCAGAAAGGAAACAGCAGGAATTTATCCAGCACCTACAGTGGACTGGCCATGACAATACCACCCCCTTTACACAGAAGAGGAAGCTGAGGATCAGAAAGTCGAACAGCTTGTCATAAGGAAGCACACTTACTGGAATTCCAGTGCAGCTGTCGTGCAGCACAATCCGTGGGTAACTCAAGTGAGACCCCGAGCCTTGCTGAACATGTGGATTATATGGTAATATTGGCAGAGCCTACGCAGGACCTCAGAAGTATTAGACACAGAAGTCAAACATGTTTGGACAATGGATGCTATTTTTCTGTTTAAATTTTTTAAAATTATAGTAGAAATGTATAGTTGATCCCAACCATGAGACTAAGAATGTCAGAATCAGAAATGACTTTGGGGATCATGATCGGGTCTAATGCTTCCATTTCACAAATGAGGAAGTGGGGGCCCGAGATAGGAAAGGACTTGCCAAGGTCACACAGTACCGTTAATAGAAGCAGCCGGGTCTCCTCCATCTCCAGACAGTCCTCCATCTACTGGCAGTCTCCTGCCAACTCCTGCTGAATGGTCGGGAATGTTCCCAGTTCCTTCTGCCAACTCTAACACCTGTAGGGGTCTCTATCCCCACAATAGCATCACCCACCAGCTTTTCCTGATGGTTGCTCTACCCCACTGTCATGGCCCAAACAGGTGACAGAGAAGTCTAGAAAAATAACTCCTCCAAAAATATCCAGAAAGAGTTAAGGGAGTAGTGAGAAAGTGGCAACAGGGCTGACCTGCCAGGAGGAGCAGGGCTTTTGCAATGGGCTCCATGAAGCCACGAGCCTGAGGCTCGGGGTGCCTTCCCAGCATGCCAGCCCCACCAATCCCCTGCTGAGGTTCAGACATGGCCCTGGACAGATGTCAGGATTGGCAGATACCCACTTATAAAAGAAACACAAAGGCCTTTCAGAGAGGTGTACCCATATTTCCACAGAGGACAGGTGGGCATCTCAGACGGCCTCATCTCGAGGAGTCATCTCAAGCCGTTTGAGACAGGTCTATAGGACCCAAGGGGTTAGCACAGTTTTAAGCCTCAAGAGGGCCCTAGTCCATTATTCCTGCAGCTGATTTGTGTCTGGCAGGAAAGAAAAAGCTAACATGGATGCAGCCACCTCCGCGCGCTGGGAACTGCACGGGCACTTTGCATGTAGTATCCCATTTAATCTCACAAGATCCCATGGAATAGGGATTCCTCTGCCCCCTTTTTGAGATGAGCAAATGAAAGCTCAGGGAGGTTAACAAACCTGCTTGGGTGTGGGGTTGCATCATCAGCACAGAGGGCTACGCAGCCAGGAGACCTCACAGGCACCACTGAAACCCACCAGGGCCTGAAGGATGGGAGGGTTTGGATGGGCCAGTATCCTGCAAACTGGCCTGATCGAAAGGGTCACCTGGGGTGTTTTAAAGGTGAATATTCCCAGGCCCCTGCCCTAGAGAGTCTGATTCAGAAGGCCGAACATGAGGCCCAAGTAACTGTATTTTCAGCAAGTGCTCAGGTGATTCTTATGATCAAGCAAGATTGGGAAACACCAGGTAGAGAAAGAAGGAAAAGGAATGGGTTGCAGGGCATAGACACGCCTTGTGCAAAGGCTCAGCAATGGCCTCAGTGAAGCATGTTTGGAGGGCAGTGAGAGGCACAGGTTGAGGCAGAGAAGGAGTGACATCAGGAGAGGTGAAGATGTGTCCAGGCTGCTGGACAGAGAGCCCCATGACCAGGTGAAGGCCAAGAGCTTCAGGCCTTAGGAGGAGGCCTTAGGATCCCAGGGACCCAGCTCTCTGTTCCTGGGTTCGCTTGGAATTGGAGGCATGTTTTCGGTTTTTTGTTTTTGTGTTGCTTTTTATTTTTCTTTTAATATCTCTCACTTTTGCTTAGGGAGGCAGTGGGATGAACACTGGACAGGAGTCAGAAGCCATGGGTTCCAATATAGGCCCTACTATTTACAGCCTGTCTGACCTGAGCCAACTGGAGGGTTGCTCCCGGGCCTCGTCACACAGGAGGCTTAGTAATTAAGCACAGGACCATGTGTGAAGACTCTAGGTAAGTGGTAACAAGCCATACAGACAGGTGTAGGCTGTGGAGTTGGTGGTGTTATTAACTAGCCTGGCGGACTGGAAGGGAATGGCCTGGGAGATAAGTGGGGATGTATCGTAAAGCAGGAAAAAAACCCAGGTTTTCTAGCCAGCTGTCTTGGATTTAGATCCCAGCTCCACTATTTATTAACCGTGTGATCCAAGCAAGTTACTTAACCTCTCTGGTCCTCAGTTTGCATAAGAGTGAAATGGAGATTGGGCTTACCACATTATAAATGCATGCTGGTAAGCATGAGGTTGTAGTGGTTGTCACCAGGTCCAAACTTCTTCCCTTACCTCTGTCTCATTAACTCCCTTTTACCTCCATTCCCCACAGCCTTCCAGCCCCAGGTAACAACTTCAGCACGTTTTAATGCATGTTGTGTTACAGGATATTAGTGTACACATATTTAACTTCTGTGTACGGTATTGTTTTGTCTCATTTTGGTTCTTTTTTTCCCCCTCTCAGCCCTGTGTCTAAGAGTCATCACGTTGCTCTCTGTGGACATCCTGACCTTTGCTTTTAGCTGCTAAGAATTACACACAATTCATGTTTTACCAATCACTCCTCCTGGTGACGTAGCTTCACTTTTCAGATGGGAAAACTGAGACCCAGGAAATGGGGATCTGCCTGTGAATGTTCTTCCTCATCCTGGGACCCCGGTTGTGTGTGCTGCAGGTGTCTGAAATGTCAAAAGCAAGACCCAGGCTCCAGCTCCCTCCAGGAGACATGAGGCAGCCCAGCCCACAGCCCACCTGCCTTCTGAAGCCAGCTGACAGGGCAGCAGCAATCAGTGAGGCTCCCTCCTTCTGAAACCTCAGGGGTGCCATGGCAGAGCCCAGAGGAGCCATCCTGGCAGGCTGAGACCCGGGGCAATGCCCACCCCAGCAGAGAGAAGCTCTTTTTCCGGGGACAGCCAACCATCTTGGGAGTAAGTGGACCACCCAGTCTCCACAGACCTGTGCCTTTCCCAGGGCAGATCCCAAACAGCCACTGCCAATCCCAACAGTGATGCAGTCAGTAGAATTTATGGGGCCAAGGGTACATACCAGTGGAGGGATTGTGGAGCAGCAGGGAGGCAAGACAGGTCTGCTGGGGTTTTCCTTCCTGGCCTCCAGCCCTGAAAATTAGCAGCAAAGGGCTGGGGCTGCCACTGCCCTGGAAAGTACTACTTGAATCCAGGATACGAGAACAAACCTATGTCCCCCTTGCCAGGCCCCAGGAGCTGGGTACCATCCCTCTAAGGCCACTCTGGGGTGAACCGGGAGCTTTCCTTTTCTGATGCCGCACCCCTGCACCAAGGCTCTCCTCATTGTAGCTGAGCGGGTCTTGGTCAGTGGTGAGACCAGCACGTGTGGGCAGAAGTCTGTGCCTGTCTCCCGCTGATGTCAATGTGGGCAGCTGAGCAGAGAGTATGGGCCCAGCCAGGCACTGGAATCCTAGATCCTCCGTTCTCTGCATGTGTGGCTCTGGGTCCCAGTTTCGAAAATGAGGTCTCTTTTACCTTGCCATTGAGCACGAAACGATGGGAGGAGCGGAGCTTGCTGGGAGAAGCTAGTCCTCTTGGGTGACAGAGAGGTGGAGTGTTGAGGGTGAGGTCAAAGTGCTGCTCTCAGGATCAGAGAAGCCTATTTGAGACGAATGATCGCAAACTTCTGGGCTTCAGCCTAGGCTGAGTCAACCCTGTGCCCTGGAAGGACAGGCTTGCATGTGCGGTATGGAGGCTTAGGGAACATAGGCAGAGGCAGGCTCTGATCCCACTCTGAGACCCCAGCTTCGTCCCTAGAATGCCATGAGCAGGGTGCTGCTCCATGCATGGGTGTGGTGAGAGCTAAATGACTCGGTGCACAGAGCAAGCTCGGTGCACTCAGGGCCAGCACCTTGGAGGTAACCAATGTGTTGGGCTTGATGCCTGAGATGGCCCTCACCCAAGCTTTCTAGGGTTCTGCAATCCTGCGGTGCCCCTGGGATGAGGAGGCCTGGTTCTGCGCCTGCGCCTCACTGGCTGGGGAAGTTGGCAAGGTTCTTATTCTCTCCAGGCCTCTGTTTTCTTGGCTGCCAAGGAAGGAGGTGGATGGGGAGTTTGTCTTGGATCCTTTTTGGCAGAGACATGTGCACAGAGATCTGCCCAGCCACTCAAGTCCTGGGAGACACAGCCCCGCCCTGGAAGCTCAAGGCTTTAGATCTGCGCCCTCCCACCTCCACCCCCAGTCCCTGTAGATCATTATCAGCTGCTGGCGGCTGGCGGCTGGCAGGTGGGGGGGGGGCGGGCCACATCCTGGCTGCCTCCTCGAGCTCCACCGAGTTCCCCACCACTTACTTGTACCCGCTGGCAGGAGGAGTGCTCCTGAGGACCCTGGAGATCCCACTTGGTGGTGGTCCAGAGACAGGGAGGGCTGCAAAGACCAGGACTGCAGATCCTCCCTGCACCCTTGGGAGGGAGTTTGAGTCTGTGAAGTGGGAGTGAAGCTGCAGGGTGTGGAACTGTTCTGAGCTCCAGGGGACGTTCCAGGCCCACCCCACATGGGATTGGATGGCCCAGGGGAGGCACTGGGCTGTTGAGGCGGCCAGCTAAAGAGCTGAAGCTGGCTCACAGCGTGTGGAGGGGGGAGTCGTGGCAAAGGGCCTCTGCCCCAATATATGCAGCCGAGGAAGGAGAAAGGTGGTGTCCCTGGGGACTTACCCCGAGGGTAACACTCAAGTCAAGGCGCTCAGCCACTACAATGAAACAAAAGCCCCTGGGACTTGATTTCTAGATCCAGATCTATCACTTAGCAGCCCTGTGACTTAGGCAGGTTGCCTCCTTCTCTCAGCCTTAGTTTCTCCATCTTCAAAATGAGAGACTGGTCCCTCCCACCTCCAAGCATGGGCCAGAGACCAGCATCTTTGGCATCACCTGGGAGCTTATTAGAAATGCAGAGTCTCAGGCCAGCTCCAGTGGCTCAAGCCTGCAATCCCAGAGCTTTGGGAGGCTGAGAGGAGGATCTCTTGAGGCAAGGAGTTTGAGAACACCTGAGCAACATAGCACGACCTCGTCTCTACTAAAAATAAAAAATGTTGATATGCAACAAGATATAAAAAAGGAAAAAAAATTCAAAAAGGAAAACTAGCTGGGTATGGTGGTGCGTACCTGCAGTCCCAGCTACTCAGGAGGCTGAGGCAGGAGGTTCACTTGAGCCCAGGAGTTGGAGGCTGCAGTGAGCTATGATGGTGCCACTGCATTCCAGCCTGGGCCAGAGAGCAAGACCCTGTCTCTTAAAAAAAATAAATGCAGGCCAGGCACGGTGACTCACGCCTGTAATCCCAGAACTTTGGGAGGCCGAGGCGGGCAGGATCACGAGGTCAAGAGATCAAGACCATCCTGGCCAACATGGAGAAACTCCATCTCTACTAAAAATACAAAAATTAGCTGGGCATGGTGACACAGACCTGCAGTCTCAGCTACTTAGGAGGCTGAGGCAGGAGAATCGCTTGAACCTGGGAGGCAGAGGTTGCAATGAGACGAGATTGTGCCACTGCACTCCAGCCTGGTGAAAGAGCAAGAGCGAGACTCCATCTCAAAAAAAAAATTAAAAATAAAAATAAATAAATAAATAAATAAATGCAGAATTTGAGCCCCACCGTACACGGGCTGAGTCGGTCTGCAGCTTAACAAGATCCCTAGGCTGCTCATGTCCTCTGTCAAGTTTGAAAAGTACTGGACCAGGTACCTAGGAATCTTTCGGGCATTCCCGGCTAATTTTTGTATTTTTAGTAGAGACGGGGTTTCACCACGTTGGCCAGGCTGGTCTTAAACTCCTGACCTCAGGTGATCTGCCTGCCTTGGCCTCCCAACGTGCTGGGATTACAGGCATGAGCCACCATGCCCGACAGGTACCTAGGAATCTTTAGTGGTCCCCTTCTAAAATCCTATCTCACCAACCTATGCAGAGCCCAGTGGGGAGGACTAGATGCCTGTCTCTGTTCCCATAAGCCCCATTACTCCCTGTTGTCAGGCCTCTGAGCCCAAGCTAAGCCATCATTTTCCCTGTGACCTGCATGTATACATCCAGATGGCCTGAAGCAACTGAAGATCCACAAAAGAAGTGAAAATAGCCTTAACTGATGACATTCCACCATTGTGATTTGTTCCTGCCCCACCCTAACTGATACAATATATTCTCCCCTGCCCTTAAGAAGGTACTTTGTTCACCTATCCCAAACCTGTAAGAACTAATGATAATTCCACCACCCTTTACTGACTCCTTTTTCAGACTCAGCCCGCCTGCACCTGGGTGAAATAAACAGCTTTGTTGATCACACAAAGCCTGTTTGATGGACTCTCTTCACACGGACGCGCGTGACACTTGGTACATGGCCCACTGTGCCAAGCCATAAATGCTCATGGCAAACCTTCCCTGCATGAGGGTTTCCAGGAGGCAGGTGCCTCTGGGCTCCCTGAGACCATCAATCTCCCTGCCTCTCTGTGCAGTTCTTAGTTTCAGGAGCAACCACCCTGGTCATCTCAGCAAACTGCACAGTTCCCCAGGTGAGTTGCATAGACATTTCTTCTGCCTCTGGGCACAGCTTATCCTGGAAGACCTTATATGAAAGCGGATGCTTGTGGGGCCTTTCCACAGGATGGTGGGCGAGTAGGGAGTGGGCCTTTGTCCGCAATCCTACTCACTGGCAGGTCTGAGCTCCTGACCATCCTCCTGTCCTATAGAAGGTTCCTGTATCTAATTTGAGTCTGTTTCTAGTCTCCTCTCCTTTACCACAGCTCCTCCGTGCCTTTAATACAGCCTGGACCTCAGCAAGTCGCCCCTAATCGGATAGGTTGGATGCAGACCCAAATGGCATTAAACTTGCCGGACCTCCTGGTTCGACCTCCAGAAAGGGGACTCCATCCCCACCAGAGCCATCTGTTTTGAACCTAGGAAACTAGAATCCTAGGGCTGCTGTAACCAATTACCACACACCAGGTAGCTTAAAACAACAGAAACATGGCCGGGCCTGGTAGCTCATGCCTGTAATCCCAGCACTTTGGGAGGCCAAGGCAGGCGGATCACTTGAGGTCAGGAGTTCGAGACCAGCCTGGCCAACGTGGTGAAACCCCGCCTCTACTAAAAATACAAAAATTAGCCAGGCGTGGTGGCAGTTGCCTGTAATCCCAGCTACTCGGGAGACTGAGGCAGGAAAATTGCTTGAGCCAGGAGGCAGAGGTTGCAGTAAGCTTAGATCGTGCCACTGCACTCCAGCCTGGGCAAGAGTGAGACTCCATCTCAAGGAAAAAAAAAAAAAAAAAAGAAAGAAAACAGAAACCTGTAGTCTATGATTCTGGAGGCTGGAAGCCCAAGGTCAAGGTGCTGGCAGGATCGAGTTCTCTCTGAAGGCTCTTGGGGATAATGCTTTCTGGCCTTGTCCCAGCTTCCAGTGGTTGCTGGCAACTCTTGGTGTTCCTTGGCTCGTAGACACATCCTGCCAGTCTCTGCCTCTGTCATCAGGGGCTGTTCTCCCTGTGTCCCTTCCCTTCTTCTAAGGACACCAGTCATAATCCATTATGACCTCATCTTAACTCGATTACATCTGCAAAGACCCTGTTTCCAAATAGATCCTGTTCACAGGTACCAGGGTTAAGACTTCAACGTATCTTTTGGGGGGATACAATTCAACCCACAAAAGATGGCAAATAGCTTTTCTATCGATGCGGCCCTGGTGGGTTCTGAGGATTGATGGATGTTGTCTGCCATGGACTTTGCAGGAAGAAGTGGCCACACATGTTGCTGTCTGTGCCCCTGCAACAAATCCATCTCCTGGCTATTAAGGCTGACATAGCCTCTGTGGCCCATGGGCTCCAGCAGGTGGAGCAGAGATGCTGTCACCTTGGTCACTGGTTCCTGGCTCCTAGGGCAAGTCAGTGGTTCCTCCAGGATCAAAAGCCTGCAAAGGAAGCCCGCAACACAGAGGGCATGTGAGCCAGCACTCTCCCCTTCCCGCTGGGTAGTAACTCGGGCTCCGGTCTCCTTAGCAGGTGAAGGTCAGCACAGGGCCAAACCTGGTCAGCTCACTGTGTGCCAGCCTCGGGGTGTGTGCCTTCGTGGTTGAGCTGGCTGCCAGCAACAACTATACCCAGATCAGTGTCTCAGGCCCAGAGAATCAGCATCCACTCTTTGGGCACCATTTAATCCTAGAAACCACCACCAAGAGATATTTTCTTATCCTCTATTGTCAAAGTTAAAATGGGGAGTGGGATTTTTTTTTTCTTTAAATACAGACAGAGCCTCGCTAACTTGCTCATGCTGTCCTCAAACTCCTGGGCTCCAGCCATCCTCCTGCCTAAGCCTCCTGAGTGGCTGGGACTCCAGGCAGGTACCATGACACCCAGCTTTTGGGAGTAGGGTTTAAGTGTTTAGCAATTAGCTCCAGAGCCCCTGAGGCAGAACTCCACCAGGATCTGACGGCCCCAGGTACTTCCCTCTGGACTAGTTTTTCCTGTGTTAATGCTGATGTGGTGGCTCTTTAGGAGGCCAAGGTGGGAGGATCGCTTGAACCCAGGAGTTTGAGACTAGCCTGAGAAACATGGTGAGGCCCACTCTCAACCAAAAATATTTTTTTAAAAAAAATTAGCCAGGTATGTTGGTGCAGGCCTGCAATCCCAGCTACTTGGGAGGCTGAAGTGGGAGGATTGCTTGAGCCCATGAGTTCAAGGCTGCAGTGAGTTATAATCATGCCACTGCACTCCAGCCTGGGTAACAGAGTGAGCCCCTGTTTCTTAAAAAAAATAATAATAATTTGCTTGGAGGAAGATATTCCAGCTGCTTGCCTCCTACCAAGGACGTTCCCCTCTAAGAGCATAGAGGTCAAGGGGGCATTAGGAGGACTGCCAACATAATAATACCTAAGATTTATCAGTGAGTCCTGCCTTCTGGCTGTGGCCATTGAGGTCACATCTTTTCAAAGACATGTGATTATGTCATGAGATTGCTACCGATGCTGCGGGAAGGAAGGGCAGTGGTGAGGCTTCTGGATCCTGGCTGACAACTATAGCCTTACATGCGCTGGGAGACGGTGGTTTCAGCAGCTCCCTCCATCAAGGGGCTTCCACAAGCTCCTTCCCCCGACCCTCATGACAGGCCTGAGGGGGCAGGGAAGAGACTGACCACGTGTCACAGATGAGGAAACTGAGGCCCAGAGAACTAAGGTGACCTGGCTGAGATCACATCCATCCCCAGAATCCAGGTACGACTCCTGGGCAACCTTCTCCCCAGGGAAGACCAGAGCTACAAGAAGGACTCAGCCCAAAGCACAAGGTCTGGGGGCTCAGGCTACTGCCATGTAGTCTGTGGAGGGCTGTGGGCAGAGAGGAAAGCCTGGATCACCAGAGAAAGCACAGAAGGAAAACCTAAAAGGATCACAGGGTCACACGGGCTTCTTCTGGGCTGACTAAAGGCGAGTGGCCTTGGCCCTTCCTTCTTCTCCCGACTCCAGTATCTGAACCCAGCTCAGGAACTTCCCACGGCCACAGCAGCCACTCCCAGGATCCACCCACCAGGCCCCACAGCCCCCAGCCACAGCATGCACTCAAGGCATCTGCTGATCCTGGGAGCTGAGCTCCTCCCAGCATCTGACCTCTGGGGCTCTGCGATCTTCCCCTTCTCCTGGCTGCAGGGCTGGCCCTCCCTTTGTAACACCCAGCCCCAGAGGTCACTACCCCCATCCTCATACACACCCCAGCATGGAGATGGGTCTGCTCTTTCTAAGAAACATCCCTCAATGTCGCCATTTTGCTATCAACAAAAAGTTGACATGTGGCTTGGGTCACATCCACCAGGATTTAGTGACTAAAGTTGCATATCTTGTCCGTGTGTGTGCACAGCAGGGACCCTAGGTGTCTCACGTCTGTATGTGTGGATGGACAAGTGGGCAAGAGTATCCACCTGTTCCCCCACTTAATGGATTTGTTACTTGAAACCCTGCTGCTAAATGAGAAGCTGTTAAATAAAAATATTTTCATGAATGCAGCCAGGCACAGTGGCTCACGCTTGTAATCCCAGCACTTTGGGAGACCGAGGCAGGCAGATCACTTAAAGTCAGGAATTCGAGACCAGCCTGGCCTACATGGTGAAACCTCGTCTCTACTAAAAATACACAAGTTAGCCAGGCATGGTGGCGCACGCCTGTAATTCCAGCTACTCAGAAGGCTGAGGCACGTGAATTGCTTGAACCTGGGAGGCAGAGGTTGCAGTGAGCCAAGATCGCGCCACTGCATTCCAGCCTAGGTGATAAAGTGAGACTTTGTCTAAAAAAGAAATATATTTTCATGAATGCAAATGGGAAAAATGTATTCCATCCCAACCCAAGGTACCCAAGCAATTCTCGGAAAAATTTTCAATGCAGACAAGTATACAGGTAGTAAGCAATCTGAATGTATTCGGGAGTCCCCCCTGACATGAGGTTCCACTTTCTGTGATTTCAGTTATCCGTGGTCCACCACAATCCAGAAATAGCTGGCCGGATGCAGTGGCTCATGCCTGTAATCCCAGCACTTTGGGAGGCCAAGGCAGGTGGATCACCTGAGGTCAGGAATTCAAGACCAGCCTGGCTAATATGGCGAAACACCATCTTTACTAAAAATACAAAAATTAGCCAGGCATGGTGGCACATGCCTGTAATCCCAGTTACTTGGGAGGTTGAGGCATGAGAATCGCTTGAACCTGGGAGGCAGAGGCTACAGTGAGCCGAGATCATGCCACTGCACTCCAGCCTGGGCAACAGAGCGAGATTCTGTCTCCAAAAAAAAAAAAAAAATGTTGAGTACACTGTATTTGGAGCGACCACATTTATATAACTTTTTTTTTTTTTTTTGAGATAGAGTCTCCCTCTGTCGCCCAGGCTAGAGTGCGGTGGTGTGATCTCAGCTTACTGCAACCTCCGCTTCCCAGGTTCAGGTGATTCTCCTAACTCAGACTCCCAAGGAGCTGGAATTACAGGCTCGTGCCACCACGCCTGGCTTTTTAAATTATTTTTAGTAGAGATGGGGTTTTGCTACGTTGGCCAGGTTGGTCTCAAACTCCTGAACTCAAGTGATCCGCCCACCTCGGCCTCCCAAAGTGATATAACTTTTATTATAGTATATTTTAATTCCATTATTTTTCATCTCTTACTGAGCCTAACTTATAAATTAAACTTTATCATAAGTATGTACATGTTGGAAAGAACATAGTCTATGTATAGATGAGAAAACTGAGTCCCAGAAGATATGATGGCCAAGAGTGCCAACTCAGGGGCCAGAGAGTCTGGGTTTGACTCTCGGCTCTTTCCTTCCCTAGCTGTGTGATATTAGGCAAGTTACTTAACCTCTCTGGACCTCCACTTCCTCAAATGTAAAATGGGGCTAATGCTAATTCCCACCTCATAGGGTTGTGGTGAAGACTCTATGAGTTAATATATGTAATATGTAAAGCTCTACCTTAGAATAGAGACTGCTTCTAGAAGACACCTGAAAGTGCTGCCTTATTGAATACCTTGCCCAAGGCCTCACATTAGCAAATCGTATAGCACTGATTCAGAAGGAAATGACACAACCCAGACACCTCGCCCTGGAGGAGCAAGAGGACTATCGAGCCACTGACAAACATTCAGAGCAGCGCTCCCTGGTTCCCACCTCTGTCACATGACAGCCTATGGCAGAATGCATATCCCAGTAACTGGGAGACTCCAAAACAGTCACCATATGTCCCCGTGGCATAGACCTAGTTTGCAACCAGTGTCGCATCTAAACAGATGTTCCTGTTTGGAGGATAAATTACATCCCTGTAAACCCTGGGAGAGTGGCTCTCTACACGCAGGCAGCTCCAGAGACTTGCAACATACGGCCACCAGGTGGCGGCGTAGCATCGAGCACTGAACTTGAGCACCTGCTCTGGGCAAAGAATTCATGAATGCCCTGGCCAGGCAGATACCAGTCTCAGATATTTGCGGGCACCTGCTGAGGCTACTGGTACCAGCAGGATCAGCTCCACTCAAGGCTGCATTCAGAAAGATATTTATCTGCAGAATGGAACAGAATTGGTCAAGGAGGGAACAGCCAGGAATGTCATGGTTCAGAGACACTAAGCTGGTACCTTTGGGCTTCCGTTGACACCCGCTCCTCCAGTTGTGGTTACCCTGAGCTATCCTCACTCCAGGTGCTAATCATGGCCTTTGGGGCATTTTGAGATTATTCCACATGAATTCTTAGTCTTATATCACCAACAGGATTGTGTGGCCTGGCACAAGTCCTGCTTAGAGGACGGATCAGAAACACTTGGATGCCTGGGGCAGGCTAAAAATTTGGCAGTCTTCCAAATTGGTAGTCAAATATGTCTCATTTCAACTGAGTGAGGATGGCGAGAAGCCATTTTCACATTAATACAAATCGTAACCCCCTTTCTTCATGTTCAAAGTGGAGATGTATTACACGCACCAACAGGACTCTAACTGATTTTGGAATTGTCTTTCCTGATTCTTCCCTGACTCAAAACTGGAAAGCATTGCTCACCCACTCTCCCTCATTTGTAAATAGCAGAAATTACTGCAGAAGCAATAACAAGTCTTATTCTAGATATATTTGTTGCTTGTTTTCAGGCGCTTGTGGTTACAGCGACGGTGTTTCACTTGGTTGCCCAGGCTGGTATGCAGTGATGCGATCATAGCTCACCACAGCCTCAAACTCATAGCCTCAAGCAATCCTCCAGTCTCAGCCTCCTGAGTAGCTGGGACTACAAGTGGACAACTTTTTAGGAGATATTTTTTAAGGCTTGCAGATACCTTCTTGGTAAACAGTCCTTTGCAGCGCATTAATTGGTTTCAGAATTCAGGCTGCCCAGCCATGCCCACTGCAGAGGCTGCCAGCTGGCTGATCTCAGAGACAGACTGGCCAGTGGATGCAGCAACTTGCAATGCACATTGCAGAAATACCCCCACAGAGGTAGGCTGGTGCTGGGGAGGAGTAGCTTTTCTTTCTACTTAGGGGCATTGTCTATTTTGGCAAAAGGGACACCAATTTCATTTCCACCAGCTATGTGAGAAGCTGCAGGTGGAAACCTGAGTTAACAGGCAGCAGATTTCTGATGGATCCCTGTGGTTTCAGTGTTCCTCTGATTAGTGGATCAGGAACTGTCCACCTGCCCAACCCATAATCCCCTTTAACTTGCCTCCTCCAGGAAGTCTTCTTTGACATTCTCTCACCCTTGGGGACCTCAGCTGGTGAAACCCTATCAGTTTCACCACTGGACCTAGCTTGCCTTACTGGGCTATCTGTATATAGATTCCAATCTTATGTCTCCCCAGCTAGACTCAACACAGTTTGAGGACAGCATCTACATCTTACAGTTTTTGTGGTCCCTATGATACCCAGCATATGCCAGGCAACAAAGGAAGGTTTGCTTGAATCACTTCTTCCTTGTTGACTGATACCAAATCCTTTTAGAGAGTGTCCAGGAACCAATTCCTTGAACAAGCTCCTGAGTATGGACCTGACGTGTCCCTAACACTCATACCTTTCCTAATGATTCTTTTGTGTTCTTTATTTCAAGAAAAAGTGGGAACGTTTAACTATTATTCTCCAGAAATTACCACCACAATGTGAACTTGTCCTTATCCAGAAAGTAATTTTACATTATCATAACAACTAGAACATGGTAATGTTAGCAAAATTCTCTCCAGGAATCAGTATCAAAATTTTGCCCACTTGATGTTTGTTTCATAACCATTCATCTGACAATTTTTTATTGCGACAATTATTTATTGAGCAACTACCAAGCACAGATGGTCCTCAACTTAAGATGGTTCAACTTAGGATTTTTCAACTTTATGGCGGGTTTATTGGGAGGTAACCCCATCATAAGGTGAGGAGCACCTGTACTAGTTTGGGTTTGGGGGATATAGGAACAAACAAAATAGGGGAAAAAACCTATCATAGGGAACTGATATTCTAGTCAGTGGGAAATGGACAAGTAAGATATATTAACATATTGTGACTAAAGAACACGGAAGGGCTCATTGATCCAAATGGCCTCTGATGAAGCAATGGTGCTATGATGGGCATTGTCCCTACCAATCATATTTGCCCCAGAAAAGGGTACAAAGATAACCAGAAGACTTTCCCCCTTGAGAGAGATGCCTGCTTGTTAGCAAATAATTTCTGTACCAGTTGCTATGTCACAAACCACCCCAAAACTTTCTGGTGTAAAACAGTCATGCTACCATGCTCATAGATTTTATAGCCCAGAACTTGGACAAAGCAGAGTAGGGAGAGGCGATCTCTGCTCTATGATTTCTGGAGCCTCTGCTGGGAAGAATCCAAGTTGAGAGTGGGAGCTAGAATCATCTGGAAGCATCTTCACTCATACCTGGCAGATGATACAGGCTGTCAGCCAGGACCTCAGCTGGGCTGTGAGCTAGAGCACCTTCACAGGCCTCTCCACGTGGGATGATTTGGACTTCCTCACGACATGGCAGCTGAGTTCCAAGAGTTAGCATCCTGTCCATGAAAGCCAGGTGGAAGCTCATAGCATTCTTACAATCTAGCCTCAGATGTCACACAGCAGGCTGGGTGTGCAGTGGCTCATGCCTGTAATCTTGGCACTTTGGGAGGCTGAGGCAGGAGGATGGCTTGAGGCCAGGAGTTCAAGACCAGCTTGGGTAACATAGCAGGACCATAGCAGGACCTCTGCAAAATAATAATAATTATTATTATTATTATCCAAGTGTAGCAGTGTCCACCTGTAGTCCCAGTTACTCAGGAGGCTAAGGCAGGAGGATCGCTTGAGCCCAGGATTTTGAGGCTACAGTGAGCTATGTTCACACCAGGCTGGGCAACAGAGTAAGACTCTGTCTCTGAAAATAATGTGAAGAAGTCACATGGCAACAGCCTGCCATACTTGGCTAGGGCAATTACAAAGATCCATGCAGGTTTGAAGTGCGGGGGGGATGTAGACCCCACTACTGGAGGGAAGGGGGCATCTAGGTCACATGGTAAGAAAAACATACGGGTAGGAGATACTTTTGAGGCCAACTTGGGAAAACGCAATGTCCTACACCACCTGTGTCTAATTTCCGAACAAGTGGGATATCTCGATCTACCCAGAGTCATCTTGAAAGCAGAGAGCAAAAACCACTCAAGCAAAAGATAATATCTGAGTGTTGTATAATCTTTGGTTTGGAGCAGAGAACAAAAAAGCAGCAGAATAACACTTCAATTGATCAGCCCCTGCCCTGTATAGAAGGTACTCATAATGATCTGAAATTTCTGGCTTATTTTCAAAGAATAGAAAAATTAGGCCTGGGCTAGAGAGGAGACTCATTCTTGATTTAGTCAAGTGCCTAAGACACAGAGGCAAAGCGGTATGAGTGAAACTGTACACACTTTGGAAGCAGAGTGCTAGATTTAAACCCTCACTGTGCCACTTACCAGCTGCCTGTCCCTGGGCAAGTTTCTCCACCTCTGAAAAATAGGGCAGCAATATTAATTTCCTCATGGGGTTACTGTGAGAATTAAATGGGGTAATATCTGCCAAAGCCTTCGTAGCTACTCTGGAAAGAATCTCAATCATTTAAACTGCCAGTGGAACTGATCCATTTTATGATGTTTAATTAACTGCAATAAAATGTGTTCTCATCAAGACTGCTGACCATTCTTATGTCCTGAAAGCTTACCCTAAGTGACGTACTTTTCAATTGGTAAACACGGGAATGGGCCTTTTTGGGGAAATGATCTGCTTGTTTCTATAACTGCCCTTTGAAAGGATGCACCATGGCATCGGAGATCCAGAAGAATGAGCCTTGTTGATCCAGTGGGGTCCAGGAGTTGCTCCGTCCTTGGGGGGCTCACGTTCTGTTTGCTCCATGAGAACAGAGAAGGGAGACTGTTGACTCAGGGGAGGGCTCATCTCACCAACCTGGCATTGTATGAGCCCGCTGAATCAGATTTGGGGCCGGTTTTGGTCACCACTAGAGTGTCAGAGAAACTCAGCGGTAGAGAAAGCAGAGATTTTCCCTATCACATGGCCAACAGGAACCAAGGAATCAAGAAACCAGGAACCAAGCTGATCTCATAATTTGCTCCTGGTATGCTCCTCCTTGGTCACCAAGGCAGGGTTTCCAGGGGTTGCCATTGAGATGAAGCCACCATATTGATTGGAAGGGATGACCATCACTTAGGCAGATCTCACACTGTGCAAGGCTTAGAGCTTTAGAGGAAATGAGAGAATAGGGAGAAGTGAATAGAGAGGAAGCCAAATATTAGAGGAAATGAGAGAATAGGGATAAGTGAACAAAGAGGAAGGGAGGGGAAGTGACTCACTATGAAACTGTGATTTTTCAGGTCTTAGGAACTGAGAGTCCATATGTATGGGATGTAAACATGTGTGCCTACCCATCTGTCTGTCTAAGCTCTTCTTCCATACACAGGGATGAAGCCCGCAGCTTTCACCCACTGGCAACATATGCACAGGGTCTATAGCTCTTCCATCTAAATGCAGCCCCATGAAGCTGAGATGGCTCATAGCCAGGGAATAGGGGCCAGATTCTGAGTTGAGAAGTCCTGAGTTCAAGTCCTGTGACTTAACATGTGGGTAACATTCAGCAAGTCAGGTAACCTCTCTGAGATGCCATCTCCTCACCTGTAAAATGGGGGAATTAATTCTTGCTCAGCCTTCCTCAAAGGATAATTTTCAGATTCAGGTGTTTATTATCTGTGCCCCCAAGATGCCATAAGATCCACTGAGGCAGGGACCATGATTGCCCTCTTCCCTGTTGTACCTCTTCATGACACCTGTCATAAACATTCAAAAAAGATTTGGTGTACAAACGAATGATAGTATGATGAACTCAGCCCCTGCCCTAGACAGAAGGCAAAGAAAGAAAGCTCTTCTTGCATTGCTCGTTCCTTCCCACCAGATACTGCTCCTTAAAGTGTGGTCTGTGGACCAGTAGCAGCAGCATCACCTGAGAGCTTGTCAGAAGTGCGAATTCAGTCTGGGCATGGTGGCTCACGCCTGTAATCCCAGCACTTTGGGAGGCCGAGGCAGGCGGATCACCTGAGGTCAGGAATTTGAACCCAGCCTGGCCAACACGGCGAAACCCCGTCTCTACCAAAATTACAAAAATTACCTGGCATGGTGGCACATGCCTGGAGTGCCAGCTACTTGGGAGGCTAAGGCAGGAGAATCGCTTGAACCCGGGAGGCAGAGGTTGCAGTGAGCCGAGATCACATCACTGCACTCCAGCCTGGGTGACAGAGTGAGACTCCATCTCAAAAAAAAAAAAAAAAAGAAAGAAAGAAATGCAAATTCATGAATCTTAATTTGAGGGGTCAGAGCCCAGTAATCTGTGTTTTAACACACCCTCCATGATTCCAACACTGACGTTTGAAAAGCATTGCTGTTGGACACACTGGGGTGAGGTTGGAATGGGGTATGAGATGCCATGCCCCCTTCTTGAGTTAACGATTTCTACCTGGTTCAGGTGTTCATTACCCAACCCACCCCACCTCTTCTTGGCCTGCCTTGGAGCAGGAGAAATGCTATGGAGGCTGGCAGGGGCCTGAGGAGGGAGAAGTCTTGTCTCCTCCTCCCCCTCCCCATGGTGACCTGGGGGTAGCAGGTCTGGCCCCTTCCTGTTTCAGCAGAACCTGCAGATACCGTGAGAGGATCAGGAGATAAACTCTGCTCTCCCCAGCCCTGAGCAGGGGCAGATACATGAGAGCTTTGCAAAGTGGGCCTCTCCCAGCCAGGCAGCTTCTCTGCACCCTGGCAATGCCCCGTAGGGGCAGCTGGGAGGTCTCAAGCTGGGATTTCAAGTACCACTCCATCCTCCCCCATCCCTTGACCCCTCTCCTGAGGTCTCTTCCCACCTCCTCTCAAGGGTCTGAAACTGATAATGAGCTGTTGGAAGCACGCAGCATAGATGAGCCTCTGAGATAAGCATGCACGGTAAGAACTCACACGATCACCCTGGTAGTGTTCCACGTTCTCAGTGGCACCTGATTCAAAGTACCTAGAAGCAGCTCTTCACACGTGCAAAAGAGAAAGTGGGGGTAACTACTGAAAGAGGAGAGTTGGGCTCCCAGAGAGGTAAAAACAAAATGCAACAGGGACAGAGGAAGAATCCTGCACTATCTGAAAAAGCCAACGGTTCATGTCCAAGATCAGAGCAAGGGGATGTAGGGAGCAGGAGAGCCTGACAGCCACAGGAACCAGACTGAGGGTTTCAATCAGATGTCCATGGGGTGGCTTGAATGCGATCTTGACCACACTGATACAGATCATGGAGTAGGGAGGTGACAAATCCACTCAGCCGTCCATGGGGCAGTCAACCTTAGTGCCACAAGGAGCTCTGGGCCCCACATTCTGGAAGCATTGTAGAGAACTGGTGTCTTTCCCAAAGACTTATCATGTTATGGGAGGAACAGGAGATGCTTAACCTGGATAAAAGACAATTCTGGAAAAGCTACAAGAAAACTGACTTCATATACTTGAGAGAGCTTTGAGCAAAAGACAGAGCAGCTTGGATCTTTGCGGCACAATGAAGATTAGCTGAGGCCCAGTTGCACCTCTGCCCATCTGGGTCCTGCCTTCACTCCTGCCATGCTCAGCAACATCGTCGTTGCCAATGACACCCCAGACTGAGTCAGCCCCATGTCCCAGTCCTAGGCCTGGTGGAGGTGGAGGTTTAGGGCTTAGAGTCAAGAAGCCCTGAGCTCCAGACCTCACCCTGCACCCTTTTTGTGTCACCCTGGCCCCGAAGCGCAGCCTCTCTGGGAGTGGGATTTCCTGGTCAGTAAAATGAGGATGATCACCCCAGCCCTGTAAGGTCGTAATGAGGATCCATTCATTCAACAAATACATATCAAGTACCGTGCTCCTGCTGAAAATCACTCTCCCGAACCGGAGCTCTGGGGAGCACAGGAGCACCCAGAAGAGGTCTGGCGCGTGGTAAGTGCTCAGTTAATGCTGCTGATGACCGCCAGGGGCCCTTTCCCTGCCCTTCTCTCAGAGTTGGCTTCTGGAGAAACACAGCCTGAAACACTGGGGCAAGCAGTGATTGGTCCAGGCATTGTTTCAAGCACTCTGCAAGTACACCACCACACCAGTCTCTTCTGAAAATTTCAGGAGTCTCCTCTGGGCCTCTGCACACCATGTATAATAACAATGACAAACTGAGCTCAGGTGGGAGTAGGGGGTTCTGGGCCAGAGCCCACCTGATGCTGAGGTTGACAAAGTGCCTCCAAGTGTTTGGGGGCCACCCAAAGGCCTCCTCTAAAACACATCTCCCTCTCTCTGGTGAAAACCTGAGATCACCCTCTGAAGTATTTCAGGCAAGGCTAGGTGTTGAACAGAAAGCCATGGGGACCCAGGTCCCTGAAATCTGGGGACTGTCAGACCCTCTCAACTGTAGCACCCCTTAGCTGGGGGGAGGTCAATGACTCAGAGGAGAACACCTGATCCCTATCTTCCATCCATCTGCCAGCGCTTGGTTTCCGTCAGTCAGCAGATCTCAGGTTACATAAATAAGCTGGTATTGCTGATTCGGCACATTCTGCACGATGGTGTGTGCCAGGTGGTACCCAGCACCTCCCAGCACACAGACCAGAATCAGTGTGATGAATAGGTGAGCAAGGCCCATGTGGGGGCAGCTGCAAGGCAGCTAAGCATGCCACCTCTGGAACCACAATCCTGGCTCCTGAATGTGCCACTGTCTGATTTTGGGCAAGCACCTTAGCCTTCCCATGCCTGATTCCTTGCCTGGAAAACAGGCAGATTTACTGTTAAGAGTTGTGGCTCTGGAATCAGACAGTCTAGGTGTGGGTCTTGCCTCTACCACTTATTTGCTGTGTGACCTTTACAAGTGTCTCAGCCTCTCTGTGCCTCAGTCTTTTTTTTTTTTTTTTTTTTTGAGACAGAGTCTTGCTCTGTCACCCAGGTTGGTGTGCAGTGGCACGATCTTGGTTCACTGCAACCTCTACCTCCCAGGTTCAAGCAATTCCCCTGCCTCAGCCTCCTGAGTAGCTGGGACTAGAGGCACCTGCCACCACACCCAGCTAATTTTTGTACTTTTACTAGAGATGGGGTTTCATCATGTTGGCCAGGCTGGTCTTGAACTCCTGGCCTCCAGTGATCCGCCCACCTTGGCCTCCCAAAGTACTGGGATTACTACAGGTGTGAGCCAGCGCACCCAGCCTCTCAGTTTCTTTATCTGTAAACTGGGAGTAATAACAACTGCACCTGCCTCACAGGATTGTTGGGAGAAGCATTAAGAAATGGATTTGTACTTGGAGAGTACTTGAAACAATGCCTGGACCAATCATTGCTGGCACCAATGTTTCAGGCTAGGTTTCTGCAGAAGCCAACTCTGAGAAGAGGATTAAGTACAATATTTGTCTGCTCTGAGAATGACCTCAGCAAGCATCTATAAGAAAGTGGGGAAGTGAGACAGGGATGAAGCCAAAAGAGGGTGCATGAGCAGATTACCTTTGTGGGCAATGCAAGTTCAATCCTGTTGGTGGCCTCTGGGGGCTGCAGAGAAGCCCCTCAGTATCCTACCACCTAAAGGCAAGAAAGCTGGGATGTAGAAAGCTACAATAAAAACAAAGGAGCGGCCAGGCACAGTGGCTCACGCCTGTAATCCCAACACTTCAGGAGGCCGAGGCAGGAGGATCACTTGAGCCCAGGAGTTCAAGACCATCCTGAGCAACACAGGGAGACTCCGTTTCTACAAAAAAAAAAAAAAAAAAATAGCCAGGCATGGTGGCATGAGCCTGTGGTGCCAGCTACTCAGGTGGGAGGATCCCTGGGGCCTGGGAGGTCAAGGCTGCAGTGAGCTGTGATTGTGCCACTGCACTCCAGCCTGGACAACAGAGCAAGACCCTGTCTCAAAAATAATAATAATTTTTAAAAGAAAGCAAAGGAGTGTAAGGGGACAGGGTCCCAACAGCAATCGCCACACCAGGCTCTTCTGAAAATTTCAGGAGTCTCCTCTGGGCCTCTGCACACCATGTATAATGACAATGACAAACTGAGCTCAGGTGGGAGTAGGGGGTTCTGGGCCAGAGCCCACCTGATGCTGAGGTTGACAAAGTGCCTCCAAATGTCTGGGGGCCACCCAAAGGCCTCCTCTAAAACACATCTCCCTCTCTCTGGTGAAAACCTGAGATCACCCTCTGAAGTATTTCAGGCTAGACTAGGATATGATCCAATCGGCACTGGAGAGTGATCCCTCCAGCTGGGGACAAGAGCTTAGGAGGCAGGGCAAGCCAAGGGGGACTGGAGCAGGGCAGAGGGGCATACAGTCTCCTCCAGCACTCTGGCAACACCTGCCGGGCTTGGTTCTGAGTGTCAGATCATTGGGGTCTCCAGGCAGGGGCAGGGCATTTAAGGAACTGAATGGAACTCACTCCTCTGACAGTTGGGGGGTGGAAGAGCTGGGCAAGGAGGTGTCCCGGCTGCTTCTGCTGTGGACAGCTGCATGGCAGGGGAGGAGCAGTGAGGCAGGCAAAGCCCCCCTGCAGGGGTCTCCTTGACTCAGGAACATGAGGAAGATGAGGACACTCTGACCCCCGATATTCTTGGACAATTTCCCAGGCCCTCTCACAAGCCCGCAGCTGGAGAAACAATGGTTTCTAAAAGAAACCACTGGAATGTCAGACGGGGCCCTGGGACCTTTAATGGCCAACCCCAGGCAGTTCCAAGAATTACACAACTGGGCCACTTCCAAGATGTTCTTCCTAAGAAGCATGCTGTAAGTAAATCAAAGCCCCACTCCTAGGTCTCACACGAAAGTCTCCACAGTACCACATTCCCCAACCCCACATCCCGAGAGTCTTCTCTAGGCCTTGGGAGGTCCAGAAGTCAACACCCGCTCACTGGTGAGGTCCCAAAGTGCTTAGTAAGCAAAGTACATTTACAGGTGAATAGCAAGGGAAGGGAGGGGAGGCGAAGCAGGTTCACACACGAGCAAAAACCACTGTCTGGGCTGAAAGGAAGATCGGAGATGATCCAACCCGTCTCTAGAACTGGGGCAAAAGAAGAGGGACGTGGGAGGATATGCAGCTGGTCGAGGGCCCAGGTGAGCCACAGGACAAAGGTGGCGCATCTTATTGGTACCTCAACTTCACTCACAAACGTTGAAAACGCTGAAAAGGGAGGGAGAGCCATGGATTATATACGGAAGCACAGGACGGGAGAATCAAGAGTGTGAACAATTAACACAGAAAAGACCGATCTTCCACCTCCAGGACCCCCAGGTAGCAGTCCCTCAGGTAGGTGGGAGGAGGACTCTGACAGGATCATTTGGGATGCACGAAGCTAGTGCAAAATGACCCCTATTACAAATGAGAAAACAGGCCCAAGGAGGGCAGGACTCTCCCCAACTGCACCGGAGTTGGCTGCCAAACATCCATCGGGCCTTGCCTATGGGCTCCTCGGACCTTTTTTCGACTCTGTTCTCTCCCTGAAATGGGTCCTCCCACTTTCCCTTTTCTACTTGCGCACTCTTCTTTCCCCAGGAAACTTTGCAAGAAAGGCAAAAGCGAATCCCAGGAAAAAGACTAGCTCATCAGTCACATGTTAACTGCGCCCGCGCGAATTGCGCATGCGCATGCTGAGCCCCACTCGTCCCAACCCCGGTCCCGCCTCTCCACACCTCACCAACATGGCCGCCTCAGCAACAGCCCCATCCTGTGCGTCACGGACGCGGCGACTCCTGACGTCATAGGAAGGCGCCGGTTTCGGCGGGGGCTGCACGTGCGCAGGGGTGTGGAAACTTACCGGCTGAGCCATGGATACACCGTTAAGGCGCAGCCGACGGCTGGGAGGCCTAAGGCCCGAATCCCCCGAGAGCCTCACCTCAGTTTCGCGGACGAGACGGGCCCTTGTGGAGTTCGAGTCGAACCCAGAAGAAACGAGGGAGCCCGGGTCTCCTCCGAGTGTGCAGCGGGCTGGCCTGGGGTCCCCCGAAAGGCCGCCGAAGACAAGCCCAGGATCACCCCGTCTGCAGCAGGATGCAGGCTTGGAGTCCCCCCAAGGGCAGCCAGAGCCAGGCGCAGCGTCCCCCCAGCGTCAGCAAGACCTACACCTGGAGTCGCCTCAAAGACAGCCGGAGTACAGTCCTGAATCCCCACGATGTCAGCCGAAGCCAAGTGAGGAGGCACCAAAGTGTTCTCAGGACCAGGGAGTACTGGCCTCGGAGTTGGCCCAGAGTAAGGAGGAGCTGACCCTGGGGGCCCCCCAGCATCAGCTACCGCCGGTCCCGGGATCACCAGAGCCTTACCCCGGTCAGCAAGCTCCCGGTCCGGAGCCCTCTCAGCCACTACTGGAGCTGACACCCAGGGCACCTGGCTCCCCCCGGGGTCAGCATGAGCCGAGCAAACCACCTCCAGCTGGGGAGACGGTGACAGGCGGCTTCGGGGCAAAGAAGCGAAAAGGTTCTTCATCCCAGGCCCTAGCGTCCAAGACGTTGAATAAAGAGGAGCTTCCTGTAATCCCAAAGGGGAAGCCCAAATCGGGACGAGTGTGGAAGGACCGCTCCAAGAAAAGGTGAAGTGGGGGACAGCATGGACAGGGGTGGCGTTCTCTATGGTGTTGGGACCCCGCCTTTGCCCTGCTGCAGCCTGGAGAATAGCCCCAGGGTTAGAGAGAGCTCACGTTAGTGGGGATGTTAGCAAACAGGTAATTACAATCAGAATGTGGTAAAATGCCCTGGGATCCCGGAGAGGGTGGGGCCAGGCCCTCAAAGATCAATTTCTCTGATGCCTTTCCTCCTCAGGGTCCCTATGGGCCTCTCCTGTAGCACCTCAGGTCTGTATTCGTTCAACAGACATTTACCGTTGTCTGCCCTCTCTAGTAAGGGAGGCAGAAGCAAGTAAACCAGCCATTACTTGATCAAAGCAGTGAGGTCTTCATCCAATATAGTCTATTACAGTTATTTGCCTTTAAGATAAAAAGTATTACTGAGCACTGATTATATAAGGATTTACCAGTCAACAGCCTTAATAAGGATTTACCAGTCAACAGCCTTTCAAACATGGAACAGCATGTGTCATCACGCTTAATCTGCACGTCAGCCCTGTGAAGCAGGTGGTGTTATTATTCCTGTTTTTTGTGTGAGGAAACCAAGGCTAAATGAGTGGTAGGCACAGGACCTGAGCACAGATCTGATTCCGAAGCCTGTGTGCAAAAAACCCCTTTACCCAATCCCTGTAGATCCACCTTGAATTGGATTGCGACTTTCTTAAGGGGCAGGCACGAGATCTTTCTTGTCTTTCTGTGCCAAGGGCATAGTAAATGCTCAATGAATGCTTATTTAATGAAGGAACGAAGTAGCTCATCTGAAGAAGGAAGAGTGTAGGCTGCCATG
The DNA here is from genome assembly GCF_029289425.2 of Pan paniscus. Taxonomy (NCBI): domain Eukaryota; kingdom Metazoa; phylum Chordata; class Mammalia; order Primates; family Hominidae; genus Pan; species Pan paniscus. The sequence continues at coordinate 62,013,021 of NC_073258.2, forward strand.
AAGGAGAGGTGTGGGGTTCAGTTCCAATTCGAGCTAATGGGAACCACAGGGGGGAGTCAGGGATGTATGCCTGTGAGGGACCATGAGGAAGGAGGGTGGTTTTAAGGAAGAAGCTGACTCTGTGCCAGGCTTCGTGCTAGGCCCTTTTCTTGTATCCTTAAAACCCTAGGCTGTGGATATTATCCCCCCACCCCTGATGAAACAGAAGAAACTGAGGCTTACAGAGTAATTTACTGCAAGTCTCCCATGGGAGAGACTTTGAGGCTAGAGTGACTGTAACTGTTGGAGAAGTGGATGATGGCACTACCCCTCTGCCCTGTCCCAGGGGGTCACAGGAGAATGGCAGGGCCGTTGATGGCCATGTGGAACTGGAGGAGGCTGGTTCAGGTGGGAAGAGGGTGATGAGCAAGTTGAGCGGGTGAAGCTTGGGGTCCTGGTACTCACGCTGCAGGTGGGGAGATGGGCTTGCTGAGCTAGAGGGGGCTGGGCCCATGCAGAGGTGGGGAGAAGGGAGGGGCCCACACAAGACACAGGATCAGCAGCTGGAGCAGAGTAGGAGGCCACAGATCACTTGACCAAGAAATCTGGAGAGAGGGTGTGTGGTTCCAGCTCCCTGCCCAACTGCAGACCCGTCCTGACTCACTGTTGCTCACTCAGAGCATGCACTCCAGCCTCCTTAATGAGGCCGGCAGGCCCACCCTCCTCTCCCCTCCATCACTAGAGCTTCCACACTGTTGTCCCCTCCATGTTCCTCCCATGTGTGACGCTCCCTCCTTCCTCAGCGCCTTCACACGTGCTGTTCCCACTGTTGGAAAGGCTCTTTCCCTGGCCAGTCCCCCACTCATGTTTCAGGGCTCAGTTCAAATGTCACCTCCTCTGAAAAGCCTCTCTGGCTTATCCAGCTAGGGTTAAGTCCCCATGCTTTATATTATCATTGTGTGCTGTACTTCTCTTTTGTAACACCTCCATTTGCACAAATGCTTATTTATTTGTGATTCTTATTGACTGCCTGTTTTCCTTTAAACCGGAGGCTCCGTGAGAGTGTAAGAGTGGGGACTTACCTATCATGACTAGATGCCCCAGAGCCCAGTGCAGGGTAGGGCACTAAGCTGAACAAGTGGATGAATTGAGGACAGAAGGTAGTTCATTCATTCATCAACCAGTTGCTCAGATCTTGGGTAAACATGGCTGTGAACAAAAAGTCTCTGCTCTCCTGAAGCAAACATTCTAAATGTGGGAAACAGATAAAGAACAAGTACACACATGATATGTCAGTAATAAAGACTTTAAAGAAAAATAAACCAGGATGGGGACCAGAGAATAACAGGGAGGGCAGGGTATTGCCACAGTGCTCAGAGATGGCCTTGCAGATAAACAGGTCTGAGCAGAGGGAGCCGGGCAGAGATCTGGGGAAACAGTATCCAGGCAACAGGAAAGGGATGTTCAGAGGTATTGAGGCGGGAGCAAGCTCCCGTTTGAGAGGCTTTCCAGAGGTCTCGCTGCTGGAATGAGGGGGAGAAGGGGAACAGTAGGAGATGAGGTCAGAGAGACAGCAGGGCCTGGTGACCCTTACAGGGACTCCCGGCTTTCCTGAGTGAGCTTGGGAGCCATGGAAGGGTGTCAAGCAAAGGAATGAAATGACCTGACTTGTGAGATCAGCCTGGCTACTGAACACAGACATAGGCGGGCAGGGGTGAAGGCAGGAAAACCCACAAGGAGGCTGTCTCAAGAGAACTAAAACAGCTTCCGAAGCTGCAGGCAGGTCGGTGGCGAGGGGCCCAGCAGGGCCACTGAATGGATGTTTGGGATCTTTGAGGGAGCAGCTTCAGTGGGTAGTAAGTGAGCCTGGAGATGGGTGGGAAGCAGCTCCTGCTGCAGGGAGGAAGACAGCCGCAGCTGGGAAAGTGTATGTGGTGAGGGAGACCTGGCTGCAGCCCTGTCTTCGTGCTCATGCCAAACGCCACTTTCTCCATAGTGCCATTGGGCATGCTGTCTGCCTTCTCTGAGGAGTAGCATTTATGGAGCACCTATTACGTGTGTGTGTCGATTAAATCTCCCACCACCCTTTGGGTTAGGAATGATTCTCATCTCCACTGGACAGGATGCTGAGACTTAGAGAGGCTACCTTGCTCCAGGTCACCCAGGTTGGACTTGGAACCCAGGCCTGAGTTTCCTCAATACCCAGGTAGAACCAATGGTCTGGAACTGCCCTGCCTCAGTACCTTAGCTGCCAGCCACATGTGGCTATGTACATTTAAATTAATTAAAATTAAATAAAATTTAAGATTCAGTTTCTCTATCAACACCAACCACATTTCTAGCGCTCAGCAGCCACCCATGACTAGTGGCTACCTTATTGGACAGTGTCAATGTGGAATGTTTCCACCATCTTAGAAAGTTCTGTTTGACAGCCCTGCTCTACAGAGATGCAGCACTGTGTCTTGTGGTTCTGTGTGTCTCTAGGCTCCCAACACCTTGTCCCTTCAGGGTTCTCGTACCCCAGCTTGGAAAGCCCAGCTTTACAGTTATGGGGGAAGTCCATGTGGCACCCCATTCTTAGTGCTTAGGAGGCCAGGCCTTCAGTGGCAAGGCCTTGGGAAGGGAGAAGGAAATCAGGGAGCTGCGGCCAGAAGTCGGCAGGGCCAAGGGACACCAAAATAGGCCTTGAATCTTTAAAAGAGAAAGACCTAATTTCAGCATGTGGAGGCCACCGAGAGACTTCTTTGCATTTTGTTTTTACTTTTTTTGAATGGAAATTTTCAAGCATACAAAGAAAGAGCAAAGCTCTCAAGTCCCCATTATCAGCATCAACACAGCTCAGCATTTTCCTAGTCTAGCTTCATCTTTGATACTTGGCTTTTTTTTCTTTTTTTCTTTTTTTTTGTTTTGAGATGGAGTTTCATTCTTGTTGCCCAGGCCGGAGTGCAATGGAGCAATCTCGGCTCACCGCAACCTCCGCCTCCTGGGTTCAAACGATTCTCCTGCCTCAGCCTCCCCAGTAGCTGGGATTACAGGTGTGTGCCACCACACCCAGCTAATTTTGTATTTTTAGTAGAGACAGGGTTTCTCCATGTTGGTCAAGCTGGTCTCGAACTCCCGACCTTAGGTGATCGGCCCACCTCAGCCTCCCAAAGTGCTGGGATTACAGGCGTGAGCCACTGCGCCCGGCTGATCTTTGGCATTTTTTTTTCCCTGAAATATTTTAAAGTACATCCTAGACATATCATCCCATTCATAAATCCTTGTAGTATGCATTTTTACAGAGATGAGCTCAGTTCTCCTGTAACTCTAAAATCATCGTTGCTCTTTTCAGATTTCCCTGAGAGCCCTGATGCCCACTTCATCTCCAGCTGGGGGAAGAGATTCTTTTTCTTTTTTCTTTTTTTTTTTTTTTTTTTTTTGAGACAGAGTCTTGCTCTGTCACCCAGGCTGGAGTGCAGTGGCGCGATCTCGGCTCACTGCAACCTCCACCTCCCAGGTTGAAGCAGTTGTACCTCAGCCTCCCAAGTAGCTGGGACTATAGGCATACACCATCACACCCAGCTAATTTTTGTATTTTTAGTAGAAACTTTAGTAGGTTTTAGTAGGCTTAGTAGGTTTTGCCATGTTTGCCTGGCTGGTCTCCAACTCCTGGACTCATGTGGTCTGCCCACCTTGGCCTCCCAAAGTGCTGGGATTACAAGCATGACCACTGCATCCGGTCTTGGCGGGGAAGATCCTGAATCATTACCCAGAACTTTAACCACTCACACTGTTCTGAAATGGAATGGGCCACCTCCCTAGGGGGTGAGCGCCCCGCCTCCAGAGGCATTCACACCCGGGCCAAATGCGCTTGGCGGAAGCAACAGAACTTTACAGCAGGGGCCGCATAGCCTGGACTCTGCAGTCGCTGACAGGATTCAAGTCCTGACTGCCACAAGGTATCTTTAGGCAGCTATTTAACCTCTCCGCGCCTTGGCCTGCTCCTCTGTAAGTGGAGAGGATAGGAGTACCCACCTCAGAGGCATGTAGCCAAGGCTTGAGAAATGGCAGCCAGCACAATCAGGGTTCCCTCCCGCCCCAAGTTTCTGCAGCCCTGGAAGGCCGCCTGTCAGGCCAGCAAGGAGGTGGTTCTGCCTGGGCTCTGGGGAAGAAGGTCCAGAGCCTCCGGCCGAGAGGAGACAGGGCATGGGTGGCGCTTGCCCCACAGACCCTGTATGCACCCACTTCTCCCCCTTTCAGATTCTCCCAGATGCTTCAGGACAAGCCCCTGCGCACATCGTGGCAGCGGAAGATGAAGGAACGGCAGGAGAGGAAGCTGGCCAAGGACTTTGCCCGTCACCTGGAGGAGGAGAAGGAGAGGCGCCGCCAGGTGAGGGGCCAGCCAGGCTGAGGCTGGGGCTCAGAGGACTAAGCTAGTGTCTGCTGGTACAGACCTGAGGCGAGGGCCTCCACGGGTGCCTGGGGGAGGCCGACTTGGTTAAAAAACGTTCTTGAATCTGAAGGCCCGAGGGAGGAAGGGCACCTGGCCAGAAGCAGATGTGCAGTCTGGGACTACAGGGCAGGGAGGCCCAGGGGACCATACAGTTTAGCCTGGGCTGCCAAAAGAGCCTCGGGGACGGGGACGGAGGGGGAGGACCAGAAGCGGGCCTTGGGGAGAAGCCCGGGAGGAAGTCCTGGGTGGTAGGGCAGTCAGTGAGATGGGGTCGAGGGCCCTTTGCTGGGACCTACTCAGTTGGGAAGGGCTTGCAGATTGGAAATCCATGTCCCCGGTATGGCTGCTGTCATTCTCCAAGAAGCAGCCCACACACCAGCAACGTGGATGGCCCCCGCACCTTTCCTCCACTTCTGTCCCCTGTCACCCATCCCAGAGCCAGGAAGCCCCTGTAAAGGGTCACAGCCTCACCCACATCTGCCAGGGACTTTTAAGCAGGGGGAAGAGGGCACTCAGCAGGCAGCATGCAGAGAAAGCGGAGTGGCATTGGTCAGCCCCTGCCCCCCAGGGCAGGGCAGTCAGTGGGAGATTCCTCCTCCACTCCTCTAATGACCCAGGCGTGTAGGAGGAGTGCCGAACGGGATTCAGACAACTCATCCATAGTCCGTGGTCCCAGGCTGGCCACTGAGAAACGGGGTGGGCCAGTCACTCAGTCATCTGTCCCCTGCTCTAAGTCACCCCAGCTCAGCTTACAGCTGACATCTGAGGAATAGTGTGTCTGCCACCATATGCTGAGGCCTTATCTCTTTTCCTGTGTGGCCCTGGCTCTCTCTTGGGCAAGACAGAGCTGCTGTCTCACTTCTCACTGTCCACTGCGGAGGTGCTCCTGCCCAGCCCCCAGCCTGGGCCTGCCCTGACCACAGGAGGCCAAGGCTCACTTCTCCTTCCTCCCCAGGGGCCTGGGCCACCCCTGCTACCCCAAGTCACCAAAGCCAGCAGAGACTCCTAACCATGCAGCAGCCTTGGAGCTGACGTCCCCACCCTGGCCTTGCTGAGGGACACAGTCAGCATGGCTAGAGAGCACTGGGCTTCCCCTCCCAAGACAGTCTCCATCTAGAGTCTCAGTGTGCCCAAGGAGCTAGGGGCTGCTCCAAGCCCTGCACGTGCATTCCCTCATTGATTTCCCAAAACTATCTTACGAGGTAGATACTGTGGTCACTGTCACTTTAAAGATGAAGAAGCTGAGGCACAGACTTAGCTAAGGTCTCCTGTTTAGGAAATAACAGGATCCAGATTGAAACCCAGCCCAGATAGCTCCAGAGCCTTTTCTGTGCAGTGCAGCCCCTGCCCAGCCCCACACCTGCGAAAATCTCAGGGACCCAGCCCTCACCCCTAGCCTGGCATTCTGCAGCAGCGGGACTCCAGGGGAAGAGGGGGAGACTGTCCAAGAGGGTGGGAATGGGGGAAGGGCCAGCACCCCTTTCTCCCTTGGCAGTTGATGAGGGTGGCACGAGGGGTCACTGTCTGCATGTGCGTGAATCTCCAGGTGGGCACCCCCCGTGTCTCAGCCCCTGTCCTCAGTTGCCTGTCCCATACCCACCTCTCAACATGCTGTCAGGAGCTTCCACCACAGCAGGCCCCTGGCACTAGACCGTGGCACAGGATTGCTGGCCCTCCACCCACACATCACCAACCTGGAGCCTGGCAGAGAGGGCCTTTCCCCTTCCTCCTGGGAATTCTGCCCACTCGCACTCTTCTGCGGCCTGAGAGACCAGGGCTGCCTGTGCTGCCTGACTCAAATCCCCTTCTCCCACACGTTCCAGGAGAAGAAACAGCGCCGGGCTGAGAACCTGAAACGCCGCCTGGAGAATGAGCGGAAGGCAGAGGTCGTCCAAGTGGTGAGTGTCTCGTTTTCCCCCTCTGCCCTTCTGCCCCACTTGGGGGTGCAAACCAGGGCCTCGACCCCTGCCTCATGTACCCCCACTCTCATGCTACGATCTCAGGCCCTTGTGGGGCAGCCTTCCTCTCCCCTGGGAATTTGGACCGAGGCTGCAGCCGCACTAATGTCCTCCCCTCATACCACCCCCAGATCCGAAACCCCGCCAAGCTCAAGCGGGCAAAGAAGAAGCAGCTGCGCTCCATTGAGAAGCGGGACACCCTGGCCCTGCTGCAGAAGCAGCCGCCCCAGCAGCCGGCAGCCAAGATCTGAGCTCAGGACAGCCCGAGGCCTTCCATGGCCAACAACCATGTCAGACAGCACCTCAGGCCGCTGCTCAGATGCCTCTGCTGGAGCCGGCACTCCAAACCCATGGCTCCAGAACAGGGACCCCCACCCCGACCGGGGCTCCTCGGCCTTTGAAGGCTTCCAGGCAGGTCTGTGTGGGACAGAAGCCCAGAGGGGGCCTGGGACCTGGCAGAGATGGGGGCAGGAAGAGATTCAGCTCCCATCCCTCCTTCCTCTCCTTCTCCAAGTGCCTTCAAACCAAGAACTGTACATTCTTCTGGTTCCTCAGTGAGCTGGTGACTGGCAGGTGACTCCCTCAGCAGTGTATGCCCTTTCTCAGCATCCTAGGTCCATCCCAGGCCTGGAGGCTGACAGTTGGGAATCCAGCTTCCCCCACACCTTCCCAAAGGCTGCTCTGAGCACCTCCACACCCCACTGCCTCTGTCCCCAGCAAACTGAATCCGGTTCCTCTCCACTTTTCAATACTGAAAGATTAAAATGGGGAGGTTGCAGGGAGCAGAGCTTTTCCCTAGCACCCCCTTTCCCAAACCAGTCTCTGCAGAAGCCCCAGAGAATCTAACTCATGCCTATCCAGTCTACAGCAAAAATATTTATTGAGTGCCTGTTGCATACAGGCGCAATCCTAGGCACCGGCAAATACAGACAATAGACCAAAGTCCCTGCCCTCGAGGAGCTTTCATTCTGATGGAGAGAAAACATAATAAACAAGCAAAATGTACCACGTGTCCAATGGGGGAAGTGCTATGAGTAAAGGGGGAAGGGATGGGAGGGAGCAGGGGTGAGGTGTCAACACAGGGTGGCTCTGCAGCTAGCTGGGCACCTCACTGTTCCCTTTGCTTAGCACCTGCTGTGGGCCAGGCCTTCAGCGACCCTGGCCTTTGGTGGCAGAAAAAACACAGGACCAAGATCTCAAGAGTTTCTCATCTGCTTCTTCCACTGACATTTCATCCACCAAGCAAAATTCATTGACACCGACTTTTCAGTCCCTGGGCTGCAGAGCTCAAACACAGCAGTCTCTGACCCCAAGTCCATAGCAGGTGGAGGAATGAGACGCGGTGCAGTGGAAGTGATAGGTCAGAGGTGCAAGTTACCCCTCCCATCCGCAAAAGGGAAATGGTAGCTGCCCAGCCCCATGTGGCCTGGAGGCGGGGCTGCACAGATCTTGGGATTACCAGTGCCCAGAGGGATCCCACAGAACACCAGGCCGACAGGGAGGCTGGTCCGCTTAGCTAAGAAATGACGTGTGCTGTGCCCATTCAAGTTCTAACGACCAAAGACTTTTAGTCATTTCCCCCGTTGGATTTGATTAGCCCCAGGTTTCCCAAGTGCTTGACCACGCCATCCCCTGCTGCTTCTGCCTTGGAAGCACTTTGGGCAGTGCTGGGTCACAAGGTAGCATCTTAAGTCCCTCGAGTAGGTCAGAGAATGTCCTTGCTCACCAGAGAGTCATTGAGCATGTGATGCCTAGGGTTAGAGTGCAGACCCTGTGGTCGTTAGCCCTGAAACTGGGCAAGTCACTTAACCTCCCTGAGCCAGAATGTGCTCAGCTGTAAAGACTGGCTAATAGAAGCTGCCCCTTAAGATTGTGGTATGAAGCGTCTAGCGCAGTAAGCATTGGCTAAATGAAGAGGGCAGGCTGGAAGAGTGCTTCTCAAACCTTTCCTCTCTCTTCTCCAAAAATACATGGATGGTTTAACATAAAACTTCCTCCCCCCTCCCCCATCATCTGGTAAAACTGAACTCCGGGGAGACGCACCCCGTGTGCCCTTCCGACTCCACTGCCCTAGAGTGGGAAGTCTATTATGAGTTTCACTTTGTGTTACTCCAGGCCTCGCCTGTGAACCTGCCGCACTGGCTTCTCGGCCTGGGAGCTTGTTAAGTGCAGACTCTTAAGTACCCGGCCCCGGCCTCCTGGATCAGACTGCACTTAACAAGACCCCTAGGTGATTCACAGGCACATCAAGGTTTGAGAAGCACTGCTTTAACTCACTGTTTCTGAAAAAGATTCAGAGTCTCCCGGGGCGCTTTAAAATGCAGGTGCCTGGGTCCCGCCCCTCGGACTTTGATCACTGCGGCTGGAGTGCGGATATCGAATTGAACCGCGGCACCCTGGTGATACTTTCGCGTGTGAGTGCCGCCCTACGTGGGCCGGGTTCTAACTCGAGGTGCTGCTCAGCGCCCGGTTCAGGGGGCCCGTCTGCGGGGACGCTGCGCAGCTGCCCAGCAGCCAGCCGAGGAGACGCGCGGGGCCCCGCGGTTCCTCCGGGCGGCTGCGGAGAGCTAAAGGGGAGGCCGAGCGGGCAGTGGAGGAGGTGCGGCGGCGGCGGCTGCTTCCCGCGCCACCCAGCTCGCTGTCGTCCACCAGCACGCTCTCCAGCACCGTGCGCAGCGAGCGCCGCAGCTTGCGCAGCATGTCGGGGCAGGTGAGCACGTAGAGCACCGGGTTGGCCACGCTGTTGAAGAAGGCCAGGCTGGTGACGAAGGGCAGCCCGCGCCACACGAGCGGCCGCAGCCCCGGGTTAGCGTGCGCCCGCGCCTCCAGCAGGCTGAACACGTGGTAGGGCCCCCAGCAGAGCGCGAAGGCGGCCACGACGGCCGCCACCAGGCGCACGAAGCGGCCTGGCCGCCGGCGGCCGCGGTGCTGCAACCGCAGGCTCACGGCCGCGTGGCTCGAGGCGATGATCGCCAGCGGCACCAGGAAGGCCAGCAGGAACTTGCTGACGGCCAGGGCCGCCTGGCGCGAGTTGCACGTGGCATCGCGGTCAGGCCCCGGGTTCAGGAGCAGCACATTGTAGTAGCACATAATGCGCCCGTCCAGCCGCGAGATGGTGTCCCGGAACACGAAATAGGGCACCGTGTTGAGCACCGCTAGTGCCCAAAGCACCAGGCAGACTTTGTGCGCCGCGGCCACGGTGCGGTGGTTCTGCGCCCACACCGGCCGCACCACCTGCAGGCAGCGGTCCAGGCTGATGGCGCTAAGCAGGAAGCCGCTGGCGAACATGTTGAGAAAGAAGATGGAGGAGTGCAGTTTGCAGAAGGTGGTGCCCAGCTCCCACGAGTGGCCCACAGCCAAGAAGTAGGTGAAGAAGGGCAGGGAAGCAGAGGCCAACAGGTCGGACAGCGCCAGGTGCAGCACCCAGGTGGTGACCACGGTCTGGCGCATGCGGCAGCCCACCACGAAGAGGATGACTCCATTCTCCACCAGGCCCAGCAGCGAGGCCAGCCCGTGCAGCAGCACGGCCGCGTGGTCGATGTAGCGGATGCTGGTGTTGCTGTGGCTCTGGAGACGGCTCATCTGCTCCAGGATGGGGCAGAGTGGCTTCAGTGTGGCGTTGGCCGACATCATGGGGCTCTGCAGTGGAGGGAAGGAGGCGCCTAAGTTGGAAGTGCAGAGGCCACGGGGGAATCAAGAGAGAGGCCCGGAGTGGGACCCTGCCCAGGAGATGCCAATGTGACCCACGAATATACTGGGCGGTGGGGGTGGGGGGAATAATATCCCAGCATTGCTGTGCTTGGGCAAGTCATTTAACCTTCCCGAGCCTTTTTCTGCCTCTGAAACTTGGATGTCAGTCATAACCGCACCTAGCTCATAGAGTTATTGGGAGAATTAAGTGAGTTTAATATATAAAAGCATTTAGAACATGGCCTGGCACAGAGCAAGCACTTTATCAGTGTCACTGTGATGATTATGGAGCAAATGGTCTAAGATCACACAGAGAAAAAGGAACAAGGTCAGGCCACACAGGACTCCTTTTTCCCATCCCCAGAGCACTGGCGGGTGAAGGAGGCCCCACAATTAGGGCAAGAGGATTCTGCTGGCCCGGGCGATGGAGATGCTGCCCCTTCCCACAGCATCCACACCGCCCCCAGATGTTGCCTCTCTACAGATCCTCCATGCAGCTCCCCGCACTCAGTGGTGGCTGGTTAGATGTGCCGACCATAAACAGTGGAACCAGCCCCTCCTCTGATGGTTGGAGAGGAAATAAGATAAGAGCCAGGAGAGCTGGGAAGGAGGAACTCCCACATGGGGCTCTGGAGGCCCAATGGGGCCAAAAGATCTCTCCCTTCTCAGGAGCAGCCACAGCAGCTCTCTCCGCCCCAGGAAACCCACCCCTGTTCATTCACTTACTCCATCATGCACTCATCCAACAAATAAGACGTGCATGCTTACATCTTCATTGAAAGCCCGAAAGACCATCTGATGTGAGGCTGGTCAAGACCAGTGAGGGCTGAGGAAATTCCATGAGGCTCCATGCAGGAGGTAGGAGGCAAGTAGCAGGGGACAGGGACTCAGGGTGTCCTGGGCACCAATGACACTCCAGGTACTATGGTAGGTCCTTCACATAGGTGCTTTCTGGCTCTAGAAAAATGGTGCTAGTACTCCATCCTATTTTACAGATGAGAAAACTGAGCCTCAAGTGGTTAAATAACTGGCCCAGAGCCACCCAGACAGCACAAACATGTGGAGGAGAAAGTTTCATGCTCAGCCTGTGCTCTTTCCTCTACCCCTACTCCAAGGAAGAGAGGATGGAGGAGGAAGAAGAAAAGCGGGAGAGGGGAGCAATGGTCTTCAGTACTCATCTTTCTAGGGAAAACACTGTTGGCCAGGATGAGAAAACCCACTCCCTTCCAGAGACCACAGTCCTTTATAGAGTGGGGTTCTGGGATATCAAACTAGAATTCTGCTGGCGGAGGAGCCCCTTGGAGCTAGAGACCTGCAGGTAGATGGAAGAGGAGCGTGTGCTTCCTGAGAATGGTCATACTTCCTAGGCTTTAGAATGTGCAGAGCAGTCACTCTTGCAATGAACCCATGAGACCCCATTTTTCAGAAGAAGAAACAACAACTTGCCCAGCGTTCCTCAGCTGCAGCAGTGGGGCTGGGACTTCACTCCCAGCAGATAGCCAAGTACCATCCCCTGTCTGCCCTGAAACATTCCCTGCAGACCAGCTGCTGCTTATCCAAGTCCTATGGGGATGATCAGAGAGCACAGTCCTGCCACACCCTTGGGCACCGCCAGATCAGTCCTTCTGACTCTATAGAGACAGCCCCCAGCCTCCCAGGATTCTCAGGAGCCCAGCAGCTAAGGTCTGGCTTTGGCAGGTTAAGAAAAAAAAAAAAAAAAAAAAAGGGACAGAGAGTGCAAGCTGTGGGAGTCCAAGACCTGGGTTTGAATCCCAGCTCCTCAGCTTCCTGGCTGCGTGACCTTGGGCCAGTTACTCTAAGCCTGCTGGTGTCATCTTCCCACCCAGACTGCTTGTGAATATTGACAGACAGTTGAGTGGTTTCCCCTCGTACCTGACATCTAGTTAATGCCTAAGAGAAGCTAGTCCTTCCCTCCTCTGAGCACCAAGTCCCCTCCATTCTTTGGTAAACTCAATCTTCTGCCATCCTAGCTGGTAACAGCCCTCTCACCTGGTAAAACTTTGCCTTCTTCTGTGGGTCTAGAGAGGGCACTAGGCTGCCCAACCCCTGGGCCACTGCCTCCTTACCTGGGCACAGAGGGAGCACAGGATTCCAGCCCTGGAGGCAGTCAGCTCCTGACAGCAGCTAGACAAGAGGCAGCGGGCAGACAGAGGTGGGAGAGGGAGGCTGAGAGAGGAAATAGCTGTCAGCCCCAGTGCATGTGTGTTTAGGGGTGGGGTTGGGGGAGGCGGGGACAGCTGGAGAGTGAGTTGCCACACAGATGTTCAAATATCATCAATTTCCATCAATGCCGGCAGCCCCTGCTCCACCCATCCCCGCTTCATGAAGGAGACTGCAGAAGTCCAGAGGGCAGTGCAAGTGCACGTGAAAAAATCAATGTGTGCAAGAGAGTGTGAGCCCAAGTGTGACTAGGGGTGTGCTTTTGAGAGTGACCAGTGTGTAGGATAAGTGCGTGAGAAGGAGAATGTCTCATCCATCTGTTCACTGTTCCTGGGCTTCCATCTCCCGACACCAGAATCCTCAGAGAAGAAACCCCTCCAGCTGTTCTGAGTTTCCCAGGCAGTGTGGGGGCCTGTCCATGAGGGACCCGAGGGCTCTAAGGCCAGGAAAGTACAGTGGGGTAGTGGGGGCAGTGGCAAGAACGCAGTCCAAGAGGTCAGTCACTTCTGTTTGCTGAGCCCTGGGGTTGTCATCTGTGAACGGGAGCAGTAACATCGGCCTTACAGGCTGTGGTAAGGGTTGAATGAGATGGATTGCACAAAGCTCGTGGCACACAGTAAGTGCTTATAAAAATCAGCTTCCTTCTCCTCTGAGGGAAAAATGAATATAGGCTCTAAGGCAAAGGTCATATAGCTTTTATTTAAAACAGGCTCAATTTTGGGAGGCCGAGGCGGATGGATCACTTGAGGTCAGGAGTTCAAGACCAGACTGGCCAATGTGGCAAAACCCCTGTCTGTACTAAAAATACAAAACTCAGCCGGGCGTGGTGGCACATGCCTGTAACCCCAGCTACTTGGGAGGCTGAGGCATGAGAATCGCTTAAACCCAGGAGGTGGAGGTTGCATTGAGCCGAGATCACACCACTGCACTCCAACCTGGGTGACAGAGTAAAAACTCCATCTCAAAAAAAAAAAATGGAAATTTAAACTAAAAAACAAAAACAAACAAACAAAAAAAACACACAGGCTCAAAGCCCTAGGATAAGAGAAGTTTGCATTTCATTGTTCCCTAACTCCTTACTCTCATTTGCTGACCAAGCTTCCTGGGGTCAGGACCATCCCTTCAACCTCAGCATCTCAGCACCTAATGGATACTCATTAAAACATTTTAAGAACTCAATATCCCTGTATCGACGCAAAGGCACCTCCCATGAGATGGACAGCACAAGCATCTTCCATTTAGGCCTAGTCTTAACGCAGAGACTAATGCATAATACGCTCTTGCTGAGAGGCTACCATCATGAGTGGAAAATGAGTAAAATGCTATGCCCTTGTGATGGGGATAATACATCTCACTGTAGCCCAATATGGCAGATCAGTAAGAGCCTTGGTGATCCAAATCATTAACAATTGGAAAATGTCCCCTCTCCTCCAGGTCAGGGAAGGCTTGATTTCCAAAGACAAATGCCTGCAGCCCTCCAGAGAACATAGGTGGATGATTCCATTCTGCATGGGGAAAGTGCCCTCTTTTCCACCCACCCCGGACGCCCAAGCCACTGAACCACAGACAAGGCCACGTGTGCCTTGTCTGCGCACAGAGAGTGTCAGGCTGTGGTTAAGCCCAGGGACTCTGGGGCCAGACCACCAGTGTCTGGATCTGGCACTGCCACTCCTCAGCTATGTGATCTTGGGCAAGTAACTTCACAGCAGTAAAATATGAACTTTAAATGGTGTTCCTTCTGCACAGTCCCACCCTCAAAGGACAGGGGTTGGAGCCCAGATTTATCTTTGGACTAAGAAAAAGAATCACCCCTTCCCCACCACCCCACCCCACAGACACATCTCAGCACCAGGGCATCAGGCTTGAGATAAGGCACAGCCCTTCCTCTGGATCTCAGCCCACCCTTGACCCTTCCACTGGTATCCTTGTACAGTGAACATCCTGCACAACCTCTCCTGGCCACCCTGCTGAGGTGCTTCTTTTCTGGCTAAAAAACCCTTACTCATCTGCCCCTTCTCAGTCCTTGTTTCCAGTCCTGTAATCACTGTAGTGACTCATGTCCAGCCCCAGTGCAAGTGTGTTTCTCTCTAAAGAAAACCCAGTGTGTGTGTTCTCTCTAAAGAAAATGTATTACTAAGTAAACAAAAAAAGCTACTAAGCTTAAAGTTACCAAAACAAGTTCCAGATGAGCAGGGCCCAGAGGCATTTTCTGAAGAAGAGCTGTGCCCTGCCTTATCCCATGGCTTGTGTCCCCCAGGACTGGGAGAAAGATGCAGCTGCACTCAGGCTCAGGCCCTAGTCCCTAAATTACAACCTCCTCCAAGGCTTGGAACTTAACATCAGAGGCAGTAAGAGCGGAAGTCGGGTCCCTCGCTGCCTCAGCATCACCTTCTGCCGTGGAGGAGATGAATCTGAGCCTGTCGCTTCCTGGCACACGGGACCTCTGCTGCGTCTCTGCTGCCCATGGGAGCTGTCCAGATTCCCAACCTAGCATTCAAGGCCTCTCAGGATCCAGTGCACCAACCACCAGTCCCTGCACCCCCTTCCTCATGTCCACAGCTACCGCATCCTTTCTTTCCCCACCTCCATGCCTAGGCACGTGCTGCTGGGAATGCCACTTCCCCTCCACGACTCATCCTGCAGGACCTCTTTCTGAGACCACCAATGTCACTAGATCCTCAGAGGATACTTACAGCATCAATGTTTAACAAATACAGCCAAGGGAGCAAAGGAATGAAGGAGGGGCAGATGGAGCCCCCAGGCATAGGCCCAGCCCAGATGGGCTTTCTTCTCCCTCTAGGTGGGTTTTTAATGTTCCTTTCTGGCCACTTTAAAGAAGTCAGTCAAACAGGAAGTGAGATGCAGGGCAGGAAGCAGGGTGAGGCCTGACCTGGGATCCTCCAGCCCCTTGCTCGGAGGCCCTCGAGCTACCCACACCCAGTAGAGGAGCAGCATGGCAGGGCCCCAAATGATACCTTGGGGAGGCCCAGGTTGAGTTCCCTGGTGCCACCATCACCCACAGGACTCCTCGCATGGCCAACAAGCCCCTCGGTGATCCAGTCCCACCCAAGCCTCCCCTGGCATTGCTGCCACTCCCTAGTGGCATCCTGTCATCAGCCAGCACTCACCACTGTCCCCTCCTGTCCTGTGCACACCAGGCTTTTTCTGTACACACCAGGCTGTTTCTGTGCACACCAGGCTGTTTCTGTGCCCTGGCTTATGCTGTTTGTGCTCTGCTCTGGAATGCCTTTTCTTCCCTTGGCCTCTCAGTGAACTCCTATTCATCCTTCAAAACCCTGGTTAGAGGTTGCCTCCTCTGGGAAGCCTTTGCTGATTCTCTCAGACAGACCCACTTGCTGTCCCTCCCTCCCACATCTCCACTTCACTTGACCTGCAGCCCCCCTTGTCTTCCCTGGTAACTCTTGTTCACACAACTGTTCACCACCCTCATGAGCCACCTGAAGACAAGAGACTTATTCCTGTTTTATCTTCTCACCTCCAAAGGCAAGCAGAGGGCCTGACACATGAGAGGGGTCCCAACAAATATTTGCTGAACAGAATGAATCTCTAAAATTGGCTTCCCTGTGCATACCTCAAAGGACCCCAGTCCCTTGTGGTGACCCATTCTGGGACCTTTTTTTTTTTTTTTTTTTTTTGAGACTGAGTCTCGCTCTGTCACACAGGCTGGAGTGCAGTGGCCCTATCTTGGCTCACTGCAACCTCCGCCTCCCGGGTTGAAGCGACTCTCTTGCCTCAGCCTCCCAAGTAGCTGGGACTGCAGGCGTGCACCACCGCACCCGGCTAATTTTTGTATTTTTAGTAGGAAGGGGTTTCACCATGTTAGCCTGCCTGGTCTCAAACTCCTGACATCAGGTGATCTGCCTGCCTCAGCCTCCCAAAGTCCTGGGATTACAGGCCTGAGCCACTGTGTCCGGCCCCATTCTGGAACCTTTCTTACCCATGGTCTGGTGCAATTCTCCATGGCTCTGTCTTCACCTGCAGTGGGTACAACCTTGGGGACTGATCGCTTTATAGTAGGAAGGAAGACAAGAAGGCAGAGCAGGCAGAGGCAGCCGTGGCCTGGGCTCAGGCCCACACATGTGCCAGGCAATCGTCGCAGAAACAACAGTGGTGTATTTGTTTCCTCGGGCTGTCAGAACAAACTACCACAAACGTGGCAGCTTTAAACAACAGAGACTTACTCTCTTACAGTCTGGAAGCCAGAGTCTGTAATCAGATGTCAGCACTTCCTCCGAAAGCTCTAGAAAAGGAGACTTTCTTGGCCCCTCCAGCTTCTGGTGGCTCCAGGCGTCCCTTGGCTTGGGGCTGCATCAC
Source organism: Pan paniscus (assembly GCF_029289425.2). NCBI lineage: Eukaryota > Metazoa > Chordata > Mammalia > Primates > Hominidae > Pan > Pan paniscus. The sequence goes on from NC_073258.2 coordinate 62,029,599, forward strand.
TGCAGTCTCTACCTCCTCTTTACCCGGCCTTCCCCCTCCCTCTTTTCATGTGTCTCTCATAGAGTACTGGTCACTGGACTTAGGGCTCATCTGGATCATCCAGGGTGCTCTCATCTTGAGATTCTTAAATCGATTACATCTGCAAAGTCCTCTTATCCAAATAAGGCCACATTCACAGGTTCCAGGGGTTAGGTTGTGGACATGTCTTTTGAGGGCCACCATTCAACACATTGAAAGCAACAATAGCTTCTGGGTACGCTGGCTCATGCCTGCAATCCCAGCACTTTGGGAGGATGAGGCAGACAGATCACTTGAGATCAGGAGTTCGAGACCAGCCTAGCCAACAGGCAAAACCCCATCTCTACTAAAAATACAAAAATTAGCCAGGTGTGATGGTGCACGCCTGTAATACCAGCTATTCGGGAGGCTGAGGCAGGAGAATCGCTTGAACCCAGGAGGCGGAGGTTATGGTGAGCCGAGATCCTGCCACTCCACTCCAGCCTGGGTGACAGAGCGAGAAGCCATCTCAAAAAAAAAAAAAAAAAATGAAAACAGTAATAGCTAACACTTATGGGGCACTCACTATGTGCCAACGTAAGGCTGAACCTTGCTCATGGATGAGCTCACCAAATATTCACGCACACCCTCTGAGTTAGGTACCACTATCATCGTCATTCACCAAGGGGAAAACTGAGGCTCAGAGAGCTTAAGCAACCCTACCAAGCCTGCTCAGCTGGGGAGCAGAGGAGCTGGAGTTCAGAGCCACGTGGTCCAGCAGTAGAGCCCAGCTCTTCGCAGCTGATGAGATTCTCTGAGGTTCTTTGTTCCCTCAGGGGAAGCAGGGCTGCCTGTCTTCAGTTAAATGCGCTCCCACTGGCCTTCTGGGAGCATCTCTGTGGTGAGCATGATCCATACACACACACACAGCTGGCACTGCTCTTGGGTTACTCTGCAGGCCCCGGAGTGAGGCAGCCTGCTTCCTGCTGGTTTCCTGGCATGCATGGATCCCCTGAAAGGGGATTTTGTCTTTCCAGCCTAGAGAGGCTCCATCCTCCTCCAGTGCCTTCCCTAGGCTCTATTCACAGAGGAGACAGGGCAAGCAACTGATACTTACACGGCGCCCCACTTAGGTGGACTGTATTCTTAGTTCCATTTTATAGATTAAGAAACTCAAGTTCCAACTGGGTGCAGTGGCTCATGCCTGTAATCCCAGCACTTTGGGAGGCTGAGGCGGGCGGATCGCAAGGTCAGGAGATCGAGACCATCCTGGCTAACACGGTGAAACCCTGTCTCTACTAAAAATATAAAAAATTAGCCGGGCATGGTGGCCGGCGCCTGTAGTCCCAGCTACTCGGGAGGCTGAGGCTGGAGAATGGCGTGAACCAGGAGGCAGAGCTTGCAGTGAGCCGAGATCGCGCCACTGCACTCCAGCCTGGGCGATAGAGTGAGACTCTGTCTCAAAACAAAACAAAACAAAAAAAAAGAAAGAAAGAAAAGAAACTGAAGTTCCATTAAAAAAAAAAATTCATAGGTTAAAAACAGAAAGAAAGAAATGAACAAACAGGTTTACAAAGAGGCCAAGTGGCCAGGTGTGGAGGCTCATGCCTGTAATCCCAGCACTTTGGGAGACAGAGGCGGGCAGATTGCTTGAGCCCAGGAGTTTGAGACCAGCCTGGGCAATATAGCAAGACCCCATCTCTAAAAAAAAACCCAAAAACCAGAAGCCAAGTGGATAAAGCCAAGATTCCAAGTCAAGTCACCTCCATCTGACCCTCTCTCCTTATCAATAAAAATAATCGGGGTTGTAATGGCTATTGTGTTCAAATGATGACCATGTGCAGACCCTGTTCTGCCTGCTTCACATGGATTATCTCATTTAATCCTCAGAGCAACCCTACAATTTAGGTGCTATTATAACCCCATTTTATAGATGAGGAAAGCAAGTCACAGAGCAGGGAAGGGACTTTTCCAAGGTCTCCAGTGGGTGAGCAGAGGAGCTGGGATCCTCCCAGGCTGATGAGTCTTAGTGTCCATGAGTCTTTGCAAGAACGTAGAGTCGTAACCGAGGGCTCAGGGCGCTCGTGCTCGCTCACTCTCTCTCTCTCGGATACTCTGGTACCCTTTTCCCAAAGGTGTTCTGCCCTTGGCCCTGAGGAAGCCCCCCTTCTCTTTCCCTGCCCATTTCCAGCACCTTGGGAGACGCACTTTCCCCATGGGTCCATGACCAGTGGGGAAACACCTCTCCGTGTCTTATCTAATTGCATCCCCACCATAATCATTCTCATCCTTACTCTCCAGATAGAGGAAAAAAGCCGGTAAGTGACTTCCAAGGGCCCTTGTGCTCATAAACAGTGAGCACCAGGCAAAATCCAGGCCTCTCAAAGACTCCAGCTGATTCTCTCTCTGGCCCCTAAAAGCCCCCATTAGGAAAAGTTCTCTCTTATGATAGCAAATAAATGCAGAAGGAAGGATAGAGTTAGAGAACCACCACCCACTTGGCAACCACCACACTAGCCAGTGAACATTTGAAGAGGAGCAGGATTGATTACATAGTCTCAAAGTATCTCCCTGTAAGATACTCATGAATTACAAAGAGAAACATCATTACTTTATGGTGGAGAAACCTGGCAGACACCACCTTATCCAAGTGATCAAAGTCACATCAGCAATAACAGGACAAGCCAGCGGGGTATGCCTCGAGATACTGAGAAGGACACAACATCACTTCTGTACAAGCTGAATTGTATCCCCCCAAAATTCATATGCGAAATCCCTAACCCTCCACCCCCATCCCTCAGAATGTGACTGTATTTGGAGATAGAGCCTTTAAAGATGTGATTTAAGATTGAGCCCCTTAAGGTGGCCCTAATCCAATCTGACTGGTGTCCTTAGAAGAAGAGGAAATTTGTTTTTGTTTTTTGGGATGGAGTTTCACTCTGTCTTCCAGACTGGAGTGCAGTGGTGCCATCTTGGCTCCCTGCAACCTCCACCTCCCAGGTTCAAGTGATTCTCCCACCTCAGCCTCCTGAGGAGCTGGGATTGCAGGTGTGCACCACCACACCCAACTAATTATTTTGTATTTTTAGTAGAGATGGGGTTTCACCATGTTGGCCAGGCTGGTCTCAAACTCCTGACCTCAAGTGATCTGCCCACCTCGGCCTCCCAAAGTGCTAGGATTACAGGCGTGAGCCACCGTGCCAGCCAGAAGAAGAGGGAATTTGACCATTCAAAGAGACATCAAGGACGCACCAGCACAGGGGAAAGACCACGTGAGGACTCAGTGAGAAGACGGTTGTCTGCAGGCCAAAGATAGAGGCCTCAGGAGCAACCAGACCTGCCGCCACTTTGACCTAGCACATCCAGGCTCCAGAGCTGTGAGAAAAAGACTGTTATTTAAGCCACTCAGTCTGTATTTTGTTACAGCAGCCAAACAGACTAATACAAGGCCAAGATGCATCAACTACATCTAAGGTAACCAGGAGAAAACACCAGACAAACCCAAACTGAGGGCCATTCTGCAAAATCATCTGGCTGTACTCAAAAATGTCAAGGGTATGAAAGACAAAAGAAGATAGAAGGGCGGTCCCAGATCAGAGGAGGCCAAGAGGCACGCCAGCGAGACTCTGAGCCTGGATTGGACCCTGCGGACTCCCAAAACCACTGTACTCCTTTGCCATGAAAGTCACGGTTAGGACAGTCGGCAGATGTTGAGTAATTGTCAGAGCAGGAGCACCGTCATCTCGGACAAATACTGCCACTTTAAGCTCCAGCTCCCTTTCTAGCCTCATGCATTTCAAGGAAATCACTTCTCTTCTAACTACAACAGCCAGAAAGAGCAGACAGTAAAATACAGATAAGACAGCTCTGGCACAGAGCGGGGTGGAGGGAAGGTCTCTTTGGTAACTGCCAAACTTCACCCTCACACAATGAGCCCCAGTAAAACAGTGGGCCTTAATAAGCACATTCCTTTTCCTTCAGGGGCACTAAGATAGGGAAGCTAAAAGCAGACTCGGGGGATAGGCCTGTAGCTGCAGAAAGATATATGGGAACAGACACACAACTCTCCCTCCCAGATACGCACAGCAAAGAGAGACAGAAGCAGTCCAAGCCTCTGATAAACTCCCCCGCCCTGAATCCTTAAAAACTCTTAATCTGTAAGAGAGTGGGGCTCTGATCTAACTCGGCCAGCCGCCCCTCTCAGGTTTACTCAACATAAACCTGTCCCTGTTGCCTGTTGAACCGCCCTTTCATGTTTCTTTCCTCTTTATTTCTTACAATAATGTCTGCAGATTAGATCGTTGTGTTTATACCACTGTTGGTTTCCTGATTTTGATCATTTGACTGTAGGGGTGATTTGTTTTTTTAGGAAATGTATACTGAAGCAATTAGAGGTAAAGGGGAATCTGTCATTTCTGCAACTGACTCTTGAATGATATGGAAGAATGTGTGCGTGTGCATGCGTGCGTGTCTGCACACACGCACAGAGAGAAAGCGGGAGCTACAGCAAATGTAAAAAGTGAACAGTGAACATCTGAGGAATCTGGAGGAGGCTATATGGAAATTCTGCAAATCTGAAATAATTTCGAAATTAAAAGTTTAAAACTTCCACATCGTCCCTCAGGGAAAATCCACCCCACTCCCCGCTCCTGCCTGGCTCCTCTCCTTCCCCTCCTAGTCCTTCCCTCGCCAGCACCCTCAGCCTGCCTGGAGTCCTTGTCCTGGACCTTTGTGTGACCTGCTTCCTCCCTCCTCCTCCAGCTCTGCTCTCCCCAGATCCCCATTGCACCATCCCTGTCCTCCCCGCCTCCTCCCACCTCTGCTCAGGACCCCTTTCCTCCAAAAACACTTCCATGTCGCCCACCCTCGATGCTGTGTTGGGTGCCTCTTCCCACTGTGCTCCCAGAGGGACTCCCACCCCGCCCCACCAAGCTTTCCCAGCTGAGCTTTAATCACAGTAGAAGTGAATTATTGCCAAGCATTAAATCATTACTGCACCTGGTACCCATGACTTGTCTCTTTGTGTCTTCCTATCCACCATGTGGGCAAGGAAAGCATTATCACCCCCAGTTTACAAACAGGAAACCTGAGGCTCAGAATAGATAATGCATCTGAGTCACAGCTAAGAAAGTGGTTGGGGCACCATTAGAACCAACTTTTTTTGTTTAAACTTTTATTTTAGGTTCAGGGTTACTTATGCAGGTTTGTTATATAGGTAAATGCATGTCCAGAGGGATTGTTGTACAGATTGTTTCATCACCCAGATACTAAGCCTAGCACCCAATAGTTATTATTTCCACCCTTCTCCTTCCTCTTACCCTCTACCCTTCAATAGGCCCCAGTGTGTGCCATTCCCCTCTATGTGTCCATATGTTCTCATCATTTAGCCTTCAGTTATAAGTGAGAACATGTGGTATTGGTTTCTGTTCCTGCATTTGTTTGCTAAGGATAATATCCTCCAGCTCCATCCATGTTCTTGCAAGAGACGTGATCTCATTCTTTTTTATGGCTGCATAGTATTCCATGGTGTATGTGTACCACATTTTCCTTTTTTTTCTTTTTCTTTTTTTTTTTTTGAGACAGAGTCTCGCTCTGTCGGCCAGGCTGGAGTGCAACAGCACAATCTCGGCTCACTGCAACCTCCGTCTCCTGGGTTCAAGCGATTCTCCTGCCTCAGCCTCCTGAGTAGCTGGGACTACAGGTGCGTGCCACCACACCCAGCTAATTTTTGTATTTTTAGTAGAGACAGGGTTTCACCGTGTTAGCCAGGATGGTCTCGATCTCCTGACCTCGTGATCCGCCCGCCTCGGCCTCCCAAAGTGCTGGGATTACAGGCGTGAGCCACCGTGCTCAGCATGTACCAGATTTTCTTTATTGAGTCTACCATTGATGGGCATTTGATTCCATGTCTTGGCTATTGTGAATCATGCTGCACTGAACATATGCACGCAGGTTCAGTGTCTTTATGATAGAACAATTTATATTCCTTTGGATATATACCCAGTAATGCGATTTCTGCATCAAATGATAGTTCTGTTTTCAGCTCTTTGAGGAATCACCACACTCCCACAGTGGTCGAACCAATTTACACTCCCACCAAGAGCGTATAAGCATTCCTTTTTCTCTGCAACCTCACCAGAACCGGGCTCTTAGCTATCAAGCCTCTTGCTCTCCCCTTCCAGCAGCTGCTAATTATAATAGCTGCATTTTCTAATGTTTGCTGAGCTCAAACGCTGCTGGGCCCTAGGCTAATCACTTGCAGGAATCAGTGCCAGGACGTGGGGCTGGTGATAGTCCCTTCCTCAGAGGATGGTCAGGCGGTATAAGGAGCTAACACAAGCAAGGCCTGGCACTGTAATCATGGCAGACCACAGGCCATTCTTGTTGTTTCCAGCCACTTTTATGTCTTAGAACTGTTCTAGATTTACAGAACTGAGAAGATAGTACAGACAGTTCCCATACACCACAGGCCCAGTTTACCCCATAACTGATCTTGAGTATGATACATTTATTACAACTAATGAACAAACAAATGTGGACACATTATTATTAACTAAAATCCACTTTCTTCACTTTTACTGCCTTTTTCTGTTCCATGATCCCATCCAGATGCCACATTACATTTAGTTGTCCTTGTTATTTTTTATTAGTCATAGTCATCATCATACTGACCGGCTGAATCCTCAGGAGAGCCCTTGGAGGTGCTACTGGTCTGTTTACTCACCTGCAGTCCCCATTCCGCTGCCAGCTCTGAGGGCTGTGTCTTCCTGGTCTTGCTCTAACACCCCTAAAGCCCTGCCTGAGGAGCTGTGACTGCACTAACCAGGCCGGCAGCTCCCAGTGGTCCTGAGGCCTCAAGGCAGGAAGGAGGACCTGGAGAGCCTGTTGGGGCAGGAAGGGAATGCAGAAAGGCTGGGGTGAGAGGGAGACGGTGGAGGGCCTGAGGTCTGCAGTGCCACCTCCTAGCCCTGGATCCCTTCCCACAGCCCATCTGCAACCTCAGGTTTCTGGAAAGCTCCCTCCTCCCTTCCAAAGCCACAGCTGTGAGACAGAAAGCCAGGGTGAGGGGCCACGTGCAGCTTTCTGCCTCCCGCTGCCTTTGGAGCAGGAGTTTCACCACAGCCCCTGGTGGCCAGGTGGGTGCTCCTCCAGGTGGGCCCCCTTTGCCCTTACAGGCACCCACTTGCCACCTCCTCCATAAAAGGCCTGGGCCCAGCTCTGGTGGCGAGGGAGTAGGGGGTGTGTCTGTGGCGTTTCATGGCAGGAGGCTCAGCCACAACCTGGGGTTACCGTGTGGCCCTGCTACTGCTGGTCGCCACCCTGGGGCTGGGTAGGCGGCTCCAGCCCGACCCTGGCCTCCCAGGCCTCCGGCACAGCTACGACTGTGGGATCAAGGGAATGCAGCTGCTGGTGTTCCCCAGGCCAGGCCAGACTCTCCGCTTCAAGGTGGTGGGTGAGTGCTGGCAGAGTCCTGGCCCCTGCCTCCCTGGCCACAGGCTGCTGCCAGAAGGGAGCTGGGACCCTTCCCCTGAAGGAGCAAGAACAGAGGCCTCCCTCCAGCCTGGGGGTGTCCAGCCCCCCACCCCCTCACCACAGAAAAGGGCAAGGAGGAGAATCATCACCCAGGGCAGCTTCTCCCACGTTAGTGTGCATGGGAAACACCTGGCCACCTTGTTGAGGTACAGGTTCTGATTCAGTGGACCTGGGGCAGGGCCAAGCCTCTGCATTTCTTTTTTTTTTTTTTTTTTTTTTCTGAGGCAGTCTCACTTCTTTCAATCTGTTCTCCAGGCTTGAGTGCAGTTGGCACGATCTCAGCTCACTGCAACCTCCACCACCCAGGTTCAAGCAATTCTCCTGCCTCAGCCTCTTAGTAGCTGGGACTACAGGTGTGTGCCACCACGCCCAGCTACTTTTTGTATTTTTAGTAGAGATGGGGTTTCACGATATTGGTCAGGCTGGTCTCGAACTCCTGACCTCAGGTGATCCACCTGCCTCAGCCTCCCAAAGTGCTGGGGTTATAGGCGTGAGCCACTGCACCCAGCCTAGGCTCTGCATCTCTAACCACACTCAGTCAAAACTGAGGCTGAGGGTCCATAAACCACTTCCAGCAGCAGGACCTAGTAGGCGTGGCCTGGTGTGGGTTTAGAACTGGGGTTTGGATCTGCAGCTTCTAAACGGGATGATTTTGGACAACTGACCTGACTCATAAGCCTCTGTTTCCTCATCTGCAAGGTGGGGAAGATGAACCTGGCCGTGCTCATGGAACAAGGGCATGGGGACATGCCCACACCCAGGGAATGCCCAGGCTGTTCTGGGGCAACAAGCAGGATGGACACCTAGGGGGTGTCTCCAAGCAACTGCAGCAGCCACAGTTAACCTGGGAAATGGGTTCAGATCTTTCTACAAAGCCCAGGATTCAAATCCTCATTCTGCCCCTCATTGTGTGCACCTGAGAAAGCTCACGCACCCTCCCTTCCTCAGCTGCCTCAGCCACAGGATGTGGATAACTAAGCTTAAAAGAAGTGATGTGAAATACTCAGGCCAGTGCCTGAGACCCTGTGTATCCCTTCTCCACCTCATCTTCGTGCCTGCCTGCTGCCGTGTGCTGTGAGCAGGGAACCCTAGCTAGAAAGATCCTAAGACCCTCCCATCCCCTTACAGCTGTGGAAACTGAGAGCAGAGAGGGGAGGGGGCTTGCCCAAGACCACACAACAAACTAATAGCAAAGCTAAGGCAAGAACCCAGGTCTCCTGGCTGCTGAGTGGGAACTCCTTCCGAGACCCCAGCAACCTCTCCCTGCACCCTTCAACATCCCTGGCCCCTCCCCTTCCCCCACTGCAGATGAATTTGGGAACCGATTTGATGTCAACAACTGCTCCATCTGCTACCACTGGGTCACCTCCAGGCCGCAGGAGCCTGCAGTCTTCTCAGCCGATTACAGAGGCTGCCACGTGCTGGAGAAGGTAGGGGTTGTTCATGCTCTGGCACAGGGGCAAGCTTGTCCTAGTGTCATGTCAGGCTGAAGAGGCCCCTCATGAACCAGAAAGGAGCCAAAGCCGAAGATCTGTTGAGCTGGTGGGTGAGGGAAACTAAGTTCTGGAAGGTACTTTCTGGAATCCACCATGAATCCAGCTCCCTGCCTAACGGCCTGCTCAGCTCTCGTGGGCCCGTCCCCTGCCTGGGTATGCTAGGGGGCCTCACCTTGCTGCTCTATGATGGCCTCTCACCTGCAGGATGGGCGTTTCCACCTGAGGGTGTTCATGGAGGCTGTGCTGCCCAATGGTCGTGTGGATGTGGCACAAGACGCTACTCTGATCTGTCCCAAACCTGACCCCTCCCGGACTCCGGACTCCCAGCTGGCACCACCCGCCATGTTCTCTGTCTCAACCCCACAAACCCTTTCCTTCCTCCCCACCTCTGGCCATACCTCCCAAGGCTCTGGCCATGCCTTTCCCAGCCCACTGGACCCAGGGCACAGCTCTGTCCACCCAACCCCTGCTTTACCATCCCCTGGACCTGGACCTACCCTCGCCACCCTGGCTCAACCCCACTGGGGCACCTTGGAACACTGGGATGTGAACAAACGAGATTACATAGGTACGCAGGACATCTGAGTGTACTTACCCTCTGTCTGGGGACTTCTGGAGTACAGGGTGGCCTAACAGCCTTTTACTGGGCTCTAAGCCATTTCTTTTTTTGTTTTTTTCTTTTTTTAGAAAAAGATTATTCTTTTATTCCTTTGTAGTATTTGGAAAACAGCTTTAAACATGTATAGGTATACTAAAGCTAGAAGAGGTCTTGTAAATTTGTTTCCTAACTTTAGGCAGAAACTCATTGAAACCATTGCCAGCAACACCTGATTCTCAGAAAATATTCTCTAGAAATTTCAGTAATATTCAGTTTTGAGGGAGGACATTTACTGTGTGCTCTGGAGCAGGTTCCCAAGATTCAATTCCAGGGCCATGATTTGCAAACTGTGTGCCTTCAGCCTCATCACTCTGTCCCAACCCTAGGTACCCACCTGAGCCAGGAACGGTGCCAGGTGGCCTCAGGGCACCTCCCCTGCATCGTGAGAAGAACTTCAAAAGAAGCCTGTCAGCAGGCTGGCTGCTGCTATGACAACACCAGAGAGGTTCCCTGTTACTATGGCAACACAGGTACAACCTCCCACCCCAGCAAGATCCTGGTCCCTTGGATTCTGAAGCGGAAGGAGAGCTGTCTCCTCCAGCTGGTGGAAACTGCTTCCTATCCTCCTCCTGGAGAGCCCAACTCCCAGAGCAGATGGCAGAGGAGACCTTTAGATGGGGCGGTCACATGTCCCAGCTGGCCTTATAACAACTGTCCCAGGGAACTATTAATAGATCTACCTTACACACATCTGGACTTTCAGATCTGAAACACCCTGGTTTGGATGACAGATTATATGGTGAACCTACTTTTAGAGTGTAGTTCAACTCATTTGTCACATGGATGAGAAAATCAGTCCATAAAGGGTTTGCTGGGGCCAACACCAGCCTAAGTGGAGAGTAAGCGTCCATTCTCCCAGACCGGCACTTAAAGCCTGGCTGTCACCCAGCCATCCCGTCTCTGTGCTGGATGGACACCAAACCCCAAGGCCCTCATCTGCCTTTGTCCCAGCTACTGTCCAGTGCTTCAGAGATGGCTACTTCGTCCTCGTGGTGTCCCAAGAAATGGCCTTGACACACAGGATCACACTGGCCAACATCCACCTGGCCTATGCCCCCACCAGCTGCTCCCCAACACAGCACATGGAAGCTTTCGTGGTCTTCTACTTCCCTCTCACCCACTGTGGAACCACAATGCAGGTAGGAGCCGGGACCACAGGCTGGGGCCTGGTCCCCCACCAGAAAGCCTCACCCAGCTGTCTCTTCCCACAGGTGGCTGGCGACCAGCTCATCTATGAGAACTGGCTAGTGTCTGGCATCCACATCCAAAAGGGGCCACAGGGTTCCATCACGCGGGACAGCACCTTCCAGTAAGGGCAGCCCTCCTCCTACAGGCATGGCTGTGTGCTAGGGTGTCAGGGGGCACAGGCGAGCTCAGTACAGGCTTCGGAGCCATCTCAGCTCAAACCCAGGCTCTGCTGTTACCTGGCTATGTGATCTTAGGCAAGGGGCCCACCTCTTCCCAGCCTCCCCTGCTGGGCAGGGGAAATGTCCCTCTCTCAGGGCAGACGTGAGTGTTAAGTGGAGCCCTTCCATGCCTGGCCTGCAGGGCTTGGCTAGAAGCCCAGGGCCAGTCCTGAGAGAGCTGGAGTCCTGAGAGAGCCCTGTCTTGGTCTCTCCAAGAACCAAGCTCAAAGCAACTGAAAGCGTCCCCTTCCAGGTCCCAGGAGGAGGCTGAGGCTACGGCTGTTGCCCCTCCTAATGTCAGGTTAAGAAGCCACAGATGAAGCTGAAGATACCTCTCTGAGGATGCGGTGGGAGAGGAACTGGGTGGGGGAGGAACCCCTCATTGTTAGGGGCCTCCTGGACCTGCTGACTCAAGAGGCAAAACCAACCCAGGTGCCCAGGATACCAGTGGGGGTGACCCGAGGGAATCTGTCTGTCACGCCTGGCTCTGAACCTGTGTGACCAGGGGCAAAGCACCTAACCTTCACCCTGTGGGACGGAGCCAATGGGTTGTAGAAATCTTGTGCTTGACACTGCGTGGTTGCTGGGCATCTCCTTCCCCTTCCCGCCCTGCCGTGAGGGTTGGGGAGCAGGGGACTGTGTCACAGTTCAAATGTATTTGGCTTTAAAGCTCTAAGTAGCACAGAGGTGGTAGCTCATGCCTATGATACCAGCGCTTTGGGAGGCCTAGGTGGGAGAACTGCTGGAAGTTCAAGACTAGCCTGGGCAACACAGCGAGATCCCATTTCTATTTTTTATTTTAATTTTAAAAAACCCATAAGTTCTTATGGCCAAGTGGTGGAGGACAAGTCTGTGTCATGCCTTTAGACTCTCTGATGTAAGAGCTCTGGGAGTCAGCCAGAGGTCAACAGAGTGCCTAGGGATTCTCGGAGGGAGGCAGAAGTCAGGGGGAATCAGCTGTAGCCGGCAGGACTAGGCCAGAGAGCTCCTCAGACACAAGGCCTTCAGAACAGGGGTGAGCCACTTATACCTACTCAGCATCTCCTTGGTGCCAGGCCTCTGGGGTGCTAGGAGGGTGTTGGCCCCACCAGAGTGTGGAGGAGTGGCCACCATGGCCCTTAGGCTAGTGAGGAAGATGCTAGACACTGTGGCCTTTAGGCTGTGGCAAACCAGCTGCAACTACAAGGACAATGAAGACACAGGTGCATTATCTTGTGATCTCACTCAGTCTCAGTGCCCTCAAAGGGAGGCAGTCACAGCCATTTTACAAATGAGGACACTGAGGCTTAGGTTAGAAGACTTGCTTGTGGTCCCAAAGCCTGTAAATGCTAAGAAGACTCAAACCCAGGTCTGTCGGGAGGCAGAGCACCTAGGCTCATTCACCAGCCTCAACTGTCAGGCTCCAGGGGCCTCGAACGGCACAGCAGGCAGCTGTGGGTAGCCAGGGCAGACCCAACAAGGTGCCAGCCCCCCGAGGGCCCATCTCTATCCTGCTGTATTCTCCCACCAGGTGCAGGGCCTGGCATAACAGGCTTGAGCCATCCCAGGGAGACCAGGTGGGCAGAGGATGGGGCAGGGTGAGCTTCCTGAGCCTGCCTTGGAAATGCTGAGTATTGCTTAAGTAGCATCCATCTGCCCTGCTGGACAGTACCCTATTTGTTGCACCCACAGAGTTGGTGCCTAGTTTATTACGTAAACAGGATGCTCTGATTCTGTGTCTTCTCCCCCACCCTCTTGCACGTGGACTTCAGGCTTCATGTGCGCTGTGTCTTCAACGCCAGTGACTTCCTGCCCATTCAGGCATCCATTTTCCCACCCCCATCGCCTGCTCCTATGACCCAGCCCGGCCCCCTGCGGCTTGAGCTGCGGATTGCCAAAGGTATGCTATGCTATCCCTGCTCTCTTCTGGCCCCCACTTCCCTGATGCACAGCCCGCCCTGGCTCATGAGTCACTCTGCCTGCAGACGAGACCTTCAGCTCGTACTATGGGGAGGATGACTATCCCATCGTGAGGCTGCTCCGAGAACCAGTCCATGTGGAGGTCCGGCTTCTGCAGAGGACAGACCCCAACCTGGTCCTGCTGCTGCACCAGTGCTGGGGCGCTCCCAGTGCCAACCCCTTCCAGCAGCCCCAGTGGCCCATCCTGTCAGACGGGTGAGTGCCCCCACACTCCCCCCACCTGCTCTGCCTCCTGTAAACAGCCTCTCTGACTTCTCTTCTCAGATGCCCTTTCAAGGGCGACAGCTACAGAACCCAAATGGTAGCCTTGGACGGGGCCACACCTTTCCAGTCGCACTACCAGCGATTCACTGTTGCTACCTTCGCCCTCCTGGACTCAGGCTCCCAGAGAGCCCTCAGAGGACTGGTAAGAAGCCCCAGCTGCCGCATGCCTGGTCCCATCTGTTAAGTGGGAGGAGCTGGTTGCCAAATCCCTCTGGCACCCTGTGAACTTATATGGACAAAGTTCTGGGATGGGGCTTGGCGTCTACCAGGTGTCATGGAAAGCAGCGGGCTTCGGGTCAGCAAGAAGGTAACCCATAACCACCACCAGGAGGAAGGAAAATGATGCCTGTGCTGCAATCAGCCCTAAATCTGAACTCTAGTCATGGTGTTCTAGGGTGGCCTCGCCTCACTTCTGATTCCAGAAATGATAATGTGTTCCATGTAATTCTTTGAATTTTCTTTAACTCAGCAACTTCTCCAGAAGGTAAAGGTAGATAAACTCAGGGTATATTTAGGTTTCCTATGTAATATACAGATGGCCTCAGAGGTGACAGATGCACTTGTCCCATTGAACAACGTATCTTTCACATCACATACCCAAATCTCTAGATTCTTAAATCACTGCCTGTTATTATGTCAGATGTAGACTGATTTCACTTGGAAGCACTGGTTAGTGTGGCTTCGTTCTCATCTCTGCTGTGTGCTGCCTCCTGATCCAAGAGACACTGACCTGCCTAGATGAGGGGTGCCCATGAGTGGGGCCTCCAGGGTGCTGGGTTGGGTCAGCTCCTCCTGCTTCTGGTCCCGTAGGGCACTGCCCCTGCCCTTCTGTATCTGGAAGCGGTGGTAATCTGCCCTCCTCTCTGCCCCCAGTCACTGGTCTCCAGGGGTCACAAAGGGAGGGCAAACATCTATTATCCGGCTGCCTGGCCAAGTCCCACCTCCTTGGAATTTGCTGTCTCCCTCAGTAGGGCAGGTGGAAGGGAGAGAGCCAGCCCTCCCAGGGGCTGTGCAGCCAGAGGCAGCATTGGTGAAGCAGGCCCGCCAAGGACTGGGGCATTACGAAGTGCGGTGGTCCCCGCCTGCAGGGCACTCCACTGCAGACTTGGACCTTGGGGAGCGAGGAAGGTGTGGATTTCAAATCTGGAAGGAACACATTCAGCTCTGCACTCCCTCAGCATGGGCAGCAGTCGTCATCTTGGTCAAGCAGCTCAGATTTCTCCCTGCCTGGCCAGCAGCAGCCTTGACTTGGCCCAGCTCGGGGATCCCATGTCCTTCCCTTTGTGCTTCCTGCCCGGTGGCACTGAGCCAGCCACTTTGATGTTCTTCTCCTTCCACCAGGTTTACTTGTTCTGCAGCACCTCTGCCTGCCACACCTCAGGGCTGGAGACTTGCTCCACTGCATGCAGCACTGGCACTACAAGTGAGTCTGGGTTGCGAGTGGTATTTGTTCCTTCATACATCTTCAGGCCTGTGCCTGGCCTCTGGGCCACAGGGGCAGGAGACCAGCCCAAGATTTCATTCTTCCCCTGGGCAGGACAGCGACGATCCTCAGGTCACCGTAATGACACTGCCAGGCCCCAGGACATCGTGAGCTCTCCGGGGCCAGTGGGCTTTGAGGATTCTTATGGGCAGGAGCCCACACTTGGGCCCACAGGTAGGAGGGCTTCTGGGTGGGCCCCTCAGGCCTTACCCACTCTCAGCCCCCAAGATTGTGCTGACAAAACAGGGATGCTCCAGCCATAGCTGAGGGCAAGAGATGGTGTCACTGCAGTCAGTGGGGAACTAAGTGAAGACAGACACAGTCCACCTCATCTGCAGAAAGGCAGCTTCAGCTCTGCCCAGTGTGATACAAAGTTCTGGGGTGGAGGGGAGGGTTGGAGGGGCCTCACCCAGCCCTGCCAATCCCGTCTCTCTGACAGACTCCAATGGGAACTCCAGCCTGAGACCTCTCCTTTGGGTGGTCCTTTCGCTGCCAGCTGTTGCCCTGGTCCTTGGGTTTGGTGTCTTTGTGGGCCTGAGACAGACCTGGGCCCAGAAGCTCTGGGAAAGCAACAGACAGTGAATGGGCCCAATAAACAATCATTTCAAACCTACTGAAACCAGGTGTGGAGAAGTTATTTGTGACGACTAGAACAGAACCATTTCTTATGTGAGAAACTTCCTCCAAGTCAGCTCTGTCCTTCCAGAACTGTGACGTTGATTACAAATACTTCATATATGCCACACCCTGCACAGAGGCCAATGTCCCCCAAGGCTCAACTCGGGAGCCTCTGCCTCTCCACAAGGAACGGTGGCATTTCAGGCAGAGCAAACAGGACAAAGATACTGGAGGTTAAGACATTGACAGTCAAAGAACAGCAACAGCTGGGAACTGGGCCCCTGGCAGGAATGAATGGCTTGTGAAGGCTTGTCACCTCCTCACAGACACAGGAGTTCTGACAAGGGCATCCTCAAAGCACCCTGAGCAGCTGCTGTCATGGATAAGGGTTACTCTAAGACTGAGTTGAAGGAGCACTTCACAGACCCCCTGAGCCTGCCAGCCTACCGCTAAAGGCTGCATTTCTGACCACAGCCTCCCATCCCTTCCCCTGGCCTCCCAAGACTATCCATGTGGGAAGGGCTGGCACAGGAGGAATGGCAGCCTGCTGGCCCTGACACTGGTTGCGATGGTGGGCATGGCCACCAGACAGGTCTGTGCCAGTGCTGGCTATGCCGCTGAGCCCAGTTTGCCCATGTATGGCATGGGCCTTCATCTCTCACTTGGCAGCAAAGCCCTTTCCAGACATGTCAATCCTCTAGGTGGAGAAGGGGACAGGATGCTAGGGTTTGGCCTCAATGGGACAGGGAGAAGAATCTGGTAGGGAAGCCTGAACTTGGTTTCAGACACCTTTCCGGACTTCAGGTAGAGCACGAGCTTAGAGAGCTGTTACAAGGGGAGCTGAGGTACTCAAGTCATGCCTGTGGCCTTAATACTGCATGTACCCCCTACTCACCCAGCTCTGGCCTACTCAGCCTTTCCTGTCTTCAGAATACTGGACAAGAATGTGGACCCCAGAGCTGGCTTCTTACTAGCTGTGTGATATTCAGTAAGTTACTCAACTTCCCTGGGCCTCAGATTTCTCATCTGTAAAATGAGGTTAATGTCTATTCCCATAGAAGTATTGGGTAAAATGAGTTAACAGATAAGAATGCTTAGAATAGTACATAACGGCCAACAGTAACTGGGTGCTATTAACTACTGACTAGAATTGCATTTCCTCTTGCCCCAAGCCTAATGCTTACTTAGTTTTTGCTGTCAATGTTTTGGTTTGGTTTTGTATGTATAAGTTTACAGGCCAATACAAAGAGGGGCTAGGGGAAACTGCTGTCTTTTGACTCTTCTAGCTAGAGGGAGAACATAAAAGGCAGGAAGGTCCAAACATTTGCCATGGAAGCTAAGTGACTTCCCTTCTCTGGGCCTGTCTTCCCATCTATGGCTAGCAATGGCCAGTCTTGCCCTGCCCAACTTCCTGGCTTGTACAGGGAGACACAGGATATGTCCTGCAGGGTCAGCGTGATATAGGTGAGGATTCTTAGCTTGGCTGGTTGGAGAAGCCAGGTTGACTTGGTCTTAGGGGCCTGGGTTCTGGTTCCTTCCAGCATTAACTCCTCCTCCTTCCCCTCCCTCCATCATACAAGCTCATGTAAGGATTTCAAACTTCCAGAAGCACCAATTGGAATAATGCTGTGTAACTGAATTTGCTTTAACACAAGGGTAGATGTCTTGTGTCATTTCCTATCATTTCAAATAGAGGTAGTCTCTAAACTGCGGTTGAACTATGATATTTGATCTGTTGATAGAGACCAAGTGGGTTAAGGATGACGAGTGTTGAACACAATTACTTAAGCATATAGTTCTTTGTATACTATTTTCTTGAAAGACAGTCTTAGAACTGCTGGGTCAAGACCACACCTCTTAAGACTGTGGGGCTCGGGACTGTCTGAGTGTCTCCCCACCCAATCCCACTGTGCAGGCTTGCCACCACAGGCCAGTAACACTCTAAATCTTTGCCTATCTGAGCATCATAAGGCAAATGGCATTGGCCGTTTTGAAGGGGCTCTTTTTGATTAGAAGTCAAGCATCTTTCTAGCCATTGGTATCGCATAAGTTACCCTTCATGTCTTTTATCTACTCTCCACTATTTCTCTCCTCATCTGTAAAGAGCTTTCACAAATCAAGGGGCCAGTATCCTCATTTTATAAATTTTCCATCTAATTGGCCATTGGCTTTTCTCTGCCGGGTTCTTTTATCTTAGAAAGGATTATGTAACAATGAATTTTTCCCTCTCATATTTGTATTTTTGAGTATGGCAAAGACTTTCCCCTATCCTATATAATCATCCAAGTATCCACTTGCTTTATTGTGATATTCCAGTAACAATGCAATTGTGTATCTCCTACTTCCAAGTGTATATAGGTACATGATTTTGGCAACTGATAAATTGTGCATAGATTTTGTCAACAATTCCATGTCAAAGGAGTCTGTTTACTGAAACAAATATACAAACTATATGAACAATGAAGTTCACTGCAGTGCTAGCTTTCTCTCGGGGGAAGCAATCTAAACTTTGGCTTTCCTAAATAACAAAATTTAGTCTAAATTTTGCCCAATTTAAAGCTTTCTTCCTCCCTTCTTACTGCCTCCTGATGTGAGCAGGCCCCTGCTGGACCTTGAGAACAATTCATCAGACCCGATGGGGACAATAACCACTGTCTCTGACCTGTGGCAGGAAGCAGAGCTGCTCAGGGCCCGTCAGGTTTTGTCTCTTCCTGCCCCTTTGGGGAGGTGGGGATGGGGATGGGGGCAGAGGCTGTGGCTATATCTATATAAGACCTAAGGGAATCCCCTGTCTTTCCATTCCCCAGGCCCCCACCAGCTTCCATATACTTACATTATACATTGAGAGCAAATTAACTTCATGGTGCTTTGTTTTTAATAAAGGGGACAGAATACTTCACCGCCTGTTAGTTCAGCTGAATTCAACTCCCTGTCTGGACACTTATGTGAGAACATTTCATGGAAAAGTGCCACTTCTGTTCCAGCAGTAGGAACACTAGATACTCGGATCAACCTAAAGTAAACAACTAAAATACCAGATTATAAATATTTTAAAATATTCTTAGACTAGTGTTGAATTAACATGGGGAATGAGGCATGCAGATAGGCCAAAAATAAAAATTAAACACTCTGGGAAGTAAAATCAGCTTCTATTCTGGGAAGTTCTACAGGACTCTGGAGACCTCGGCCTTCTGCTTTGATGAGTCCAGGGAACTGTAGATCAAGCCCGGAGCCTACAAAGGCAACAAGTCCAGATGCAGGGCCTCCTCTAAAGCTGGAACTTCAGAGGTCCCAGTCCTCAGTGCAAGAGTGAAGGAGAAACAAGCCTCTGGCAAGAGTGGGCAGCAAGGAATCCTGCCTATTTTTATCATGGGGCTAGATGTATTGAAAAAAAAAATCACCTTGAGAATGAAAAGTGTAATTCCCTCTTCTCTGGTGTGTGCAGTCAAATCCTCAGACTGAAGGAGAGAAGAGAAAGAACCCCTCAGGTTCAATCTAGGAACAAACCTCAAGGGCTGAATTTAATTTAAAGTGATCCCCAGGCTTCAGGAAGAAGCAAATGCAGGTCCTGTCTGAAAGATGATTTCAGCCAAAGCCTCAGAGAATTATGACAGATCAAGTTGCAAACAAGATGAACACCTCACAGCAAGTCACAAGATAACAATACACAGTGAAAAGTCAGGGCACAAAGTGAGAAGATAGTTGCAATACATTCTTGACAAAGGATTACTACCCAAAAATATGTTTAAAACTGCTACAAATCAAGAAAAAGGTAACACAAATAGAAAAATAGGCAAACGACACTAAGGCATTTCACAAGAGGAAAAACTCAAATGGTCTGTAAGTGGCTGAAAAGATGCTCAACTTCAACAGTAATCATGAATGTGAAAAATTAAACTTCAAGATAATATTATACACCCACCAGAGTGGCAAAAATTAAAAAGCCAGAAAATAAGCATTGGTGAGGGTATGAGGACAGGAACATTCTACCAATGTTAATTAGAATATAAACTGGTATACCTATGTTGAAAAATTGTCATTCCCTAATATATAAGTCCTCTCCTAACTATCCCAGAAAAAACCTTGCACCAGAATGTTCACAGAAACACTATAATAGCAAAATAAAAATAAAAAACTAGAAACAACCCATATGTCCATCATGAACACTAGAACATATAAATACACTCCGGTATATTCCTACAATCAAATTCTACGATGAATGAGAGGTAAGAGTTAACCTGTTTGTCCCTGGCAGACTGGCCTCCCAGGAAAGGAGTTGGCCCCTTACAAGGTTCCATGGAATCTGGCCATTGCTAAGTGCCTAAGACACTGATCAATTACAAGGTTTGGACCCCAGCCCTTTAATCATATCAGAGGAAGGGCTGATGCTTCTCCAGCCATGAACACACTGCAGTAAATCCTGCTGCTGGCTGACCACATCAAATAACTGCAACAGCAAAACTAAGACCCTAGAGCCTTGATCACAGCAGGAAGAGGAGCTGTGCTTCCTAATCATGCAGCTTAAAAGCCCCATAGCCCAATGGCCAGGATCCCTCTCCCAGCGTGCACTGTCCTAGAATGAATGGGCCACACAGGACCGGCACATCTGCTGCTGCTCCTACCTTCAATAAATGCTGTCACAGTACCTGCTGTGAGTTCTGTTTGGCCATTTTCCTTTGTTTTCCCAGTAGTGAATGAACTAGGGCCATGTGTGTAAATACAGGTAAATCTCAAGGACGATGCTGAGAAGATGAAATCAAAGAAACTAGATTGAATGACTTCATTTATATAAAGCTCAAAAATCAGTCCCCAAAACCCCAATGTAGTAGTAAAATTGTATAGAAAAACAAACGAATGATCAGCACCAATTTCAGGGTAGTGGTTTTCTCTGCAGGGGCAGGGAGCGATGCATTCATTGAGGAACACACTGATGGCCCCTAATGCTTTCTTCAGCTGGCTGGTGGACACAAAGATGTTTACTATTCTTTAAACTGTACAGGTACATTTTTAGACACTTTGGGTGAATATTTCAGAAAACTTTTAACCTCCTGGCCTGCCTTACTACAATCTGCTGGGCCTGTCTCCAACCACAGTGCTGCTCCTCCTTCCCCAGCTGCCTGTTCCCTCAAACCTGCTTTCTCACTCCTTCTCCCGGCAGTGGGGCTGCCAGTGCCTTTGCTCACACCAGACACCCCTACTCTGTTCCTCTGTCCTATGTCCACCTAAGGAACTTCCACTTCAAAACGCGGCTGTGCCACCTCCCCTAGGTCCACCTGACATCCTTAACAGTTGCACATCCTGTCCTCTGTGCTGGCAGCTCTATCAGAACTCTAGCATCATGTCTGTATTGCTCTGTTGACTCCTGTCTCCGTGCCTGGATTATGTTCCAGCCGCTTTGTATCAACAGAGCCTTAGGTTTACTAATGCAGCAGAGAAGGCAGTCAGACCATGCCTTTATTCGATAGGTGTCAAGTGTCAGGGACCACCATGACCTTGGCGACATGTGTCAATACAGTTAAATCTCAAGGACAATGCCAGTGCAGGCAGAGCACGGAAGATGCACGGTAGTCAACATTTACTGAGTGCCTCATCTCTACATGAAACAGTTCACTTAATTCTCAAGAGCCCTGGAACAAAAGGCAACAGAAACTTCTGCAGACTTAAACGTCCCTGTCTGACAGCTTTGAAGAGAGTAGTGGTTCTCCCAGCACGGAGTTTGAGATATGAGAACGGACAGACTGCCTCCTCAAGTGGGTCCCTGACCCCCGAGTAGCCTAACTGGGAGACACCTCCCAGTAGGGGCCAACTGACACCTCATACGACCGGGTGCCCCTCTGAGACGAAGCTTCCAGAGGAAGGATCAGGCAGCAACATTTGCCATTCTGCAATATTTGCTGTTCTGCAGCCTCTGCTGTGATACCCAGGCAAACAGGGTCTGGAGTGGACCTCCAGCAAACTCCAACAGACCTGCAGCTGAGAGTCCTGACTGTTAGAAGGAAAACTAACAAACAGAAAGGACATCCACACCAAAACTCCATCTGTACGTCACCATCATCAAAGACCAAAGGTAGATAAAACCACAAAGATGGGGATAAACCAGAGCAGAAAAGCTGAAAATTATAAAAATCAGAGCTCCTCTTCCCCTCCCAAGGAACGCAGCTCCTCGCCAGCAACGGAACAAAGCTGGATAGAGAATGACTTTGACGAGTTGAGAGAAGGCGGCTTCAGACGATCGGTAATAACAAACTTCTCCGAGCTAAAGGAGGATGTTCGAGCCCATCGCAAAGAAGCTAAAACCTTGAGAAAAGATTAGACGAATGGCTAACTAGAATAAATAGTGTAGAGAAGTCCTTAAATGACCTGATGGAGCTAAAAACCATGGCACAAGAACTACATGACGCATGCACAAGCTTCAGTAGCTGATTTGATCAAGTGAAAGAAAGGGTATCAGTGATGGAAGATCAAATGAATGAAATGAAGCAAGAAGAGAAGTTTAGAGAAAAAAGAGTAAAAAGAAACAAACAAAGCCTCCAAGAAATATAGGACTATATGAAAAGACCAAATCTACGTCTGATTGGTGTACCTGAAAATGACGGGGAGAATGGAACCAAGTTGGAAAACACTCTTCAGGATATTATCCAGGAGAACTTCCCCAGCCTAGCAAGGCAGGCCAACACTCAAATTCAGGAAATACAGAGAACACCACAAAGATACTCCTCAAGAAGAGCAACTCCAAGACACATAATTGTCAGATTCACCAAAGTTGAAATGAAGGAGAAAATATTAAGGGCAGCCAGAGAGAAAGGTCGGTTTACCCACAAAGGGAAGCCCATCAGACTAAGAGCAGGTCTCTCGGCAGAAACTCTACAAGCCAGAAGAGAGTGGGGGCCAATATTCAACATTCTTAAAGAAAAGAATTTACAACCCAGAATTTCATATCCAGCCAAACTAAGCTTCATAAGTGAAGGAGAAATAAAATCCTTTACAGACAAACAAATGCTGAGAGATTTTGTCACCACCAGGCCTGCCTTACAAGAGCTCCTGAAGGAAGCAATAAACATGGAAAGGAACAACCGGTACAAGCCACTGCAAAAACATGTCAAATTGTAAAGACCATTGATGCTAGGAAGAAACTGCATCAACTAACGAGCAAAATAACCAGCTAAGATCATAATGACAGGATCAAATTCACACATAAAAATATTAACCTTAAATGTAAATGGGCTAAATGCTCCCATTAAAAGACACAGACTGGCAAATTGGATAAAGAGTCAAGACCCATCAGTGTGCTGTATTCAGGAAACCCATCTCACGTGCAGAGACACACATAGGCTCAACATAAAGGGATGGAGGAAGATCTACCAAGCAAATGGAAAGCAAAAAAAAAGCAGGAGTTGCAATCCTAGTTTCTGATAAAACAGACTTTAAACCAACAAAGATCAAAAGAGACAAAGAAGGCCATTACATAATGGTAAAGGGATCAATTCAACAAGAAGAGCTAACTATCCTAAATATATATGCACCCAATACAGGAGCATCCAGATTCATAAAGCAAGCCCTTAGAGATCTACAAAGAGATTTAGACTCCCACACAATAATAATGGGAGACTTTAACACCCCACTGTCAACATTAGACAGATCAATGAGACAGAAAGTTAACAAGGATATCCAGGACTTGAACTCAGCTCTGCACCAAGCAGACCTAATAGACATCTACCAAACTCTCCACCCCAAATCAACAGAACACACATTCTTCTCAGCACCACATCGCACTTATTCCAAAATTGACCACATAGTTGGAAGTAAAGCACTCCTCAGCAAATGTAAAAGAACAGAAATTGTAACAAACTGTCTCTCAGACCACAGTGCAATCAAACTAGAACTCAGGATTAAGAAACTCACTCAAAATCGCTCAGCTACATGGAAACTGAACAACCTGCTCCTGAATGACTACTGGGTACATAACAAAATGAAGGCAGAAAGAAAGATGTTCTTTGAAACCAATGAGAACAAAGACACAACATACCAGAATCTCTGGGACACATTTAAAGCAGTACATAGAAGGAAATTTATAGCACTAAATGCCCACAAGAGAAAGCAGGAAAGATCTAAAATTGACACCCTAACATCACAATTAAAAGAACTAGAGAAGCAAGAGCAAACACATTCAAAAGCTAGCAGAAGGCAAGAAATAACTAAGATCAGAGCAGAACTGAAGGAGAGAGAAACACGAAAAACCCTTCAAAAAATCAATGAATCCAGGAATTGATAGACTGCTAGCAAGACTAATAAAGAAGAAAAGATAGAAGAATCAAATAGATGCAATAAAAAATGATAAATGGGATATCAACACCGATCCCACAGAAATACAAACTACCATCAGAGAACACTATAAACACCTCCACGCAAATAAACTAGAAAATCTAGAAGAAATGGATAAACTCCTCAACACATACACCCTCCCAAGACTAAACCAGGAAGAAGTTGAATCCCTGAATAGACCAACAATAGGCTCTGAAATTGAGGCAACAATAGCCTACCATCCAGAAAAAGTCCAGGACCAGACGGATTCACAGCCGAATTCTATCAGAGGTACAAAGAGGAGCTGGTACCATTCCTTCTGAAACTATTCCAATCAATAGAAAAAGAGGGACTCCTCCCTAACTCATTTTATGAGGCCAGCGTCATCCTGATACCAAAGCCTGGCAGAAATACAACAAAAAAGGAGAATTTTAGACCAATATCCCCAATGAACATCGATGCAAAAATCCTCAATAAAATACTGGCAAACTGAATCCAGCAGCACATCAAAAAGCTTATCCACCACAATCAAGTTGGCTTCATCACTGGGATGCAAGGCTGGTTCAACATATGCAAATCAATAAACATAATCCATCACATAAACAGAACCAATGACAAAAACCACATGATAAATCTCAATAGATGCAGAAAAGGCCTTCGACAAAATTCAACAGCCCTTCATGCTAAAAACTTTCAATCGACTAGGTATTTCTTTTGTTTTGTTTTGTTTTGTTTTGTTTTTTTGAGAAGGAGTCTTGCTCTGTCGCCCAGGCTGGAGTGCAGTGGCACGATTTCTGCTCACTGCAAGCTCTGCCTCCCGGGTTCATGCCATTCTCCTGCCTCAGCCTCCCGAGTAGCTGGGACTACAGGCGCCCGCCACCACGCCCAGCTAATTTTTTGTATTTTTAGTAGAGATGGGGTTTCACTGTGTTAGCCAGGATGGTCTCGATGTCCTAACCTTGTGATCCGCCTGCCTCAGCCTCCCAAAGTGCTGGGATTACAGGCGTAAGCCACCGCGCCCAGCCCTAGACTAGGTATTGATGGGATGTATCTCAAAATAATAAGAGTTATTTATGACAAACCCACAGCCAATATCATACTGAATGGGCAAAAACTGGAAGCATTCCCTTTGAAAACTGGCACAAGACAGGGATGCCCTCTCTTACCACTCCTATTCAACACAGTGTTGGAAGTTCTGGCCAGGACAATCAGGCAAGAGAAAGAAATATAGCGTATTCAATTAGGAAAAGAGGAAGTCAAATTGTCCCTGTTTGCAGATGACATGATTGTATATTTAGAAAACCCCATCGTCTCTGCCCAAAATCTCCTTAAGCTGATAAGCAACTTCAGCAAAGTCTCAGGATACAAAATCAATGTGCAAAAATCACAAGCATTCCTATATACCAGTAACAGGCCAAATCATGAGTGAACTCCCATTCAGAATTGCTTCAAAGAGAATAAAATACCTAGGAATCCAACTTACAAGGGATGTGAAGGACCTCTTCAAGAACTACAAACCACTGCTCAACAAAATAAAAGAGGACACAAACAAATGGAAGAACATTCTATGCTCATGGATAGGAAGAATCAATATCATGAAAATGGCCATACTGCCCAAGGTAATTTATAGATTCAATGCCATCCCCATCAAGCTACCAATGACTTTCTTCACAGAACTGGAAAAAACTACTTTAAAGTTCATATGGAACCAAAAAAGAGCCCACATTGCCAAGACAATCCTAAGCCAAAAGAACAAAGCTGGAGGCATCATGCTACCTGACTTCAAACTACACTACAAGGCGACAGTAACCAAAACAGCATGGTACTGGTACCAAAACAGAGATATGGACCAATGGAACAGAACAGAGCCCTCAGAAATAATACCACACATCTACAACCATCTGATCTTTGACAAACCTGATAAAAACAAGAAATGGGGAAAGGATTACCTATTTAATAAATGGTGCTGGGAAAACTAGCTAGCCATATGTAGAAAGCTGAAACTGGATCCCTTCCTTAAACCTTATACAAAAATTAATTCAAGATGGATTAAAGACTTAAATGTTAGACCTAAAACCATAAAAACCCTAGAAGAAAACCTAGGCAATACCATTCAGGACCTAGGCATGGGCAAGGACTTCATGACTAAAACACCAAAAGCAATGGCAACAAAAGCCAAAATTGACAAATGAGATCTAAATAAACTAAAGAGCTTCAGCACAGCAACAGAAACTACCATCAGAGTGAACAGGCAACCTACAGAATGGGAGAAAATTTTTACAATCTACCCATCTGACAAAGGGCTAATATTCAGAATCTACAAAGAACTTAAACAAATTTATAAGAAAAAAATCAAACGACCCCATCAGAAAGTGGGCAAAGGATATGAACAGACACTTCTCAAAAGAAGATATTTATGCAGCCAACAGACATGAAAAAATGCTCATCACTGGCCATCAGAGAAATGAAAATCAAAACCACAGTGAGATACCATCTCACACCGGTTAGAATGGCGATCATTAAAAAGTCAGGAAACAACAGGTGCTGGAGAGGATGTGGAGAAATAGGAACACTTTTACACTGTTGGTGGGACTGTAAACTAGTTCAACCATTGTGGAAGACAGTGTGGTGATTCCTCAAGGATCTACAGCTAGAAATACCATTTGACCCAGCCATCCCATTACTGGGTATATACCCAAAGTATTATAAATCATGCTTCTATAAAGACACATGCACACATATGTTTATTGTGGCACTATTCACAATAGCAAAGACTTGGAACCAACCCAAATGTCCATCAGTGATAGACTGGATTAAGAAAATGTGGCACATATACACCATGGAATACTACACAGCCATAAAAAAGAATGAGTTCATGTCCTTTATAGGGACATGGATGAAGCTGGAAACCATCATTCTGAGCAAACTATCGCATGGACAGAAAACCAAACACCGCATGTTCTCACTTACAGGTAGGAATTGAACAATGAGAACACTTAGACACAGGGTGGGGAACATCACACACCAGGGCCTGTCCTGGGGTGGGCGGAGGTGGGAGGCATAGCATGAGGAGATATACCTAATGTAAATGACGAAGTAACGGGTGCGGCACACCAACATGGCACATGCATACATATGTAACAAACCTGCACATTGTGCACATGTACCCTAGAAGTTAAAGTATAATAATTTAAAAAAACACTAAGAAATTTAACACACACACAAAAAAAATGCCACACAGAAGACCTGTCAGACCAATCAATGTTTAGATTCTATTAGAAATGCTATTTAAAAAAATAAATAAATAAAACTAAAAATAAAAATTCTCAAGAGCCCTACGAAGTAGGCACCAGGAACTGACTTTTCAGATGAAGAAACTGAGACATAAAGATGCACATCACAGAAAGGTGCAGAGCTGGGATTCAAACCTGGGCTGCTGGCTCCAGAGCCTGCATTTAACTATGATATTACCTCCTGCAAAGCTGAGCAGTGGGTCATTAGCTGCCCATGCCTATCTTAATCAGCTTGGTCTCTGAAGCCACAAGGCTTAAAAACCCTAGCTGCGTTATTTACTGGGTGGCCTAAACAAGGCACTTCTCTGAGCTTGTCTTCTCATCATAGACTGGGGACACCACCACCTGTCTGGCAGGGTCATTCTGTGGTACTCACTGTGAGGAGCTCCATCACAGTACCAACGTTACTGGGGAGACTGCTGTGACTACACTGCCCCCAGGTGACCTCCTTGGTTAGTGCTCCAAGCTCAGGAACAATATAGATGCTTCCTCACTTTCAATAGCGGAGGCTAAGCAGGGTTTGATCACCAAAGGCTCAAGTGCACAAAAGATGCAGTAATCACTGATAATATCACCGAACAATTTCCCTATGGACACCTGGGACTACTGACTGCTGCTGGGTCCTAAATACAAAACTCACTAGCTAGACAATAGGGGTGAGTCCTTTAGAATCCACCAACCCCCAACCAAGATCTACTTCCAGAAGGTTCACCTACAAGGCAGCTGGGCCAACATCTGGTGAGCTGTGGCAGGAGGTGATAGCTCTTCATTCATTTTGGCTGATATAACTAACATTCTGTCAAGCCCTCTGTGCTTACTTATCAAAGAAAGAGACAGACGTTGCCTGGGCATTGGACTGAGCCCCAAGGTTGAATCTCTCAATCTGCCACTTGGCAGCAGTGTGACATGAGCTGAAGAGATGAATGATAGCAACGGATACCCGGTTCTGCTCTTAACATTCTAAGTAGGAAAGACAAATGCGCAAACACCTTCGAGGTAACACAGAGCTATGCTAAAGGCATGAACCATGGGCTCCAAGAAAGCTCACTCACCTGGCAGGGCAGCAATGGGCTCCAGAGGCTTCCTGAAGGACTTGGTCTATCTCTGGGGAGGGCAGACTCCAGGGAGAGGGAGCAGGAGAGTGGTAATAGTTAATAGTAGCAGCATTTATGATGTGCAGTTCCTATTCTAAGCACTTGTCACATTCACTTAATCCTTACTATATCTCTAGTAAGTACACTATCCCCATCTTTTGGATGAAGAAACTCAAACAGAAAAAAGTTAAATAATCTGTCCAAGGTCTTGCAGCTACTAAGTGCCAGAACTGGGATTCAAAGCCAGAGAGTCCAGTGCCAGGACTATGCTCCCACCTTCTGCTCCGTTCTGCAAAGGAAGAGCGGTATGAAGTCCTATGCAGGGACCAAGAATCTGCTGAGTTGCTGGACAGCAAAGAGCAAGGTTGTTTTCTTTTTTCTGAGACAGAGTCTCGCTCTGTCACTAGGCTGGAGTGCAGTGGCGCAGTCTCGGCTCACCGCAACCTCTGCCTCCCGGGTTCAAGCGATTCTTCTGCCTCAGCCTCCCAAGCAGCTGGGACTACAGGCATGCACCATCACACCCAGCTAATTTTTTGTATCTTTAGTAGAGATGGGGTTTCACCATGTTGGCCAGGATGGTCTCCATCTCCTGACCTCAGGCAATCCACCCACCTCGGCCTCCCAAAGTGCTGGGATTACAGGCGTGAGCCACCACACCCAGCCAAGGGCAAGGTTGTTTTAAGAATTAAATGAGTGGCTGGGCATGGTGGCTCACGCCTATAATCTCAGGACTTTCGGAGGCTGAGGCTGGCGGATGACCTGAGGTCGGGAGTTCGACCTCAACCCTCTCCCACTCGAGTGACCCATTCTACCATCTGCAAACCATAGCTGTTGTTAGCCCACCTTTTAACTAGGCAGTTGTCCTAACTTTTTTTTAAAGTATGTCCTGCCTTGGGAGAACTGTATGATTGGTCTTTTTTTTTTTTCTTCCCCAAGACGGAGTCTTGCTCTGTCCCCCAGGCTGGAGTGCAGTGGCACAATCCCAGCTCACTGCAACCTCCACCTCCTGGGTTCAAGCAATTCTCCTGTCTCAGCCTCCCGAGTAGCTGGGATTACAGGAATCTGCCACCATGCTCAGCTAATTTTTGTATTCTTAGTAGAGATGGGGTTTCACCTTCTCGGCCAGGCCGGTCTCGAACTCTTGATCTCATGATCCGCCCGCCTTGTCCTCTGGAAGTGCTGAGATTACAGGCGTGAGCCACCGCACCTGGCCCAGGTCTTTTCTTAATAATAAACACTGGTGTAAGTTAAATGGTTTATATTCAACTTGTATAAGTTAAGTGGTTTCTTTACTGTGGGGTTTTTCAGCTTTCCCTAGCTAGTAGGCATCCTGACCCTCCCAGGCAGATACGGCATGCCCGAGCTTCCCTGACAACAGAACACTGCCCCAGCAAAACATGCCTGGAGGTCTCCTGTTACGTCCACAATATGGCCTACCATACTTTGCCCCCAAAGCTCCCCTCCTGGTAACACCCCATTTCTCAGCTCCCCTTCTCAGCACTATTTTTTGTCTATAATCACTGACTCCCACACTTCCTCACCTCATATCCTCTTACCCCACTCCAGGGAGGCAGCCAGCCCCGACCTTCCACTGGGATGGCCCTTGTCAGGGGACTGTCAATCACCCCAGACTGTACACCATGGTTCCCCCCACTTTGCCACCATGACCTCCTTCCTGTTCCTCCATATACCTCGCTCAGTCCAGCCCTAGAACCTGCTCTCTGCCTGCCAACACTCCTCCCCTCTCAGGTCCCTCTCATTCCAGCTTCAGCTTCATCACCACCACTTCAGAGACCTTTCCTGACCTGCAATCTAAAGCAGTCACGTGACCCTACAGGAATTCCCTATAAGGCACATTCATTATCAGATCTTTGTCCCAAAACCAGTCCTACCACAGCTTTTCAATCACCAGAGTCAATAAAAAAATCTCCTTTTTGACTTATGCCAGCTGAGGACAGGCTTTCTAGCACCTACAACTAAAGAACCCTGATGGAGATGCTCAGACCTCCCCACCAGCAAGATCCAGCTAATCTTCCCTGCAGGTCTCCCTCCCTTCCAGGCTTGTGTAGGAAACCAAGTCTACAAGGCAAGTGGCAGGACTAGTGACTTGAGGCCTTCAGACACAAGGTCAAGAACCGCAGGGACATGGCAAATTTCATCTGCAGATTTGTTTTTATTTCTGCTGTGCAATTAAAAAAAAAAAAAAGGGTAAGAGCTGTGAAAGGAAAGGAAGATGGGCTTCCCGGAAGCCAGTGTCCCAGTGTGTGCTCCCTCCCCTTGACCTTCCCGGTCCCAGGTGCTCCTGGTGCAGACAGACACGGGGAGGTGGTTATGGTTATTGTTTTCTTTTTTTAATGAAACTAGATCACTGCTTACAAAACCCTGCACGAGCCCTCCTGCCCATCCCCTTCACAGTTCCCTTGGCTCAGCCTCTCCTGTCTCACAGGAACTGCAACAAAATGGGTGTGGAACAGCCACCACCACGTCCATTGAACGACAGGAAGGGAGAGGCCCTGGGCTCCGACCCTGGGCCTTAAGAGGGTGACAGTTCTTCCTTCCACATCCGTTCCCATGGGGCCTGGAGTTGCATGGATGAGGGTGGTCCATGCCACCATGGTTCTCAGGCCACCACTCAGACCAGAGTGAAATGATGTGAATGTCCCACCCCACAGAGCCCCCTCCCCCCATAGATTCCCCCCACCCCCCCAACCCTAATTCTACCCCTCTACTGAGATGAGGCCCAGCTTCCATCAGAAGGGCCAGGGCCTACAGGCTGTAGAACTTGAGGCTTCTGTCCATGCCTGTTGAAGCGATGAACTTGGCGTGATGCCCGAAGGCCACCCCTGTGGTCAGGCCGCTATGCTCTGAGGAGAAAGATAAGAGGCAACTGTGAGAAGGCTTTTCCTCCTTTAGTCTGAACACTGATCCCTAATAACAGATTCCCAAACAACCAGGCCTTCTCTAATTAGTATTTATCACACCACAGGCTCCTGTTTGTTTTCCCTAGGCTGACCTGCACACTACCCCCAGTGCCTCCCTCAGTGCCTGGCATTTTTCACTGGTGGGATGAATGAATAAAGCAATGCCAGTCCCCCCTTCTCACCTGAGCTTTCTGGGCAACTGCAGTTCGGCTAGGTTTAGTTGAAAAACCTCAGAGCTCAGCTTGTTTATGCCTAGTGCTCACTACTTGCTCGTAAGTGGAACAGTCCATCGGCATTTTCTAGCTCACAGGGTTCCAACCCCAGGGCACTCAGGCCCCTAACACAGAGCAGGACCAGATAAGAGGCAGATGAGGCTGGGCAACATTCCTCATGGGACTCCAGAAATTCATGAACATCTGGCCAAATTCCTTCTAGATTTAGGATCACACCTGGAGTCAACCAACTCCCCATTAAAAAGCTCACGCTGTATTTTCAGCTACCTAACTCGGCTCCAAATCAAAACACCAGGTACAGTACAGGGTGAAAACCGGTGAGCCATATTGTTAGGATGGACACCTTTGTTATACAAACACACTGAGCAGGGCTCAGGAGAATACGGGGCAAGAAGAAATATCTTGTATCCTGCTCACAACCTGCTAATGAGGACGAGAATTTCATCAACACACACAGCAGTAGCTCCCATTCATGTAGCATCTTAAGTGAGCATCAGGCACCCTGTTACCAGCATATTAGCATGCCACCTCCACAACACCAGCTGTCACACCCTGCAAAGCTGTGCCAATATTCCCATTTTCTAGATGAAGGAGCTCAAGATCTGAAAGGGAAAGTCACGTACCCAGGGCCACATAACTGTTAGGTTAGAAACCCTGTTACCCATTCTCTCAGCATCTCATGCTTTTCTTCTCTAGCACTTATAATTGCAATTAAATGTGTACATGTGAAATTAATCTACATTTGCCTTACTAACCTGACTATAAATTACATCAGTGCCCAAATCGGGTCTGTTTTATTCACTGCTCTATCCCACCACAGACTAAGACCCAATGCTGAGTAAGAACAACTGCAAATCCTGACTACGTGCCAGACACCGTTCTGACCTATGTATTCACAGACGGTCCCCGATTTACCATGGTTCAACTTGCAATATTTTCAGCTTATGATGCACTTATCAGGATATGGCTCCATCGTATATCAAGGAGCACCTGTATGTATTTTCATCTAAACCTCAACAACCCCACTGAGTCTATAGTTACCATTCCCACTTTTCTGAGGCTCCAGAGAGGTTAAGTAATATTGGATCTCAGAAAACAATACCCCAAAGTATGGTGGTTTGGCACGCTGAGGGCTTTGAACCAAGGTCTCTCTGACCATGTCCTGCCCTCCTGTCTCTTGCCCCTCTTTCTCTATCTAAGGGCAGATCATCTGAAAGGAACATCATGAATCCCCTTCCTGGGAATCTCAACCAGGGAAAATGAACTGGTCTCACAAGAGAGAAGACTAGATGCCAGTCTTTGTCACAGACTGTCATGCATTATTTATCTAAGGTCTGCTCTGAGACAACTTTTATTACCTGAGAGACTCTGTAGTGCACTTCCTCCCCATCCCCCCACATAACTTGTGTCACCACTACCCCCTAGAAGCCTTAGGCCCCTACTCCCTTCTGCAGTTCAGGATGCCATAGAGTCATGTGTCACATAATGACATGTCAGCGACGGACCACACAAACACTGGTCCCATAAGATTACAGTGGAGCTGAAAAATTCCTATCACCAAGTGATGTCATAACCATCATCATGTCACAATGCAATGCATTATTCACGTTTGTGGGGATACAGGTATAAACAAATCTACTACACTGCCAGTTGTATAAAAGTATAACATAGCTAGGCGCGGTGGCTCACGCCTGTAATCCCAGCACTTTGGGAGGCCGAGGTGGGCAGATCACGAGGTCAGGAGTTTGAGATCAGCCTGGCCAACATAGTGAAACCTCATCTCTACTACAAATACAAGTACAAAAAAAAAAAATTAGCCAGATGTGGTGGCACACGCCTGAAGTCCCAGCTACTCGGGAGGCTGAGGCAGGAGAATCACTTGAACCCAGGAGGCGGAGCTTGCAGTGAGCCAAGACCATGCCATTACACTCCAGCCTGGGTGACAGAGCAAGACTCAATCTCAAAAAAAAAAAAAGTATAACACAATTAGGTACAGTACGTTACTGGTTTATGTACAGACATATCTCAGGGACATCGCTGGTTCAGCTCCAGGCTACCAATAAAGCAAATATTGCAATAAGGCAAGGCACACAAATTTTTTTGGTTTCTCAGTACATATAAAAGTTATGTTGGCCAGGCATGGTGGCTCATGCCTGTAATCCCAGCACTTTGGGAGGCCGAGGCAGGTGGATCGCTTGAGTTCAGGAATTCAAGACCAGCCTGGCCAACATGGGGAAACCCCGTCTCTACTAAAAATACAAAAATTAGCCAGGTGTGATGGTGCCCACCTGTGCTAGAACCTGGGAGGTGGAGGTTGCATTGAGCCAAGATCGTGCCACTGCACTCCAGCCTAGGCGACAGAGCAAGACTCCATCTCAAAAAAAAATGTTATGTTTACACTATACTGTAGTCTATTAAGTGTGTAATAACATTATGTCTAGTAAACAATGTACATACCTTAATCAAAAATACTTTATCGCTAAAACATGCTAACAACCATCAGACACTTCAGTGAGTTGTAATCTTTTTCCAAGACCCACCAGCAGGGTCTTGCCTTGATGTCGATGGCTGCTAACTGACAAGGGTGGTGTTTGCTGAAGGCTGAAGTGGCTGTGACAATTTCTTAAAATAAGACAACAAAGAAGTTTGCCACATCATTTGATTCTTCCTTTGACAAAAGATTTCTCTGTGATGGATACTGTTTGATAGCATTTTACCCACAGTAGAACTTTCAGAACTGGAATCAATCCTCTCAAATTCTGCACCTGCTTTATCAATTAAGTTTATGTAATATTCTAAATCCTTCATTATCATTTCAACAATGTTCACGGCATCTTCGCCAGTAGAAGATTCCATCAAGAAACCACTTTCTTTGGTCATCCCTAAGAGCTCCTCATCCATTAAAGTTTTAACATGAGATTGCAG
Organism: Pan paniscus; assembly: GCF_029289425.2. Classification (NCBI taxonomy): domain Eukaryota; kingdom Metazoa; phylum Chordata; class Mammalia; order Primates; family Hominidae; genus Pan; species Pan paniscus. Next base: position 62,063,780 of record NC_073258.2, read on the forward strand.
CAATTCAGTCCCATCTTTAGACTCCCCTTTGGATTCTAATTCTTACCATTTCCTCCACATCTGCAGTTACTCCCTCCACGGAAGTCCTCAATCCCTCAAAGTCATCCATGAGGGCTGAAGGGTTGGAATCAATTTCTTCCAAACTCCTCTTTATGTTCATAGTTTAACCTCCTCCCATGAATCACAAATGTTCTTAAGGGCGTGTAGAATGGTGAATCCTTTCCAGGTTTTCAATTTACTTTGTCCAGATCCATCAAAGGAATCACTATCCAGGGCAGCTATAGCTTTATAAAATGTATTTCTTAAGTAATAAGACTTGAAAGTCAAAATTACTCCTTGATCCATAAGCCGAAGATTGGATGTTAGTAGGCATGAAACATCTCCATCTGAGCTTTAGGGTAATGAGGTGCACTGTAATATTTTGAAAGGAATCTATTTTTCTGAACAGTACCTCTTAATGGGGGGCTTAAAAAATATTCAGTAAACCATGCTGTAAACAGATGTGTTGTCATCCAGACTTTGTTGTTCTATTTACAGAGCACAGGCAGAGTAGATTTAGCCCCACCTTCTTAAGGGCCCTACAATTTTCAGAATGCTAAATGAGCTTTGGCTTCAATGTAAAATCACCAGCTGCATTAGTCCCTAACGAGGGAATCACTCTGATCTTTGCATCTTGGAAACCAGGCATTGACTTCTCTCTAGCTGTGCAAGTTCCAGATGTCACTTTCTTCCAATAGAAGGCTATTCCGTCTACATTGAAAATCTGTTGTTGAGTGTAGCCACCGTCAATGATCTTAGCTAGGTCTTCCAGATAACTTGCTGCAGCTTCTACAACAGCATCTGCTGCTTCACCTTGTACTTTTCTGTTATGGAGATGGCTTCTTTCCTTAAACGTCATGAACCAACCTCTGCTAGCTTCAAACTTTTCTTTTGTAGCTTCCTCACCTGTCTCAGCCTTCACAGAATTCAAGAGTTAGGATCTTGGTCTGGATTACGGTTTGGCTTAAAAGAATGTTGTGGCTGGTTTGATATTCTATCCAGACCACTGAAACTTTCTCCATATCAGCAATAAGGATGTTCTGCTTTCTTATCATTTGTGCGTTCACTGGAGTAGCACTTTTAATTTCCTTCAAGAATTTTCCTTTGCTTTCATAACTTGACTAATATTTGGTGTTGAGGCCTAGCTTTTGGCCTATTTGGCTTTTCACATGCCTTCTTCACTAAGCTCAATCATTTCTAGCTTTGGATTTTAAGTAACAGACATGGGACACTTTCTTTCACTTGGACACCGAGGCCATAATACGGTTAACTGACCTAGTTTCAATATTGTTGTGTCTAAGGAAATAGGGAGGTCTGAGAGGGAGAGAGATGGGGAACGGCTGGTGGGTGGAGTGGTCAGAACACACACAGCATTTCATTTATCAAATAAATTCAGTAACTTTTATGGGCACATTTCATGGTGCCGCCCCCCCAACAATTACAATAGCAACATCAAAGATCACTAACGGACACAATAAATCATGAAGAAGTTTGAAATACTGTAAGAATCATCAAAATTTGACACACAGACACAAAGTGAACACATGTTGTTGGAAAAATGGTACTGACAGACTTGCTTGGGGCAAGGTTGCCAAAAACCTTCAATTTATAAAAAGCAAAGTATCCATAAAATACAATAAAGCTGAGTGCAATAAGACAAGGTATGCCTATACTATACTTTTTTTGGTATTAAATATACTCTTCCCACTTATAAAAAAAAGTTAACTGTAAAACAGCACCAAGCAGGCCCTTTCAGGAGGTATCCGAGAAGAAGGCATTATCATCATAGGAGATGACAGGTTTATGCATGTTGGTGCCCCCGAAGACCTTCCGGTGGGAAAAGATGTGGAGGTAGAAGACAGTGATGTTGGTGCTATGGTTAGGCTTTGTGCCCCCACCCAAATCTCATCTTGAATTGTAGTGCCCATAATCCCCACATGTTGTGGGAGGGAGCCAGTGGGAAGTAACTGAATCATGGGGGTGGTTACCCCCATGCTGTTCTCATGATAGTGAGTTCTCACGAGATCTGATGGTTTTATGAGGAGCTTTAGCCCCTTTGCTCAGCATTTGTCTCTCCTGTTGCCATGTAAAGAAAGACATGTTTGCTTTCCCTTCTGCTATGACTGTAAGTTTCCTGAGGCCTCCCGAGTCACTGTGAGTCAATTAAACCTCTTTCCCTTATCAATTACCCAGGCAGTTCTTCATAGCAGTGTGAGAACGGACTAATACAGTTGGTGATCCTGATCCTGTGTAGGCCTAGGGTAATGTGTGCTTGTGTCTTAGTTTTTAACAAGAAAAGTTTAAAAAGTAAAAAATAAAAATTAAAAAATTAGAAAAAAGCTTATAGAACAAGGATGTAAAGAGAGACAATATTTTTGTACAGCTGTACAATGTGTTTTTGTTTTAAGTTAAATGTTATTACAAAAGAATCCATTTTTTTAAGTTTATAAAGTAAAAGTCAGTTAAGGCTTATCACTGAAGAAAAAGTTTTTTATGAATTTAGTAAAACCTAAGTGTACTGTGTTTATAAAGTCTACAGCAGCGTACAGTAATGTCCTAGGCCTTCACATTCACTCACAACTCACTCACTGAAAGCAACTTCCAGTCCTGCAAGCTCCATTCATGGCAAGCACTATACCAGTGTACCATTTTTTAAAAATCTCTTATACCTTATTTTTACTGAACCTTTTCTATGTTTAGACTTGTTTAGATACACAAATACTTACCATTGTGTTATAATTGTATTCACTACATTTAATATGCTGTACCAGTTTGTAGCCTACGAGCAATAATAGACTATACTAAGGTTATAGCAATAGTCTTGGTGTGTAGTAGGCTACACCATTTAGATATATGTAAGTTCACTCTACAATGGTCGCACATGACGATATCACCTAACAAGACATTTCTCAGAACATATCCCCATTATTAAGTGATATATAAACTGTATAAGCTTCAATCATCTGACCCTTCTGCAGGTCTAATATAATGTGGGCCTCCCGTGCATATGCACGTAATTAAAATGGCTCTCCTCCTGTCACTGTCTAATGTTCATTTATTTTAGATTCAGTTATCAAAACTTCAGAGGGACTTTTCTCTCCCTTTAGTAACCTGCCCAATGCCACAGGGCATGGAAGTGGCAGAACAAGCACTAGCATCTACTGCCATGCAGTCTGACTCAGTTGCTTCCTTAGTCATAAAGCTCTGCCTCAGGTAGTAACAGAAAGCTGCTTAGGTAAATTCATGCAAGCCCTAGAAATTCCTAACCCAGTGAGGCTTCCCTCCGGGCCTGGGCACCTAGAGAGATCCCAGGAGCCCAGGACCAGCCTCTACCTGTAAAGTGAAGAATCTCCGTCCATTGTTTGCAGATGTAGATCTGGACATCCGTGCCCCCAAGGGCCAGGTAGGTACCACTCTGGTCAAAGATCAGTGACTTTACCTGCCAGAAATAGAAAGAGAGAAGGTCACACAAGGGGAACAGAAACTATGGGGCAGTTGCGGATAAGCAGAAGCAATTAGATTAATTCAATAAATAATTGACAAACAAGGAGACACAATGGAAAGCTGGGCGGAGGGGGAAGGGCACACCTCAAAGTTGTTATCCAGCTGCAAAGTCTTAAAGTTCTTAAGCTTGCGCAGATCCCAGAGCTTGACAGAGGAGTCATCAGCCGCTGTAGCCAGGTAGTAACCATTCTCAGAGAAGGCGATGCTAGTGATGGGGCCCGAGTGGCCAGGGAAGTTGGCCACATTAGTACGTTCCTACAGTGGCGGTGGGTAGTAAAATACATCACCCACAGATCATGAGAGGAAGAAAATGGGGCTCACCAAACTCCTGAGATGTCCCTCACGTCCTTCCAGGAAGGACAGCCAGCGGGACCCCCCAGACCACACCATCATATCACACACGCACAGCCAGTGTCTCTCCACCTTCAGGGCCAGGTGCCACAAGCACCTAATTAGCACTGCATTGTCACAAACACTCCCTCTGGCCCTGGGCCTCAGATGGAGGCCTACCATGTCCTACCTTCAAGTCCCAGATCTTGATCTGAGAGTCCATGGTTCCTGTTCCAAAGATGAGTCCGTCAGGGTGGAACTGTGCACAGGTGAGAGCTGTGGAGGAGGGAAGATAGACCTGTGGTCAGAGCCCACCAGGGAGAGAGACTAAGAGCAGCAAAGGTAGGTTCCTTGTTCTTCACATTCCTCAGTGAACCCAGCACAAAGCCCGCACTAGGCAGGTGCTCATGGTAAATATATCTTTAGAACAAATAAACAAATGACTAAATAAAATGTAAAAATAAATAATAAACAGCAAACAAAAAAGCTGAGTGCCTATGAGGCAACTTACAGCAGCCAGAGGTCTCATCTGTCACCTTGGTGAGCACACGCCCTGTCTGGATGTCAGAGAAAGCCCAGTACTGGGGAAAAAAAAAGAGACAATGGAGTCAGTGAGAAAGTGGGTCCCAGGTTCTGGTGGCCCTTCAGCAAGACAGAGCCCCTGGTTTGGCAAACCCTGGCAAACATTCTCCTTTGAGGTTCTGGGGAACCAGCTGGGGTGGGAAGATGTTCCTGCCACCCAGGATGTTCAAGCTTGGGGACCAGCAGGCCTCTCCAGGGCACTGGCTGGGACCACACCTGATCATCGGAGGAGCTCAGGAGATAGTCGCCAGTGGCGTGAAGGCTGAGGCCTGTCACAGCACTCTCATGGGCCCGAACCACCTGTACACAAGAGGCATTGGGGACCGACCAAATCCTGATAGTGGCATCGGGGGAAGCAGAAAACACCAGGTCCTACAAGGAAAACAAAGACAGAATATCAGAGTCAGAAAAGAGATACAGACCAAAACAATCTTATAAAACGGGGCTGGGGATGCCCACAACTGCCAACAATTGCTTCTCCTTTCAGCTCTGCCCTCCCTGGAACCACCTACCCACCCAATGGTGCCCAAGACAGCCAATGGTAAACGCTATTAAAGTGCTAACTCATACAGCATCAGGGCTTGTGGAGGCGTCCTCGCCATCTAGTGGTAAAAAGGCTAACTGCAACAGAGAGCAATTTTCCCATTTCCAGGACCAAAGGAAAAATGTAGCTAGTACAATTGAGGGACTGAATTTTTTATTCTATTTCATTGAAATTTAAATAGCCACATGCAGCTAATTGCTACTGTACTGTATGGCACAGGTCTGAGCAGTACTGGGACTGGAAGGGGCTGCATGGCTGTATTTCAGTGCATTCCACTTTTATGGATTTCCAGGGTAAGTTAATTTTCCAAAAGATTTGGGGCAGGGAGAGAATTTCGCGTCACTCACCAATTTTTTGTTTAGTTAGGATATTAAAAGCCATAAGGTAAAAATAACTACCATCTTTTTTTATCAATACAATTTCATGAGACCTAACTATTAATACCCCATAAGCAAGAAAACAGTGCTCTCAATTTGAACAAATTTAGTCATGAAAAATTCACCATGTTATTCTTATATTTCTCATTTCCCTAAGGTCCAAGGGAAATCTTGACTGGGAAGCACCAAACCAACCACTGTCCTGCAGCCCCAAACCCAAACTGTCTTAGGCTTAAAATTCGAATCCCATAATATCATTAATCTGGTCCCATGAGTTACCTTTACCCTGTAAACCAGCGGTTCTGTTTACAACCTACACCACTTTCAACAGTCAACATGATTTTTACCCATCTTGGAGGATCATGGGAAAGCAGATATATCTGTCTTCTTCGTAAGTGTTAGTTGAGATTGTGTTGAGCTTTGTTTTCTGTAGTTTATATTAGGAACACTATAAGATTTTTTCTTTCCCTAATATGAAATATTTCAATGAATATGCTTGTCAAACTACACATTTCCGTTCTCTCGCTGGCTGGAAGATCACTGCTTTAGAAGGTCTCATGCAGAGTGAAGGGCAATCTCCACAACTCCAAAGTGAGCCCCTCCAAGTGCCCACTCAGGAGTCAGAGTCAGAGCTCTTTCCCAGCCCCACTTCACAGAGACAGCAGCGGGGTGAGGGACAAACAACAGCCAAGGAAAGAAGAACCAAGGGTGGCGAGGAGAACCCCTTACCTGGGAAGGGTGAAACACCACGCTGGTGACCTTCTTGGTATGGCCTTTGAGGGTAGCCAGGATTTGTTCAGAACTTTTGTCAAACACGACGACATTTTTATCCGCCCCACCTGGAGAAGACCCAAAAAGACCAAACAATGAGCCAGGCCCACCCAGGCCCTTTTGCTCAAGGAAATGCTTTTGTTCCCATGCCCATGAAGAGGACAAGGAGCATGCGCCTTCCCTGCTGCCCCTCCCCACTTTGGCCTGCCGGGCTAGGCCCAGACTCTCACCAGTGAGGATCTTGTTGGTGTCGGACGGGCAGAGGTCCAGGGCCAGGATCCCAGGAATGCTGGCACTGTGCAACCCCTTTGCAGAGAGACACACCAAACCCTGTCACGGCCAAATCACAGCAGGCCACAAAGCCACAGACCTCCCCTACTGCCATCTCCAGTCACCCATGTTCTCAGGGGAGCAAGAGTTACTTCTATTCCTTATCTATACCTCTTGGCTATCTGCCTGGTACGGTAACTCCCTCACTGCATCACTAGGAAACCCACAGCTGGGCAGGAAGAGGAGCCCTGACAACTCAGCAGCCCAGGCGAGAAACAGCACCAGGAACAGCGCCAGGAACCTGGAACAGCTCTGCACTCAGCACTCCCCATGCTGGCCCGCCCACCCCAGAAACAAAACGGGAGGGCTGTCTCCAGGACAGTGGAGACCCAGACACTCACCACGTGGGATGCCACCTGCCGGTATTTGCTGAGCTCTTCTGGCTTCACCAGCTCCTCAGGCACAGTCTTCCCTCTCTGAGAAAATGAAAAGCCCCCAAAGAAGAGCAGCAATGAATCCAAGATTCAGCCACCCTCTCTCTCCTAAGGAGTCAACCACCTCCCACCAGGCCAGCTCTTTCTCCAGGCTTCAGAAAGAGAACTCACCTTCTTGCGCTCCGTGGTTAGCACAGTGGCTTTGTCTTGAAGCTGGGGAAGAACAGGCTCAATGTGAGACAAATCATCTTGCAAGGAGAAAAGTACATTAGATGCTGGTCACACCTGTGCTTTCAAAAGCAGCACCAAGAACTTGCTATCTGCCAACTTCTACATTACAGGCTTAAAGGCATTCTCTCTTCTTACTTCCATCCCAGCTTTATGACGGGGGTGTTGACGACCTTATTTTACAGCTGAGGAAACTGAGCCTCAGAGAAGTGAAGTCAATTGCCCAAGGTCGCAGAGGTGATAAACAGCAGAGCAAGAATAGAAGCTAGGACTGTAGAGCTCCCATAGGTCTACACGCCACTAAGCCAAGGGCTCAGACACATGCTGACAATTTGCACTGCTCAGAAAGACACTAAGAAGCCCTGCAAATGAGAATCCCACTGGACTTGCAATCAGGAAGCCCAGCTCTGCCTCTCAGATGTGTCTTTCATCTGCAAAATAAGGATTATAATTCCTATCCTATTGCCCTTATAGAAAAAAAACAAGAAAATATATAAAAGTAGTTTACTATCTGCAAAGAATCTCAATAACAATAAGAGCTAAAAGGTGCACTTATCAGTAATGAAATCTTTTAAATTCCCACAGCCTGCCTATACAGTGGATATGATCATATTCTCAGTTTAGAAGCTAGGGAAATGAGACACGTAAGGGTTGGCTAAATAAGCCAAGGTCATAAAGCTTACAAGTAGTGGCATCAAAATACAAACCCAGGCAATCTGGTCCCAGGGTCCATGCTCTGCACCACTCAACTCCCAAAAGCACAGTGATTTTAGTCACGATGGACTCCAGACAGATGGTGAAAAGTAAGGGCCCATCAGCACTCCCACCAGGTGAGAGCAGGACTTACCTTCTGAATGATCTCTGGGGTCATTCCCACCAGCTCACCCAAATCCATTGGCTCACCCGCACCCTGAAGAGAAAAAAGGTGAGGGTGAGGGGCACAGAGCACCAAAGACACCTGCATAAGGACAGTTCTGTGGGCCACTGTACACAAATGGGCTGCTGGTAAGGGAAGGGGGACACTTACCACAACACTTGGTTGGGAACTTGGCACAGCCTGGGGCACAATGAGGCCAGCCTGTGGTTTCAGGGTAGCCAGAGCTGAGAGAAAAGACGATGTTAGAAATGGGATATTACAAAGCAGAACCAGCCCAGGGTGGGGGATGGCAGGGGAGAGGCTGCACCTTCTCGGGCAGCAGTGACTTCCTTGGTGAGACGGGCAATGACACGGCAGGCGGCATCGTGCTGGTACAGAGCGTGTGACAGCTCTTGGCGGGTTGTCTGCAGCTGCTGGCGCAGAGTGAAGCTGTGCAGCATGACTGCATCCTGGGAGAGGCAAATATCATTGTAAGGTGAAGTGGGGGGTGCAGGGAGTACCCAGTGGAGTCAGCCCTTGGGGAGGGGATGCTGCCTCCTATCCCAGAGCCTAGACCAGTATCAGTGACCCAAACAATATCCGAGCAAACACGAATGTGCCGGCAGACACTCTTGAGCTCCTACCCCAAGCCAACCACTGGGCACACAGACAGGAGTGGGAGCCAGCTCTTTCCCATCCCCACCTTCCCTAACTTACTGGCAAATCCCAGCTGTCATGCCGTCCCCTCTCTAAAAGAGAATAACAACACTGCTGCTGCTGCTATTTATTGATCGCCCTCGTTGTGTCAGGCACTGTGCCAGACAGTCCTGCAGGATGTATTCAATCATTCAATTCATAACTCTAGAGCACCTACTATGTACCAGGCGCTGCTCTCAGTGCTGGGGATACAACGAAGAATAAAACAAATCCCTGATGTCACTAAGTTTACCCTCTAAATAATGCTCCATCCTTCCTACCCCCAAGTCCTAACCCAGCAATGCATTCTCTTCAAGTGGGGAAGATGCTGATTCTCTTGCAGGAACTCACCCACTCATCCTGCAAGGCTTTCAGAATGGCCGGGATGCTGGTGGCTGAGGGAGGCTTGGGCCGGATTGGGTGAGCAACTGCCGAAAGGAAAAGCAGGTATGAAGAACATAACCCAGGGGCCTCCCCCGCCATCACATCTTTTCCTTTTAGCCATAAACAGCCCACCATCTCTTCCTCCAGTGCACTGGCACCACCTCCCATCCTCTCAGGCTTTGAGCTAAGATGGCCCTGGACTAAGGCAGCCAATAGGCACCTTTGATGTCGATGAGCTGCTCCTCGGAGAGAGGCTGGTTGTTGATGGGGTCGGTACCATTCTCCGCAATGTACTTCTCGATGAGCCGCCGCTCATAAACATGATTAGAGACAGGGGATACACATGGGTGCTCCGGCACTTCGTTAGAGACTGTAGAGAAAAGGCTGGTAGTGAGCTTGGAGTGAAGGCAATCTTGGGCCTAGAGGATTCCTCATCTGCTATTAGCCCCAACAAGACTAGGCATCCTCACACTCAACTAGCAGAAAGCAAGACATTTGACCCTAAGCCAGTTCTGTACTGGCCCCAGAATGCTTTCCAGCTATGGAACTACCTTTTCCTTCAGTCTCCTGACTGAGGAGATAGTCTCCTGACTATCTGACAATCATATAGTCAACAAATAATTATTAACAACTACTATGTGCCAAGCACCTAGAGAATAGCAGTCCATTATCACCACCTCATATCTGAACAATGATTGTGTACTCTATGAATACAGTTTATTCCACGACATGGAGATACACATGAAGCCATTCAAATCCCTGCCATCCATCTTAGTCTATAGCTCCAGACGGATTATCAAAGAAATTATAAAGTCTGAGAATACAGGAATAACAAACTCAGTTTCTCCTATTCTCTGACAAAACAAAATACTTCTGTGACCTCAGATGTGACCATCTGGGTGTCCTCCAATTCAATTCTGACACCAGGTACCTGGAGATAGTGTCAGATCATACAGGTTGAGGTCTCAGTCCCACCAGACTCCCCCGCCCCTTCAGATGCCAATCGCAAGCCCCAGGTTGTTTGACCTGTTCTTCTGATCTACCAGCTGTAAATCAGGGTTCCCATGACCCCCTTTTTGGGTTCAATTAATTTGCAACAGTGACTCAAACAATTGTGGGAAACACTTATGTTTACCAGTTTATTGTAAAGGAAATTACAAAGGATACAGATGAAGAGGTGCATAGGATGAGGTATGGGAGAAGTACAGAGCTTCCCATGCCTTCCCTGGGCACCCCACCCTCCAGGAACCCCCACATGTTCTGCTATACAGAAGCTCTTTGAATCCTGTCCTTTTGTATTTTTATGAAAACTTCATTACAAATGCATGATTCAATAAATCACTGGTCACTAGTGACGACTTCAGTTCCTCTCATTTCCCCAGGTAAATGGGGGGTAGGACTGAAAATCCCAACCTTCTAATACCCTTTAGTCTTCCTAGGTGACCAGTCCCCATCCTGAAGCTATTGAGTCTACCAGCTACCAGTCAACTGATTAGCATACAGACAGACACTTATCACCTGGAAGATTCCAAGGAGCAAAGTGGCAATCGCTACAATAAAAATATTTAAAAATATTTACATGGCACATTTGCATGGCACATTTCTATGTGCCAAGCACAATTCTAGGCATACAGTACAGTAATTCATCTTCACAACAACCCGCAATAGAGGTATCATTTACACTCTTGCCTGCGTAGACTGTGCACCCCTTGAGGATAAGGATTACAGCTGGTCTCTCACTTCCAGTACAATGCAGATGCCCCCAGGGCACTCGGTAAACATCTAACAAATGAGTGAACCATGCCAGGAAGGATGGTGCTGGGGAACGTAAAAGAGAGCTTCCCGAAGATTGGAAGGAAACAATAAATGTGAAGGTACTTTGCGAGCTGTAATTTCTTCAAAGTGAGGGATTCCTTTTCCATCATTTCCCTTCCTTCTTCCCCCTCTTTGGATCAATGTACAGGTTCTGAGAAGAGAAGGAAGTGAATAGCAAAAGGGAGGGGAAACGAGTAATCTGATGAAACAACGAAAAGGGAAAGGAAAATGTCTGTACGTCATGATAAAATATCAAAGGGAAAGATAGTGGAAGGTATGAAAAAAGCATGGATTCAGGGTCCAAGCTCCGTGTCACCTAACTACGTCACCCAGCTCTGCCACTGACTAGCTACGCATCCTTAGATAAGCCCCGCTCTTCCTGCGCCTCGCATCCTCATCTGCAAAACCAGGATCTTTATTTCTCCTTTAGGGAATTCTTGTGAGGATAAAATGAGATCATAGACTTGGAAGCGCGTTGTAAACCAATAAGGGCTTATAAATGTGCGCTGTTTTTATTAGTCATACAGTGTAAGGCTGGGAGCCAGATACCTGGCTGCCAGCCTTGCCTCTACCTCTAACTCATCATGTGACCTTTGCAAATTGCAAAAGCTCCGACTATCCGAGCGAGGCCTCGCAAAACATCCACTGCAATGCTCTCGATTTTGCAGATGGGGAAACCGAGGCCCAGAGCCTTGAGCCAATTCATAAAGCCAATGGGAGGCGGACCCTGGACAAGACCTCGAGTTTCCTGACTCCTACATTAAGGCTGCTTCCCTTGCACCAGCTCTCTCTGTCCAGACCTGTTTCCACTCTGTAGAATGAGGCGACCGGCCTCAGTAATGTCTGCAACAATAAACCTCAGGCACTATGTAAACTGCGGAGCACTGCGCAAATGCACCCCGCTCCGATGGGAGGGCTCCGGTGCTGACAGGCCGCCGCTCGGCCTCCGGAGCGCCCCATTCCCGCCTCCACCCCGGCCCGGGCGCCGCAGCGGACCGCACACGCTCCCGCGCCGCTCTCTGGCCTCCTGCGACCCGCGCTTGGCCGCAGCCAACACTCACTGGAGCAGATTAGGGACATGGCGCCGTCACCGCGCTCCGAGGCGCCACACGCCGGGCTCCGGGACTAGCTTCTGAGCCTCCGCGAGCCACTTCCGGTCCCCCGTTGCTGCCGGGACTGCTCCGCGGCGAGCTGGGAGCCGCCAGCCAAGCGATGCTAGCGTAGCGCTTCACGTGGGAATGGGGACAGCCGCGCGCCACAGCCTTCAGCACCTAACGGAAATTGCCCTTTCCCAGAATGCAGCCGGGCAGGAAAGGGCCCGCCACGAACACTCGGTTATTTCCGGATTGACTCGGCTCGTTCCGTAAAGCGCCGGAGGATTGGCGGGGGCGTCGGGAGAGAGGAGGCTCGAAACTACATTTCCCATGACGCAGTGAGAATTTAAAACCAAAACAATTGGACAGCACTTGTTTTGACAACTGTGCGGCACTGTGCCACGGGACCCTGGTCTTTGAAACCTTGGCGTGCGCGAGAATTTCCCAGTGAGTTTGTTAAAATGCAGATTCCTCGGGTCTGCGTAGACAGACTGTGCCCCACGCTTTTCTAAGTCAGTTGTTTCTCGGGCTACCCTTTAAGAGACACTGCTGGATGGCCTGGTGAAGAAAATACAGAAACAGATGGGTACAAGAACTAAGAAAACGGCTAAGAAAGTGTTTTGGTCCTGACTACTACCATTTCGCTCTGTGATTTGGGGCAATTCACATTGGCTTCCCTGCCCTTTCTTCTTTGTCAAAAGACAAAATCACAACAAATTTAGTTTAAAGATTTTTTTTTTCTTAAGAGACGGACTCCGGCAATGTTGCCCAGGCTGGAAGGCAGTGGCTATTCACAGGTGCGGTCATAGCAATCATGGCTATCACAGGTGCATCCTGGAACTCCTGGCCTCAAGTGATCCTTCTGCCTCAGCCTCCGGAGTAGCTGGGACTTAAGGTGCGATTCTATAGAATTGGGCAGTGCCTCATACTATAAAATATAATGGTTGTTCCAATGAGCTGAACAGGAGAACTTGGTTTTATAGACAGAAAAGGACTGAGGAAAACAGGAACAGAGAACAAAAAGCGGATTGGTCATTTTGTAATTTCAAAATTACTTTTCTTGTAAAGGTTAAAGTGGAGGGGACTTATCATGCCACCTAAAACTTGCCTGTTTGGGAATTTAGCTCCCCCCTACACACACACACACACACACACACTCAGAAGGTCGTAAAGATCTTTGTTTCAGCTTATTGGCGTGGAGCTTCAGCAGGACTAACTCTTTTTAGCTTGGTCTGTTAGGCCTAGCAGAAGAGCTCAGTCCAAACCAATGGCCTCCTATAAATTTCTTATTTTGTATTTTGGATTTTGTATTTTCTATTTCTCTTCCAGCTCAGATAGTGTATGATTCTTTGTGGATATCTGTAAGATAAGATACTCTCAGGAATCATGCAAAAGACGTGGTGTGGACTGTAAGGTATCAAGACAAAAGGGCAGGATGAACAGGATGTGAGTGAGAGGGACTTTGACAGGTGGGCAGTATTCAGAGGAGAAGGAGAACGAAAGGCATTCCGGAAGAAGAAACAACGTAAGCAAAAGCTTGGAGAGAAAAATAAAAGTTACAGGTACAAAAGGCAATATGGCATAGTGGCCAAGAGCATGGACTCTGAAGTCAGACTGTGTGCTCAAATCCTAGCACCACTCAGGTGATTGGCAGTATGAACTTCTCTATGCCTTAGTTTCCTCATCTGTAAAACAGAGGGAGTGATGACAAGGGTAGAACTAACTCACTGAACTCTTATGAAGAGTTAATATTGCAAAAGGGCATCTCATCTCTGTCTTGCACCAACAAAGTAGCTTCCCACTTGTTCCTTGCTTCCAGCCTGGCCTCCTCCTCCTAATCTACTTTCCACAGCAGACAGTGATCCACTTTGAACGAAATATCTATTCATGTTATTCCCCAGGCATTTCATTCATCCAACAAATATTGATTGGGTGCTTCCTATGTGCCAAGCCCTATTCTAAAAACTGGAGATAGAAAAGGTCAACAAGAAAGACACAGTTTCTGCTGTCTTGGAGCTTACACTCTACCGTGGGTGGTGGGAGCACAGAGACAATCAACACTTAAGAAGAAAATTCCAGAGTAGTAAGTGCTATGAATACAACAAATCAGAGCAAGGTAGACAGAGGTGCTGGGGATTGGAGGAACGGCTACTTGAGGCAGGGCACTTAGAGAGTGCATCACTGAGGAGCTGATTTTTTTGCTGAGAACTGAATGAGGGTATGGAGCAAAAAAGTTTCCCCTCTGCCCTCTAAAGATTTGCTGAAATTAACTGACAATCGACAGAATAACAGGAGAAAAGGCATACAAGTGTATTAGTGTGTGAGTGTGCACAGGAGTAATACAAAATATGAGGCTCAAAGAAGGAACAGGTGGCTGATGCTTACTTAAATGGCACCCAGGAAAGACGGAGATGGGGGAAATGTAGGCAATTTTGAGGGCTAGCAAATAATTTTTAGGGAGGGCTAGCAAATAATTTTTAGGGGAAATGAATGAGCCCCAAGAACAGACAATGTCTTGGGACAAAGTTCTTATGAGCTCCGGAGGAGGTGGCAACAAATTGTGGGAAGGTGAGGGGCAGAACTCCATTGTGAACAAAGGTTGTCTTATTATGCACATAAGGTCTCTCAGGTAATCTGTTAGAGCTCCCATCAGAAGAATAGATTAAAAGTCTCTCTAGGTGCAGTGGTGAGTTGGTGACTTTTAGTTTTTATTCTTCTCCAGTGGTTAATCTTTCCTGGTTATTTGATGAGTTTCCTGTGGAGGGAGATTTGAGACAATTGCATTTCTTCTGAAAGAAATTTTCTCAGTCAGATAAGGGAACTTCTAGAGAGAGCTTCTCCCTGTACTTAGGGTGGGGATCAGGGGGCAAGAGAAGGTTAGAAAGTCCTTGGTTCTAAGGCAGCTTCTAAGACCTTCCCATTTCTTTTCATTCAAAAGTGCTCAGCATGCTGTAACCTCAGGACCAATCCAAACTGGGCCTACTCTTTTGATAACAGAATGTCATGTTCTCTTGTAGGTATGACAGAGCCAAAACTCCAAGTCATGTCAGTAGGGCATGCCCAATAGAAAATGCTTTGACATCTAACAACACCCAGAACCAATGATTCCTCCCTGTGGTACCAAGAAGACCTAGACATGATCGGAACCTAAATGCTGGAACTCTTTCGGGAGCAAAGGGTCTGTTGACCAGAAAGATCCAGGGCTAAAATCCACCTCAACATACCTGTGTAGTCAAATTTGACACCCTCCAATCAGACCCTGCCAAGCTGGGTCTTATACGTTTCCTTGCCATCTGTATTAGTCTGTTTTCACGCTGCTGATAAAGACATACCTGAGACTGGACAATTTACAAAAGAGGTTTAATTGGACTTACAGTTCCACGTGGCTGGGGAAACCTCACAATCATGGCAGAAGGCAAGGAGGAGCAAGTCACATCTTACATGGATGGCAGCAGGCAAAAACAAAGAGCTTGTACAGGGAAACTCCTGTTTCTCAAAACCATCAGACCTCATGAGACTTATTCACTATCACAAGAACAGCACAAGAAAGACCTGCCCCTATGATTCAATTATCTCCCACTGGGTCCCTCCCACAACATGTGAGAATTCAAGATGAGATTTGGGTGGGGACACAGCCAAACCATATCACCCTCTGACCCCTTAAATCTTGCCCCAGACCCCAAATTAGGAGACAGATGTGAGCCATGCCTCCAGTCTCCTTGCTGGGTGGCCCTGCAATAAAGCCTTTCTGTTCTCAAAAGCTGGTACCATACTATTGGCTTCTATGTGCATCAGGCAGTGAGCCTATTTGCTCAGAAACAATACTAAAGCACCATACTTTGGGGTATCATTCTCTGAGCCCCAACCAGGGGTCATTCCTGAGGCCATGAATGAGGGGGAGAGTTTCTGGCTGAGGAAACTTGCCCGTAAGTCTTGCACCATCTGGCCCATGCTGACCATCACAGTCTCACTTTATCTTCTTTCCAGCCACATTGGCCTTTCAGTTCCTCAAACATACCCGTGCTGGCTGGTTTCAGAACTTCTGCCTGGATCACTGTCCTCTCCCCCCTCCCTCTTCCCCCTCCTGTCTCAAACCCTCCAATGTAAACTTCAGTCTCACCTTAAATGTCACTTCCTCTGGAGCCCTTTTCATGGTCCCTGGTTTAAATTTAGTCCATACAGCAAACTGTGATTGTCCTCCAAACCACTTCAAAGAACTGTAATCATTTATCTATTTATAAGTATCTGATGTCTGGGTTCTTCACTAGACTGTAAACTTCATGATGGCAGGAACCATAATTGTTCTGGTTACTCTTGCTCTCAAGAGTGTAAGAGTGCCACATCGTGCCTGGCACGTAGCAGGAACTTTATGATGATTGGTGGTTGGAAGACAGGTTGCCTGACAGGCCAGTCATCTCAACTACTGTACTTGGATGTGTGGTTGGAAATAAAATGGATCCGTTTAGGAGAGGCCTTGAACTCAAGGTGGTAAAACTTGGGTGGTGATTGGGCTGGCAGCACAACAGCATGTGTTTGCATTTGAGCTATGGAGTGATAACCATACTTTCAGAAGTTTCCTCTGGAAGACACTTACTGGATGGGTTGGAGTGGGACAGACTAGAAGGAGGGAGACTCAGTAATTAATTGTTGAACCAATCTTTATTGAGTACCCATAGCGTGTCAGCCTGGCATGATACTAGGTGTTGGTAGTATCACAATGAGCAAAACCAGAGGTGTCCCTCTACTGGGGAGTTTATGGCTATGATAGCAGGATGCAGGAAAAAGGAAGTCCCGTCAAGGCTTTTCCGTTTCATAAGCCAGCCCACAGGGAATAGAAAAAATTCAGGGCACTTGGTTTCAGAGAAACAGGGAGAGTTAAGGGAAAAGAGATATATGCATTGGTGCTGGTGGGTCCCTGAGGAAGGAACTCTATGTCTTGTTCCCCCCAGACCAAAGCTGCTGTTGCTGCCTGGGGAGCATGGGGACACACTGGCCAAAGACCCAGAAGAAGCTTAATTTCCCAGGTATCTTCAGTAGCAATCTGTGTGGATAAGTGACAGAAGATTAGTCAGGGAGAAGTTGCCAGCTTAAACAACTGACACTGATAATTAGATGAATTTTCTTTTTTTCTTTTTTTTTACATGGAGTCTCACTCACTGTCACCCGGCTGGAAAGCAGTGGCGTGATCTTGGCTCACTGCAACCTCTGCCTTCTGGATTTAAGTGATTCTCCTGCCTCAGCCTCCTGAGTAGGGATTACAGCACACACCACCACACCCGGCTAGTTTTGTTTGGTATTTTTAGAGAGACAGGGTTTCATCATTTTGGCCAGGCTGGACTTGAACTCTTTCACCTCAAGTGATCCCTCTGCCTCAGTCTCCCAAAGTGCTGGGATTACAGGCGTGAGCCACTGCCCCCGGCCAGGATTAGATAAATTTTCTCCCCCAACTTTGGCCCTATATTCATTTTCCAAAAGGTGTCTACGACCTGAAAATCAAGGATGGGAAGAACCCTGAACTGTCTGAGACTGTTTCTACTACCCACATGGAAAAGAGAGTTGAAAAGAAATTAATTTGTCATAGAAAAAAAAAAAAGGTTAAATTTCTTTCCCAGGAAAGTCTGTGACCTGAGATTATTAATCTTACACATCAGAAAGGATCGCACAAGCAAATGTAAAATTGAAACTGTTAGAAAAGCTGGAAGGTGAGGTTTAGGATGCTACCAGAGCCTGTCCTGGAAGAAGGACTCTTAGCTGAGGGGCAGGAAGTGACAAGAGCTCAGATGAAGATGGATGTGTCTGAGGAACATCTGATGGAAAGAAACAACTGGGTGAGGTGACAGATTGGGAGCCTACAGAGTGTGTACTCTGGGAGGAAGGCAGAACTGGAAGGCTGAATGGTTGGGGGTGGGAGGGAAGAGTTACGTTTTAGAGGGCTGAGTTTGAGAAACAAGTTTTAACATCAAAAGGAAGCTCTCCTATGACAGCTCTTGATGGTGATAAAAACATTCAGTCAGCAACCTGGATTTTTTTTTTTTTTTTAATGTTCATGCTTGTTGCTTCCTTGAAACTTCACACCTACTGTGAAGTGGTATTTTTAGGTCCTTTATAGTTCTTGAACGTCAAGCAATGAAGGCCCAGAGAAATGAAGCTGTGTGCTCAGGATCACACGACAGGCAAGAGATCACCTCATTCTGAAGCCCTGTTCATTCTCCTTCACGGTGCTGCTGAAGCAGGATATTGCCCTGACCCTTCACAGGACTCACAACAGGGGTGCCCCCTTTACTCAGCCCGCTGCTCTCAACTCCTCATGGGAGGGAGTACGCAAGTGAACAAGGCGGGAACTGGAGTGCACAAGCGCTGGAACAAGCCAGCCGTTTTTCAGCACCAGTGGGATCACACTCCACTCACTCAAGATTCACCGCGTTCCACCCCTCATAGGAGGGAGCATGCAGGTGAGTGGGTGCAGGAGCCAGAGCGTGCGCTTTTGGGCACCGGCAGGAGCGAACTCCGTGCAGGCCCCGGGGCAGTGTCCAGGCAGAGTGCCTGAGGCTCCTGAAGCCCGAGAGGGCATGTTACAGTGCTCTTTTGGCTCTGTAGTCCGTGGACAGCTTAAGTGTTAACAGCTCCCTGGGCCCGCGGTTGCCCTCCACCAGCAAGGGCAGAGGGCCAGCGTGACAGCTTTTGTATCCGCACTCGTGGCTCCCGAGCTCTTGTCCAGCGTCCAAGAAAAATAAAGTTGCACGAACAAATTAAAGGACAAATGCCTGGGATTTTATTGCTGATCAAAGTGGATTCCAGAGGGAAGGTGAGCTGAAAAGAGGGGGATGGGACAGGCCGGTATGTAGTCTTCCCTTGAAGTCCAGCTATCTCCAGCCAGATTCGTCTCAGAAGTTACGCCTTAAGCTGTCCCTCTGAAGACAAGCTGCTTCTCTCTGACATCCAGCCATGGTCGTCCCCTCATCCAGCTGCTTCTCCTCTCTGCCAGATGAGTCTGGGGTCTTTCTAGGCACAGGATGAGGCAGGGCAGAGCCATGGGTGGCTTAGGAAAAGGCAACATTGAACTGGAAAAACATGGATAGAAGTTCTCACTTTGGGCCATGGTTTCAGGCTTTTTGGCTTGAGGGTGGGGTTTCACCAGGGACCCGCTCTTTTCTACCTAGCATTTATCTGCCTCCTGTCCCTATGCACTGCCTTTGTGGCAGAAAAAGGAGAGTGGGAGTTGGTTCCTCTCTTTCTCCAAAATTCTGAGCTAACATTTGGGAGCCGTCTACAGTATTCAGGTATGAATTTTCTCTCTGGGGGAGCGCATTCGTTTTCCTAGAGCAGTGTGCTTTTAATTGCTCCTTTAATACCTTTCTCTTTAGTGCCTTTTTAGCGCGAAAAGTGTATGGGAAGACTAGGTGCTCGTTAGCGGCTCGGTTAGAACTACATTGCCCACAATGCCCCAGGGAACATTTGTAGCTCGAGAACTACATTACCCAAAATGCCGAGTGGTGGCAAGAGGAGGATTAGCTTCCACTCCGATTTCAAAGATCCAGTTTACCCACTCTACAGCCCAGATATAGTCACTTATTTCCCCTTTCCAGCCAGAGACTTCCGTTCCCTGCTGGAACTTCCGATCCCATTCTTCTCTCGGTGGGAATGCTTGTGGGGGTAAAAAGAAACGCAATAGATAAAGCGGGGCGCATGCGCTCCCGGCACAGGCTTCGATTGTGAGGAAGGCCGGCTAGTCTCCGAGCTCATCCCGCCTTGCGCATGCGGAGAAGGTAAACCAACGCCCCGAGTTGAGGCGCGGGTTTGGTGGCGCGTTTCAGCGAAGTCGCACGTGAAGGATAGCAGTGGCCTGAGAAAGGTGAGTGCGGGCCGAGGTCGGAATGCGGGGCAGCGCACGGGAAGGGGAGACAGCAGCCGCTGCAGGCGGTACCAGGCGGAGCCGCGAGGCCTGGGGAGTCCGAGTGGGGAGGGGTCCGCGCGCCCAGCGGGCGAAACAAACCGGGGACCCGGATCCTCGTTGCTATGCAACCGGGGGCGTCGTTTCCAGGCAACCCGGGAGGCGCACGTTTCCGGGGAGAAGAGGGTTGCGGCGAGGTTCCGAGGTCCGGCAGAGGTGGAGCGGCTCCCGGGCATGGGGACCAGGCCAGCGCCAAGCCCGAGCCCCCGAACCCCGGCCCACGGCCCAGCCTCCTGCAGCCTCGGCTCGAGCCCTTCGGGGGGCCCCAAACTCATGGGTCGCGCCACGTTCCTTGCCAGCGACGCTACCCCTCAGCGCTTGGCAGGGGACGCGCCGTTCGAAATAGCACATGCCACTGACACCCTGTCTCCGGGAGGCTGCGCCCTGGTTAGGGCGCGGAGCGGCAGGGAAGCTGCCCCTTTGCCGTCGCCCTGCCCCCAAACAGTTGCTGGGCAGCAGCTGTCAGGGGTTTAGTGGGAGCTGCCCCCAACCTGCCAGGGCGCTGACTTCATTCTCTGCAGTGTTTAGGACCTTCCTTTAGACTCAGCTGTGCTTCTCGTGTGGCTGCTGTATATTTGGATCTACTATTAAAATAACCTCCCTCCTCACCTCTCCATGGCTTTCTCGTTCGACCCTCACGGTTTCTTGGCAGGTTGCTAATATTCATTTAATAAACATTTATTAGTCATCTTTCCTACTAGGCGCTGGGGATTCCAACATGTCAAGTCTAACCGGGAGTCGCTCGGTCTACTGGGGAAGGCAGGTTGATAAACTGCTAAATTATGCTACGATATATAGTCAGTGGTAATGTGTGTGCTGCAACATTTCTATAGATGTTTAGTTTACAAAGCGCTTGCTGCAGAAATATCTTAACTCCTTACAGCAACTCTTCACCTGGCTTCACTCCCTTTTACGTTTGTGGAGACTGCAACTCAGGCAGGTTAAGTAACAGGCGTAAGGTAGTAGCTTCTAGTCCGTGGCACACTTGAGCCTGGGACGGAAGTCAGGGGTCCTTTGTACACTGCTGCACTTTTGAAGCTTTGCTTAGACTTTTCCCTGAGCTGCTGGCTATGCATCCGAAATTCCTGGGGAGTTTTGCAAAACAAAGGGCTGAGTCCCTCTCTGGAAGAGTCTGAGTGAGTAGCCCTGGGTGGGGCAGACGTCCTTGTTTAACAGGCTGCACAGGCAGTTCCGATGGGCAGCCAAAGTTGAGAACCGCCGCTCCTTAGGGGCAGCTATAAGCAGCGGCGGGACAGTCAGAGCCGGTAGAGGGCACTTTTTGCCGCCCCTCCTGCCACCTGGCGATTCATAGCATGAAATGAAACTAACAAAAGGAAAGAGAAGAGGAGGAAGGAGCCTTGATTGGGAAGGGGGGGGGCGCGAAATGCCCCATCCTACCCTTGTAGCAAACCACAGCTAAACATAAGCAGTGGCGCCTTCTCACTAACACAATAAGTAAAGCTGTTTCCCCAGCCAGGCTGGGCTCTCCAGACCCACCTGAGCAATATTGCAGCTGCCGAACAGAAGTGGCAGCTTTTGTCTCCCACCTTTTGCTGTCCTCTCATACCTCTTGGTACAAAACCATGGCCTGTAAGCCCAGAAGGCAGATGGTCTCCTGGTATGTGTTCCCTCGGAGGAGTCTGGATGTCCTTCCACTTTGAGCTTGTTGGTGAACTTCAGCTCCATGAGGGCAGGGACTATGTCCACTATCAAGGCAGCATGCGGGTATGGGACAAGCAAAAAGGCAAGATTGAGATCCTGGGTACTGGAGTCAAGTCCCAGCTCTGCTGTGTGATCTTGGATAAGTCACTCACCCTCTCTAAGCCATACTTTTCTGAGTAAGATGAAGAGGGTAATAATACCTTAAAAGATTGTTGTTAGAGTTAAATGAAGTGATGAAACAATAAGCACTCTGTGAATTATAAAGCACCACACAAAAATTATTATAACATATGTATATGTATAGATATGTATAACATTTGTATTATTATGAGTTGTTAATTGAGTGCCTATTATTTGTCTGAGGCCAGGCATTGCAGAAGGTGAAGAAGTTTTAAGACATGCTTCCTCCTCTCAGAGGCTGAGACTGTTTCCATGCCTTTAGTAAAACTATTTGATTAGGCCAAAGTGAGGAGGCCTAATAGCAGTGAGTCCATACTGCCTGAGATTCACCTGGAAAAAAATGAGAAGGAATCCTATTAAAGAAAACAATTTGAAAAAGCAGACCAGCCAGCCAATCTCTGCACTCATTATCTCTAAAGGATACACTACACAATCCTGTTAGGTTTGGTATCTGGTGCACTTCAGAACATCAGTCTGCATGACGATGCCAGCCTCACTGCAGAGGGCTTATTTCAAGGTCTCCTAACTCCCCTTAACTGGGGCAGACAGCCACTGGAGAGTTGGGGCTGGCACAGAACAAGGCAGGCTGCTGTGGGAGGAGCAGCTTATGGCACCCTGACCTCCTAGGGCTGAGGAAACGATATTTGATCCCTCCTGGTGGAGGTCCTTGGATAAAGGATCCAACCCAAGATAGCAACGCTGCTCTTTTAAGTCCCCAACATGGTTATGACCCAGATAGCTCAGGAACTCACCTGTGCTTTCCTCATCTGTGACCACTGGCAGGCAGGAACCATCTGGTTCTTGATTTGTGCCAAAGACAGTAGAAGGCTTTCCCAGCCTGAGGGCCTTCTACATGAATTGCATGTTTTTCAGCCTTGCTTGACCCTCCAGGCTTCTGGAAGGGCTTAGAGCAGCTGTTTCTGGACCAAAAAGTACCCTAAATGTAGTATTTTTAGAACCCTTTCCTAGACTCTCCTCCTTCCCTCTAAGCAAGACTAGGACATCATTCTCTTCCTTCTCCATCCCTCATGGCTCTGGATTTATTGTCAACTCCCTGAGTGCCTGTGTAACTGCAAAAAGTTCAAAAACCTGACTGCTCCTACCTCAGGGGCATGGCTTAGCCTCTGATCATCAGGTCTGAATCATGAAAACTCCTGGAGCTACAGGTTCATTTCTGAACCTGGAGGGGAACAGGGAATTTGCTGGCGCTGTCTGACATTTCTCAAGCACAGTGGCAAGTAGAAGTTGAACTTGTGTACTTTTTCTTGGCTGATCCTTACCTGCTTCAATGAGTTGGCACTTGTTGGGTCTTAACTTGTCTGTGGCATTGTGTTACAAGACCAGAGCACAAAGCACAAAGTTGTTAGGTAATTTTCACCAGTAATTCACTGAGATGATTGGTAGATGCCAAGTTTATTTTAACTCATGAATAATCTGTTGTGTGACTTTTTTTTTTAAGCGTCTTGCTCTCTTGCCCAGGATAGGATACAGTGGCATGATCATAGCTCACTGCAGCCGTGACCTCCTGGGCTCAAGTGATCCTCCCCCCTCAGCCTCCCAAATAGCTGGGAGTACAGGCACGCACCACCACACCTGACTAATTTATTTATTTATATTTATTTTGTAGAGACAGGGTCTCCTATGTTGCCCAGGCTGCTCCCAAACTCCTGGGCTCAAGCAATCCTCCCACCTCGGCCTCCCAAAGTGTTGGGATTACAGGAATGAGCCACTGTGCCTGGCCTGTATGACTTTCTAAATCACTTCTGAGACTTAGTTGGAGACAGTACAGCAGAGTTGTTGTGTGTGAGGGGTCCAATGTCAGAAGTACCTGCATTCAAATGCTGATTTCCCCAGTTAATACTTAACCTGCCTCAATTACTTCAGTAAAATGGGGGATAATAGCAACACCTACCCGATGGGCTGTTGTGACAGTTAAATGAGCGAGGTGGTGCATGGCAAGACCTAGCTGAATGTTAGCTTTTTATTAATAGTATTTCTTTAAAGGTTGTTCATTATACCCTTGCTCACTGTCCTCGTCCATTTTCTGCTTGCTATAACAGAATACCACTGCCTGCGTAGTTTATAATGAACAGAAATTCATTAGGGTCACATTTCCAGAGGCTGGGAAGTCTAAGGGCATGGCGCTGGCATCTGGCAAGGGTCATCCTATGGCAGAAGGCAGAACCCAGCACATGAGACAGAGACAGGAAATCAGGCCAAAGTCATCCTTTTTATCAGGAGCTGCATTCCTGGGATAACTAATCCACTCCCAAGATAACGGCATTAATCCATTCATGAGGGCTGAACCCTCATAACCTAATCACCTCTTAAAGGTCCCACCTTTTAATACCATCATCATGGCAATTAAATTTCTTTCTTTTTTTTTTTTTTTGGTGGAGAAGGGGTCAAACTATTTTGCTGAGGGGAATGGGGTGTCAAAGAAGTACTTAGGACCATGAGATCCAACATCCTTGGCTGGACTGGGAGCTCCCAGGCTCTGCAGGAGGTGCAAGAACAGTTAAATTTCAACATGAGTTTTGCTCTTCAAACCATAGCACCTCCATTAGGGGTAGGGAGGTGAGGTCACTCTGTATCAGTGGTTCTCAACTTCATGCAGTGGAACTGCCTAGGGAGCTTTTGCAGATCCAAGGCTAGGCCACACCCAGACAATGATATCAGAACCTCTGGGCTGGGGACACAGACATCAGTACTTGGGAAGCTTCCAGGTGATTCCAGTGAGCAGCCATGGTTGAGACCCACAGTATAACTTGACTCCTAATGAAGATGGGTGGAAGCAGAAGCTTGGGTTCAAATCCTGGCCTTTCTGTGTAGCCCAGTGACCATGGGAAAATGCTTAACTTCTGAGTCGCAGTTTCTTCTCGTCTGTACCAGTAGGGGCAAGGAGGATAAAAGCCACCTCACATGATGGTCCTGCAGAGAAGGTGACATATGTGCAGTTATTCTTGTTTGAGCACATAACTGAGCACTTTCTTTATACCATTATATGGCAGTAATCCTACTTGTGTGCTATTTTTAAGTTGTTTTTTATACCAGCTGTATCTTAAGTAGATTATAAGCTCCTTGGGACTTATAGAGTCTTATAATACTTTTATGCCTATAGCACCTAAGATACAGGGACAGGCCTTCAGATTTTTAGAACTGGCACAAACCTTAGAGAGATCTTCTCGCCAACTCTAAAGTGTTGAATAATACTTGCTGGTTAATTAATATGCAAGTGGTAAAGAATGTGAAAGAGGAACCTGTGAGTCAGATGGTTGTGCCCAGCTTCAGTTGGAAGTCCCAGTCCTTCCTCTCCCAGCTAACAGCACTTTCTTTCCAGGGTTAGTTTGGTGCTTGCTTGGGGTAGGGGTGGAGAAGGATGTTGGGATAATCAGAGCTGAGAGGGTGAGTGTGTCTACCATGGCACTCAGCTCACACTGTGCTTCTCTCCTGGCAGACCCAGTCATGGCAGCCTCCAGCATCAGTTCACCATGGGGAAAGCATGTGTTCAAAGCCATCCTGATGGTCCTAGTGGCCCTTATCCTCCTCCACTCAGCATTGGCCCAGTCCCATCGAGACTTTGCACCACCAGGCCAACAGAAGAGAGAAGCCCCAGTTGATGTCTTGACCCAGATAGGTCGATCTGTGCGAGGGACACTGGATGCCTGGATTGGGCCAGAGACCATGCACCTGGTGTCAGAGGTAAGGAAGGTAGTCCCTGTGTGACTACACACATTAAGGAAAAATAAAAGAAGAAAGGTTGGTAATGGCCACCTCATCTTAGTTCCACATCCTCTCTGGTGCAGAGAGCCCCAAATTCCACAAAAAGAAGCCACACAGCACTTGTCTTTGAATTCCTCGTTATTTGATTCCTGTCCTAGGGCCTTTTAGCTCCACCCCTATCCTTTCCTGGCTCCTGCCCTTTCCTTGCCAGAAAGGCTGGGAAATGAGCCATCTTTATAAGCCCATGTTACTGGGTGACTGTAGAGTCTCACTTTGGTCTAAATCTGACCTAGAATCTCGAAATGGCAAAATATCAAGTCCTGAATCCATTCCTTCACCTGCAGAAGTGGGTTGAGCTTATTGGGAGCCTAAGGCAGGGTTATCTTTTTTACCTGGTGGCATCCCAAGCATGGTATCACATACTTTTGATAGGCTGGACTGAAGGGCTGAGACAATCATTTATTAAATCCATAATATAGTATAGTTGATAGACTCCTTTTTCACTGGAACATCCTATCCCTTTACAGATGTTCTCCACGCACCTTCATGACTCCCTGGACAGCTAGCAGGCCTCCAGTTTTATAGGGTGACTACTAAAAGTATTTGATTGTCTCCGTCATTCACACACAAGTACACCTACTACTCCCTCCAAAGTATCCCAGCAAAGCAGTTAAATTATGTCCCAGATGCCCTAGTTTCCAGTTCAGGAAGGAGAGACAGCCTGTTGGCCATCCCTGTAGACTAGAAGGTGGATGTGGAAGGGACCCCTCAGCCAGGCCCAAGGCCCCTACCCTCTGACCCAGGCCTGTCACCACTGGGTGAGAAACAGGTCTGAGACATTCCTGCAGTTCTTGCCTGGACAGTGGTGATCAGGCGTGAAGGCGAGGACCGTTGTTCATTATGAACTCATCTCGCTCCGTGCTCTTTCCACAGTCTTCGTCCCAAGTGTTGTGGGCCATCTCATCAGCCATTTCTGTGGCCTTCTTTGCTCTGTCTGGGATCGCCGCACAGCTGCTGAATGCCTTGGGACTAGCTGGTGAGTGTTCGAGCGCTGGGTAGTCAGCCAGAGCTTTGCCTGTACTTTCCTACTTGTGGGAGTTCATCTTTGTCAGGGTCTAGCCTTTTCCCCAAGCTGCTTAACCCTTCCCAGGATTCTGCAGAGACATGGCCAAAGAGCAAGCCAAGAACTACCATGGCCAGGTGTGGTGGCTCCCGCCTGTAATCCCAGCACTTTGGGAGGTCAAGGCAGGAGGGTCACTTGAGGCCAGAAGTTTGAGACCAGCCTGGGCAATATAATGAGACCTCGTCTCTATAAAAAATTAGCGAAGCATGGTGGCGTGTGTCTGTTGTCCCAGCTACTTGGGAGCTGAGGTGGGAGGATCGCTTGAGCCCAGGAGGTAGAGGTTGCAGTGAGCCGGGATCACGCCACTGCACTCCAGCCTCGGCGATGGAGCAAAACCCTGTCCCACACAGACCCCCTAAAAAAGAACTTCCGCCACCACGTGCCAGTTGTTCACTTCCTATCAGGCATCGTGCTGAGCTGTAGTATCTCATTTAATTGCCAGCCACAGTACAGGGAGGCAGTAGAATTGTTCCCATTTAGTAAATGAAACTGCAGCTCAACAGAAGCAAGTAATCTACTCCAGGCCTCACAGCCAGCAAGAAACAGAGCTGAGATTCCAACCCATATCACTCTGAGTCTGCGAGAACAGCTTATTCCTTTGCAATGTGCCTAGCACCTCCCACCCTTTTAGCTCTTGCCCCGCTCTCCCCTCACCACTTCTCCAGGTTGGCTGACTCTGTGACTCTCTTGGCTTCCAGGTGATTACCTCGCCCAGGGCCTGAAGCTCAGCCCTGGCCAGGTCCAGACCTTCCTGCTGTGGGGAGCAGGGGCCCTGGTCGTCTACTGGCTGCTGTCTCTGCTCCTCGGCTTGGTCTTGGCCTTGCTGGGGCGGATCCTGTGGGGCCTGAAGCTTGTCATCTTCCTGGCCGGCTTCGTGGCCCTGATGAGGTCGGTGCCCGACCCTTCCACCCGGGCCCTGCTACTCCTGGGCTTGCTGATCCTCTACGCCCTGCTGAGCCGGCTCACTGGCTCCCGAGCCTCTGGGGCCCAACTCGAGGCCAAGGTGCGAGGGCTGGAACGCCAGGTGGAGGAGCTGCGCTGGCGCCAGAGGCGAGCGGCCAAGGGGGCCCGCAGTGTGGAGGAGGAGTGAGCCGGATGCCCCACACACCGCCAGTGTCATACCAAAGAGCTGAGCTGCTTCGGGGCCATGCAGCCCTCCTGCCAGCCCCCTGCCCTTTTCTTGCCCTGTCTCTGAACCTTCAGAACATTGATCCTTGCCGCAGCCCCACTAGCCAAGAGAAACAGAGAAAGACCATTCCTCCTGCCTGTCCTTGCGGCCCTGTCTTCTGAGGTTCTCTGTCTGGGGTTGGCTCTCTTAACCCTTTCTCTGCTCCCAGCCTGCCTCACCAGGGAAGGTTGGAGGGGCCTCCCTCTGGCTTCTGCATCTGTGCCAGCAAACATCACTGCCGTTGGTCTCTCATGACTTAACTGGCTTCCCTCTGCTGCTGCCTTGGCTTCCTCCTAATGCTCGTGCTCTCCTGTCCTTCTGAAGTTGCTCCTTGGCCAAATCTCCAGCTCCCTTCTTGTTTTCCTCATCCTCCTACCCTGTACTCCCACCAAACCATGGTCCTTTAAGGCACGCTCCTGTCCTCCTCATTGCCCAGCAGTAGGGAGGGGCAGGGGTAAGGGGACCTGAGGATAAAGGGTGGGGAAACAGGGTCCCCTGAGGCCTGTGGGGGCTGCAGGGGAGGAGGATGTACCTTGTGTCTCTTTCAAGTGCCTTAATCCGAGCCAGCAGGGCCTTCTGCTTGCCTGCTGCCATACTGTATGTAGGAAAGTGCTCTGTGGCTGCTTTGTGGCAAGAAAAGAGCAGTCACTCTCAGAATCTTGATTCCCCATCAGCCAAAGCAAAAGATGGCTGCTGCTTTGTAGGCATGTGCCTGCAAGTGGGACCTTGCTGGGCATTATATGCCCTGTGGGGGTTTCAGAGACCCTGAAAGAGGAGGGAGGACCTGCCTCCTTGTCTGCACAACTGCATGCACTTCTCTCCCCATCGCTCCACAACCTGAAACCAAGAAGGAGTTGCTGACCAGCGCCCACCCCGGCAGCCCGGGAGGAACACAGGCAGCTCCTTTCCCTTCACGTGGTCTGCAGAGAGCAGGGTGAGCTGCCAGCTGCCCCTCTCCACCAGGGTACCCTGTCTTGGTGGTTAGGGCCACTTTTCCTTTGAGGCTGTAGTGGAGGTGGATGTCCTTCTCTGCCAGGCTTGGCACATGATGTGAAGAATAAATGCCCAATTCTTACTGTTCAGGTTTGATGTGGAATCACAGCTGCAGTGATATATATTTTTTATCAGTGCTTGGTTGGTTTTAAATAAAGTGCACGCTATTTTATTATCTTGTTCTGAATAAAATGTATTTACTCCAAGTCTGGATTGCTTCCATGTCTCCTCTACTGCTAAACCCATTTCTGTAGTGCAGCTCCGCCTCCCAATTTCTCCCTGTGGGGGCAGTGTGAAGCTGGCAGAGGGGAGAGCTGAAAAGGCAGGCTGGTACCAGGTACCCTTCCCTCCAGGAGCACAAGGAATTAGGAAAGCGTGCCCCCATTACAAAACGTAGGAACGACCGGCACTGCTGGAAATGCGTGTGCTTGCTGGGCAGAGGGGTCACCCCTTCCCTGCAGTGTGCTGAGGTGGGTGGGCAGCCTGGAGAAGACTTGCCTGCCCTCCCTTTCACCACCCACCTGAGGACTTTCCTGTGCCAAGGTTTCCAGTCGGCGCACAGGCTGGACCAATTTTGCGGAGGGCCTCAGACATAATTTTTTCTTTGTAAGCTGCCCAGGGCATGAGAGTGTGCAGCTGGGGCCCCTGCTCTGGGCCTCTCCCCAAACTGCCTGGTAGGCAACACTGGGTCAGGACCCTTGAGGCTGGCCTTCCCTCGGGAATGTTGGGCAACCCTCAACCCTCCTAAGCTCTGCAGGACGCTCCCCAGGTGGAGCTGGTCAAGAGACTAGAGCTGCCTGCACCTAGAGCCCTTCCTCCACGGCGGTGGCCTATCTCTGTCAGGGCAGGCTCAGGTGGTTGGCATCTGGCCCCGTTTGACCCCCTCCCTCCTTTCCTGTCCCTGCAGCTCCCGTCCCATGTGTCCCTGAATTCTGGTTCTGATTCAGGTGTCAGATGCCTTCACAAGTGAGCTGCTTGTGGGGGTGGGTGAGGCAGAGAAAGTGGCTTTTTCTTCCCTGATCAGAAGCTTCCGTGAGGGAGCCACACAGAACTCACCGAGTCCCTCCTGGCAGAGGCGGCCGTCCTCTGTTGCTTCCAGAGACGTGGCCCTCTTCCCGACCTCGGTCGCCTGAGCGCGCAGGGGTTGGGGATCCGTAGGGCACTAGGACCCGGCGGGGCGGAGGGGGCAGCCCATGTGCTGCGATTCGCTCCCTCCCACCCCACTGCTCCCGCTCCATTGTCTGGGAATTGCAGCCGCGGGGCGGGCGGCGGCGGCGGCGGCGGCCGGGACCCAGCGGGCCAGGTGGGGCCGGCGTGGAGTGGGTGCGGGAGATGCCGTGCGGGACTGGGGCCACCTGAGCCGCCCGCCTCGTCCCCGCCTTCTGTGGGAAGGATGTGCGCGCGGATGGCCGGTCGCACGGCAGCGGGCCCTCGGGGGCCCTACGGCCCCTGGCTCTGCCTCCTGGTGGCCCTCGCCCTGGACGTCGTGAGAGGTCAGCGGGAGGGGAGGGCCGGGGCGAGGGGCGACCGGGCCCGGCCGAGTGGGAGCGAGTGATGCCCGGGAGCCACCAACCTTTGGGTTCTCGGACTGAACCCTGAGCGGGGTCGCCCCGCAGCGCCCTGAAGGTCGGAGAGTTCTTGCCCTCGGGAACCTGCCCCCAGCCACTCGCCCCTAAGGCTTCCTTCACCTTGCACGACCCGGCAACTCCTTCCTGACCCGGGGCAGCCCGGCGCAGGGGCTTCCCCGTCCCGCACCTTCTGCGAGGGACCCCTCAGCCCGGGCATCGAACCCGGCGGCCCCGGTCCCGGGCGCACTAGCGTCATCCCCACTCCCTCACTGTGGTCTGTAGCGCTGCACCCTCCTAGCCTCCTTCCGCCGCCACCAACCCACCCCCCTCGGGAGTGGAAAGCAGCCCCTTTGCCTGGGACCTGCAACAGACGCAAGCCCTCCCTCCCCCTTCCCCCAGGGCTCCCTGACCTTGGCGTCTCCAGGGATGGCCGCATCCTTGCCTTCCAGAACCTTTGAGAGGATTCCTGTCACTGCGGGCAGCAACTTCCCTGTGCTTCGGGGTGGGGGTCGGACTCCCTTGGCCTGGGCTAGCAGGGCTGTGGCTGCAAGGCAAAGGATGCCACAGAAGACAGAGGGACAGTGAAACATTCTCTGCCCTCCCCACCGAAAGAGCCGAGCGCTGGGTGATGGGAGTCCGTGGGAGTCAGGCTAAGAGCATCTTGTAATTATGGAGGCAATGGAGTAGGAGGCGAACCTGAAGCCAGTGGCTGCCCCAGAGAGCAGTGGTCACTTGTTACGCTTGGGGCAGGGGGCAGGGAGAGCCTCTCAGTCATATGCTCCTTGGTGGGGAGGGCCAGGAAGGAGGTTGAAACCAATTCCCCCACCCCCACCCACAGTCCAGCTGGGGGGCTGAGAGGGAGCTAGCTGTGGGGTTGCTTTCAGCCACCTGCTCCCCATCCCGAGGGAAGCCATGGGAGTCCTAATAGAGAGAGGAGGAAAACCTTGTCAAATCCATTATGCAGCAGCAATAATGCCTGCTCCCTCCAGACAGCACTCCACAGTTTACACAGCCCTGTCCTGTCCACAGTGCCACCTAATGCTCCTGCCCCTTTTACAAGTGAGGAAACAGGCTTCAAAATGTTAATGCCTGACCCAAGTTTCATCAATTTAAATTCAGGTCTCCAGGATCCCAGGAAATCCTCTCTAGGGAGCGCTTCCTAGTTTGGGGGAATTCCAGGATGAGCAAGACAGGGTCCCTTGTTGATAGGAAGATTACTAATTCAGAGGAGGCACCCAGGGTTGCAAAAGACAGGAGACTGGTGGGAAGGTGAGTAACCAAGGAGGGCTTCCTTCAGAAGGAGGCAGTATTCACTCATGGCCCTGAATGAGGAGGGAGGTGCCACCGGGCAGAGCAGAGGAGAGGAGGTGTGCTCCAGGGCATGAAGCCTGCAGGGTGCACCGTGGCAGTGGAGAGTGGAGAGAGAAGTGGCAGGTGGAGACGCCGGATGGTCTAGTGGCTAATACCTGGGATCAACCCCCAGCTCCTTCACTCTCCAGCTGTGGAACCACAGGCAAATACCTTAACCTCTAGGCCTCATTTTCTACATCCACAAAATGGGATTCATCATAATAGAACCTGGTTCACAGAATTATTACAAAGACTCAAAGAGTTCATACACATAGAGTATTTAAATTCTCACCTGCATATAGCATTCACAAAATGCTAATTATTATTATTAGTGCTCATAGTTAGAGCAAACCAATATGGCTTAGTGCTCCTTTGTCCTTCTGATGATTGACTATTTTGACTGTCTTCCCCAGGCTCCTGGTCCCCACCCCACCCCCAGGGCAAGCAAGTGCCTTCACAGACCTCTTCAGCACCTTCCGCGCCCGCCCATCCCACACTTGCACTCGATACCAGTCGGTTCAGGGAAGAAGGGAGCAAGCTTGGAAAGACGGTGCAGGTTGCCATGGCAATGATGGGGGAGGAGGGGTGGATGCCCAGCAGAGCCTGGCCAAGGATTCAGGGCAGAGAAAGCTCACTTCATTACCATCTTTTACTACACTGGCCCAGTCTGCTGACGGTTGCACCCCAGAAGTGCCTTGGTATCAGAGGCGAGTAGATGGAGGGCAGGAGTTGGGGAAAAGGAGACATTGAGAAGGCTGTTGGCGAGAAGAAGGCCAAGGTCTGTGGAAAGTAGAAGGAATAGCTGGGAAGCATCCAGTCCTGGACTCAGATTCGAATCCTGGCTTTGCTACATACTACCTGTGTGAGGCTCTTTAAGCCTCAGTGACCTCATCTGTGAAATGGTGGTGAGAGGGGAAGGGACATTTACAGCCCTTTTCTCCCTCCCTTGCCCACAACTACTGTGCCCCAGCATGGCACCCGGGTCAGCCCCTGCCAGCTCTGGAGCTGTCATCATCTCTCCCTCTTATGCCTCTTCAGTGGACTGTGGCCAGGCTCCCCTGGACCCTGTCTACCTGCCGGCAGCCCTGGAGCTCCTAGACGCCCCTGAGCACTTCCGTGTGCAGCAGGTGGGCCACTACCCACCTGCCAACTCCTCTCTGAGCTCCCGATCTGAGACCTTTCTGCTCCTACAGCCCTGGCCCAGGGCCCAGCCACTTCTCCGGGCCTCCTACCCACCTTTTGCCACTCAGCAGGTAAGGAGGGGGCACCGGGGACTCTCAGGCTAACAGGACTCAGAGCCTGAGGTCTGCTGGGTACGGCTTGGGAGCCTTCCCCAGCCCCGGCTGTGCTCCCCATATTCCAGAGGGGGAAACTGAGGCCCATAAAGGTTCTCTTCTGCCAAGCTGGGATCCCATCTTCCTAGATCTTCCCCTCCCAAGCTCCTCTTTTGTTAAGCCCTCTCATTCTCCCTCCAGGTGGTCCCCCCTCGAGTCACTGAGCCCCACCAACGGCCAGTCCCATGGGACGTGCGGGCCGTTTCAGTGGAAGCGGCTGTGACTCCAGCAGAGCCCCACGCCCGGGTTCTCTTCCACCTCAAAGGGCAGGATTGGCCACCAGGGTCTGGCAGCCTGCCCTGTGCCCGGCTCCATGCCACACACCCTGCAGGCACTGCTCACCAAGCCTGCCGCTTCCAGGTGAGTAGACAGGCCCCACCTAGGCTGGTCCTGCTGCAGCTGCGTCAGCCAGGTGGTGGGCCCGCGGCAGAGAGGAAACCCCCACTCCTGGGAAGCACGGGGGTTGTGGACCACCCGACTCCATTTCTGCCCCCACTAGCTTTCAGTGCTGTGAAAAGGTTATTTAGGGCCCCAGAGGGAGTTCAGTCCTTGGTGTGTGACTTTGAGTAAGTAACTTAATCTCTCTGAGATTCAGTTTCCTCATCTGAAGAACGGGGTGTTAAGAATTCCTACCCCATCTGGAGTTGGAGTAAGGAACAAGTGAGATGAATGTAAGGATAGCTTACGGCAGAGTAATCAATCAGCCAGTGTGTTTGCATTATTAGTAGTGTTACTTTTATAATTGCTATTTCCACTATTTTGGAGTCTAGCACAGGAATCCATGGGAGAGGCGTCTCTTGAGCTTTAGGATTCTGAGAAGAAGACTGGATTCTAGGCAGGATAGTCCTGGGCTTGGTT
This sequence comes from Pan paniscus, assembly GCF_029289425.2. Lineage (NCBI taxonomy): Eukaryota > Metazoa > Chordata > Mammalia > Primates > Hominidae > Pan > Pan paniscus. Next base: position 62,097,614 of record NC_073258.2, read on the forward strand.
AGGGTAAGACCCTGGGATTGGCTTACTTTGTAATGAGACCTATCCCAAGGGCTGAAGAGTGGTCTGCGGACATGCTCTGAAACCTAGACCTGGTTTGAAGCCCCAGCCAGATTGCTGGTTTGCTGTGACACTCAGGCTGTGTCTCTGGCCCATGCTGGGCCTCCCTTTCATGAGCCCCTCCAGCTCTGGGTTTCCTGCCATGGGTGCTGAGAATCCTGTTCCTCGCCCTGCACCCACCCCCATGCCAATTACTGCTGTCGTGTCTTCACAGCCATCCCTGGGCGCCTGCGTGGTGGAGCTGGAGCTTCCCTCGCACTGGTTCTCACAGGCCTCCACCACACGGGCCGAGCTGGCCTACACGCTTGAGCCTGCAGCTGAGGGCCCTGGGGGCTGTGGCTCCGGCGAGGAGAACGACCCTGGGGAGCAGGCCCTCCCAGTGGGGGGCGTGGAGCTGCGCCCAGCAGACCCCCCGCAGTACCAGGAGGTACCTCTGGACGAGGCTGTGACTCTGCGGGTGCCTGACATGCCAGTGCGGCCCGGCCAGCTCTTTAGTGCTACCCTCCTGCTTCGGCACAACTTCACAGCCAGCCTCCTGACCCTGCGGTGAGCACCAGGCCACGGGGATGGGTGAGGGTGGGAACCTCTGTGGGAAGACTAGGGACAGGTACCTGCTCCTCTTGGGGTCCTTGCTGGAATCCTTGACCTCTGCAAAACATGTGTTCACCAAACTCCTTCCAGGTAAAAAGCCATGACTGTGCTGGTAGGAGCCCACCATGGGCACAGCCCTGGAATTAGAGTCAGAAGTAGGAAGCTGCCCCTTCCCCTGGCACCTCCCTGAGATTCCTTTGTCCAATGGGGCTAACGGTCCACCTTCAGGGCAGCTGCAAGTCTCCAGGGAGGGGAACCCGCAAAGGGCTTAGAGACTGCAGTACCTAAGTGTGAGCTCTTGCTCCAGTGCTCCAGAGAGGGATATTTGCCCCAATCACGTTCACCTACATGCTGTCCCTCCTTGCCACCCTCGCCGTAGGACTCTAGCCTTTGGACAGAGCCTGCTCTTCCCCATAGGAAGGCCCTGATTCTTCGTGTCCTTTTCTGTAATAAGTTCCCCCAAAGCAGCCCCCACCCACCTACCCAGTTCACCCGGCAAGGGCTTGCAGAGTATGACTTGCTTCTGGAGTCCAGCGCAGGAATCCATGGGAGAGACATCTCTTAGGCTTTAAGATTCTGAGAAGCCTGAGTTCTAGGCAGGATAGTCCTGGGCTTGGTTAGGGTGAGGCACTGGGACTTGCTCACTTTGTAATGAGATCTTTCCTGAGGATCGAAGAGCGGTCTGTGGACATGCTTTGAAACCCAGACCTAGTTTCAAGCCCTGCCTGGGTTTGTGCATGTCCCGTCTCTGTGTCTCCCCATCTCCTACGCCCTCCTATGCTCACTCTTATTAAGCAGATCTTTCCTAGACACTTACAGCCTGCCAAGCCCTGTATCTTCACTCTGCAGATCCAAACACGAGCAAGGGCCAGTCCCTATCTGGCAGAAAGGGGCCCCCAGTGGTAGGGAAGGGAGCTGGATGGGCATGAATTGGATTAGAAGGCATGTGGGTGTGTAAGCACCGAGGGAGGTTTAAAGTGCGGTGGGAGCTCAGGTGAGTGGGTGCAGTAAGGGGGAAATTCATCCCACCACTGGAAAAGCTTTCTAAAGGAAATGGTCTGTGAGTTGTCGGAGGCTTAAAGCATCAGCAGGTAAAGTAAGAAAGGGCAGAGCAGGCTGAAGGCACAGACTGGGCAAAGGCTTGGAGTCACGAATGGGTGCCGTGTGTGTGGGAAACTTGTGTGTAGCTGAAGCAGAGAGTGCATGGAGAGATGTCACAACTGAAGTTAAGGCTGGACCAGACCCTGGAGGGCCCCCGAATGCCAGGCTAAGCTTTGACCTTATGGGCAGTGGGGAGGCATAAGTGGTCTTTGGGTGGGGGAGAGCTGTAAGGTGTGAGCTGCACTGAGGTGGGGTCCTTCTGGGTTGGAGGATGGTGAAGAGGAGATTCAGACTGGAGCCAGGGAGGTCAGATGGCTTTGGCCCCTTGTCTTTCCCCTTCAATCCAGCCCACAGTTCAGCATCCACCTTGCCAAACTGAGCCTATACTCTCTTCCCCAGGATCAAGGTGAAGAAGGGGCTGCATGTGACAGCCGCCCGCCCAGCCCAGCCCACACTCTGGACTGCCAAGCTGGACCGCTTCAAGGGCTCCAAGCATCACACCACCCTCATCACCTGCCACCGTGCTGGGCTCACAGAGCCAGATTCCAGGTGGGCAGTTTCCCTCCACCCAGGGGGCAAAGGAGGGAGGACTGGTTATAGAGTGCAGTTGAGCAGATTTGGAGGCTGCCATGCTGCCTCTAGATCCCCAGGTGAGCAGACCCAAGGACAGATTTTTTCAAGGAAGCAGCACAAAGCAGGCATAATCCATTCCTTCATTCATTCATTCGGCCACTATCTTCCCAGCCCCAGCCATGTGCCAGGCATAGCAAGTGTCTGTGAGTCTTATTCTAAGAGATGCCAACCAATCCTGTGCCCCAGGTAGAGCCCTCATAGCCACTACTCCATCCCCCTGCTTCCACCAAATGATCCTTTCTCTGGGCCATTCACATTCCCCCAAAAAGCCCAGCTGCAGTTCTGCAGTTGTGAACTCTTCTTATTCATGCCCTGAGCCTGGGTCAAGGCCATGGACTCAGTAGCCCCAGTTCAAATTCTGGTTCTGATGCTTCTGGGATGGGCAAAACCTTGGGCAAGCCAGTTAACATTCCCCTACCCAAGCCTCAGTTTCTTCACTTGTGAAATAGGAATAATAATGCATCCCTTAGCATTTTTGAAAATAAAATACAGTGCTGCATATCAGGCACCCAGGACGGTTCCCAGCACATAGGTTTTTGTTTGATCAAAGGAAGCTTATCATTCAGAGGGTCAAGTGTCTGGTCCTGGGACCTGGAAGTGAATCTCCCGCATGCCACCTCAGTGGCTGTGGAAAGCGGAAGTCTGGGGGAAGCGGGTCCGGGCAGGCAGGGGAGTGAGCCACCTTGCCAGGTGGGAGGTGGTTAAATGGCTTCATGGATCTTAGAGAGGCCAAGAGTGGGTCAGAGTTTGGGGTCTGGAGCGAGGATGCTTGGGTTTAGATCCCAGCCCTGCTACTTTTTGCTGTGTGGTCTTAAGTGAGCTACGTAACCTCTGTGCCTCAGTTTCCTCCTGTGTAAAATGGGGATAATCATGAATGCAGGAAGTGCTGAGGCCATGCCTGGCAGCTAGCAAGCATTTGGCTTCTCTGTCCCCTTTGGCCAGCAGTCCCCTTGAACTGTCTGAGTTCCTATGGGTGGACTTTGTGGTGGAGAATAGCACTGGTGGGGGCGTAGCGGTCACTCGCCCCGTCACGTGGCAGCTGGAGTACCCAGGCCAGGCCCCTGAAGCAGAGAAGGACAAAATGGTGTGGGAAATCCTGGTGTCTGAGCGGGACATCAGAGCCCTTATCCCACTGGCCAAGGTAAGGAGACCTCCATCTCTGCCCGGGAAGGCTGGAGGCCAAGTCCCAGGAGCCCCATGAGCTGAGGGGCCTGGGGCTGAGCCCCTCCTCCACCCCCAGGCTGAGGAGCTGGTGAATACAGCACCACTGACTGGAGTGCCCCAGCATGTCCCCGTGCGCCTTGTCACTGTGGACGGCGGGGGGGCCTTGGTGGAGGTGACAGAGCATGTCGGCTGCGAGTCTGCCAACACACAGGTCCTGCAGGTGAGTGGCAGGTGCCCAGCTCATGTGAGTCTGCATTTGTGTGGGCACAGTTACGCACGCACACCTTTCCTCCTTCCTCATGTGGGTCCCCAAGAGAACAGCTTCTTCTTGAGACGAGAAACCTCATGGGAGGAACCACAGCTTCAACTTCTTTTGTTCCAGCCACCTCTCTCCCGAGTCAAGTAACCCTAACAGCCCCCCGACCTTAGACACTTTCACGCTCATTATTGCACTGGCAAGTGCGCTGGCCTGAGAGAGTCGAGAGCACATACTCTGGGATCAGAAAGTTTTAGTCTGAAACACATCTTTGTTGTCAACCAGCTTTGTGATCATGGGCTGGTCTCTTAACCTCTCTGAGCCTCGTTACCTAAACTTTAAAATGGGAACATATCTTCGGGTTGTTGTAAGAATTAAAAGCACTTTAAGACAGTATTTAGCAGATAGCAGGGGCTGAAACAATGGCAGTTATTGCTGTTATAATATGATGTAATAATTATACAATGGTAAAAATTATTATTATTATTATTACTGGTGATTGTGAAGCGAAATAAAAGGGAGGGTGGTAGAGCAACTTCCTCTATCTTGAAGTTCTAAGAGGGGAAGCATGGAGTCTGCATGTATGCAAATCCCAGCCACCTGAAGGGAGAAGGTGCCTTTCCCCACTTGTGGTCCTTTGCTCAAATGTGTGTGGTTCCTGCTGGAGGGCCTTGGTGGGAGATCTGCTTTGTCCCACCTCTGCCTACCTGGCTGTAGCTGGTTGCCAGGTGGCTCCAAGAGCAATGTCAAAGGCCAGCATGAATAAGGAGCCAAAGTTTTGGGTTCACACCCCTGCTCTGCCAGGAGGAAGACTGGTATGCAATGGCCAGTTCCCCTGACTGAGCCCCAGGGAACCTCAAGGAATGGCCCCTACAGTAAAATCTTAAACAAAGAACAGGGCTTAACCAACAATCCTGCTGCAACATGCATTCCAGTGACACACAGAGCTGAACTCAGTGGGAGCCCGTCCTACGGCCTGAGGTCAGGGCTGCTCTCTTCTGGCCCATGCCTTTTTTTTTTTTTTTAAATCTATTTATTTTGAAACAGAGTCTCACTCTGTCCCCAGGCTGGAGTGCAATGGTACAGTCCGGCTCACTGCAGTCTCAGCTACCCAGGCTCAAGGGATCCTCCCACCTCAGCCTCCCCAGTAGCTAGGACTACAGGCATGTGCCACCACACCCAGCTGATTTATTGTATTTTTTGTAGAGAGGGAGTTTTGCCATGTTGCCCAGGCTGGTCTCAAACTCCTGGACTCAAGCGATCCACCCACCTCGGCCTCTCAGAGTGCTGGGACTACAGGCATGAGCCACCCACCGGGCCCAGCCTCACACCTGTCTTTAGTGGCTTAGCCCGCCCGCCTGCCCTCTGCCCTTCCATAGGTGTCTGAGGCCTGTGATGCCGTGTTCGTGGCTGGCAAGGAGAGCCGGGGCGCCCGTGGGGTGCGAGTGGACTTCTGGTGGCGCCGGCTCCGCGCCTCGCTGCGGCTGACCGTGTGGGCCCCGCTGCTACCGCTGCGTATCGAGCTCACCGACACCACCCTCGAGCAGGTCCGCGGCTGGAGGGTACCTGGCCCTGCTGAAGGGTGAGTGGAGGCCTGAGGAAGCTGGCAGGCCTTGGCGAGTCACACTGGGACGGAGAGGGCGCAGGGGACACAGCCATGGGCCCAAGTCGGGGTCAGAAAAACTGCCCTGTTGCTTGCAGTTCCTTCTGCCCACCTCCACCCTGGGCCGCCCAGCCAATGATCGCTTTCTGTGAAATTGCTGACCTCCGCATCCCTCTCCTCCTTCCCTGCCTCACTTCTCCGGTAGCACCCTCCACTTCCTAATCTACATCAGTACTGGTTAATGTTGCCTGTCCATCCTTTCCACGCTCCTCCCCCGAGAATGTCAGCCCCTTGAAGCCGCGGTCTGTCTATGCTGGTCGTACCCTCAGAGCCTAAGATGACACAGAGCTCAGGAAATGAACACCCTCGAAGGGGGCTCCCCAAAACCCAGGGAGAGGTGGCCCACGCCTCTGGAATCTAGCTTCCAGGCCCTTCAGAGAGTGAGCGCCCCCAGGGTCCCCGTAAGAGAGCGTCTCCCCTGCGGTCCACTTGGGAGCAAGAGCAGTGATCAAGGCACAGCGCCAGTCGGGAGTGGGCTGGGGCGGCTCGCCTGCAGGTGGAAGGGCCTGACCCCAAGAGGGGCGGATGTCTGCGTTTGAGAAACAGGAGCTGCTGGTGATTAGGAGCCGCCGGGGACGAGCTGCGGGTCTCCAGCAGCTGGGCCCTGGGCAGGCTGGGGCCGCTCAGCGCTGACGGCCAGTCCCGGCCTCCCCGCCCTGCAGGCCTGCGGAACCCGCTGCAGAGGCGTCAGATGAGGCCGAGCGGCGCGCCCGCGGCTGCCACCTGCAGTACCAGCGGGCCGGTGTGCGCTTCCTCGCCCCCTTCGCGGCCCACCCGCTGGACGGCGGCCGCCGCCTCACGCACCTGCTTGGCCCCGACTGGCTGCTAGACGTGTCCCACCTCGTGGCGCCACACGCCCGCGTGCTGGACTCGCGTGTAGCCTCTCTGGAGGGTGGCCGTGTCCTGGTGGGCCGGGAGCCCGGTGTCACCTCCATTGAGGTAAGCAGCTGGGGACCAGGAGAGTAGACCCCCTGAGAAGGGTGGAGGGGCCCCCAAAATGTTCGTGGGTGGGAGTGAAGAGTGTGCCAGGAGCCCAGAGTGTGTGGGGGAGTTGTGCGGTCTAGGTCTGAGTGCAGTGGGATTGGGGATAGGCTCAGAATGGGGTGGCTGCATAAGGGGGGAAGCCCTCTAGCTATGAAGGGCTGAGGTGTGGGTAGTGTGGGGACCGGTTCTTGAGGGAAAAGGGAACTGCCCCCTAGGTGTGGGATTGGGGTCCAGGTATGCACCGGGGTGCAAAGAGTAGAGGGATAGTAGCCCATGAGGCTGCTGGGAGTACCCGGTTCCCTCTGGGTGGGGGCTGTCCGTGGCGAAGACCTCCCCCACCTCCGGAGGGCAGCCCGTGAGGGTGCTGGGAGCACCCGGTTCCCTCTGGGTGGGGGCTGTCTGTATGGAAGGCCCCCCACCTCCAGCTCCTTTCCACCCTCAGGTGCGTTCCCCACTGTCTGACTCCATCCTGGGGGAGCAGGCGCTGGCTGTGACAGACGACAAGGTCTCAGTGCTGGAGCTGAGGGTGCAGCCAGTGATGGGCATCTCGCTGACCTTGAGCCGGGGCACTGCCCACCCCGGGGAGGTCACAGCCACGTGCTGGGCACAGTCAGCCCTTCCCGCCCCAAAGCAGGTGACAGTTGGGGGGTCAGGGGGATGAGGTCAACATCTCCAGATGGGGGCTCATGGTAGAGGGGAATGGGAGGAAGGGACCCTGGTACCTCGACCCCTTAGGGTTTTCAGAGTGAGGACTGACTCTGTGAGGTAGTGAGCTCTCTGCAGCTGGAGGTGATCAAGCAGTGGCTGGAGTATGGCAGTGGGAGGTTGGTTAGATGGCTCTAACTGAGGACCCTCCCAATAACTCAGACCCTAGGGCTGAGTGGCAGACAGGTGATTGACACGCGTCCCCTCTCTCCCTGTGTTTTGTCTATCTGCCTGTGTCTCTGTTTTCTCTCTGGTCTCTCCTCCATGTGGCCTGTCTCTGTGGGAGTGGTTTCTCTGTGCATGCGTGCGTGCCCTCGCATGTCTCTGCCTGTGTCTGTGTGCCCCACAGGAGGTGGCCCTCTCCCTATGGCTGTCCTTCTCTGATCACACTGTGGCCCCAGCTGAGCTCTACGACCGCCGTGACCTGGGACTGTCCGTCTCAGCCGAGGAGCCTGGTGCCATCCTGCCAGCTGAGGAGCAGGGTGCCCAGCTCGGGGTGGTGGTGAGTGGGGCAGGCGCCGAGGGGCTGCCGCTGCATGTGGCTCTGCACCCGCCCGAGCCCTGCCGCCGGGGCCGCCACCGTGTGCCTCTGGCCTCTGGCACCGCCTGGCTGGGGCTGCCCCCTGCCTCCACTCCAGCCCCTGCTCTCCCATCCAGCCCTGCTTGGAGCCCACCAGCCACAGAAGCCACCATGGGTGGTGAACAGCAGGTGGCAGGCAGTGTCGGGGGCAACATAGGTGTGAGGGGCAAGTTTGAGCGGGCAGAGGAGGAGGCCAGGAAGGAGGAGACCGAAGCCAGGGAGGAGGAGGAGGAAGAGGAGGAGGAGATGGTCCCTGCCCCTCAGCATGTCACCGAGCTAGAGCTGGGCATGTACGCCCTGCTGGGAATCTTCTGTGTGGCCATCTTCATCTTCTTGGTCAATGGTGTGGTCTTCGTCCTGCGCTATCAGCGCAAAGAACCTCCCGACAGTGCCACTGACCCCACCTCCCCCCAGCCCCACAACTGGGTCTGGCTGGGCACTGACCAGGAGGAACTGAGCCGCCAGCTGGACCGGCAGTCCCCTGGCCTGCCCAAGGGGGAGGGGAGCTGCCCCTGTGAGAGTGGGGGAGGAGGGGAGGCCCCTACCTTGGGCCCTGGCCCTCCTGGGGGCACCACCAGCTCCTCAAGCACCCTGGCCCGAAAGGAGGCTGGGGGGCGGCGGAAGCGAGTAGAGTTTGTGACATTTGCGCCAGCCCCTCCAGCCCAGCCACCTGAGGAGCCTGTAGGGGCCCCTGCTGTGCAGTCCATCCTTGTGGCAGGCGAGGAGGACATCCGCTGGGTGTGTGAGGACATGGGGCTGAAGGACCCTGAGGAGCTTCGCAACTACATGGAGAGGATCCGGGGCAGCTCCTGACCCTCCACAGCCACCTGGTCAGCCACCAGCTGGGGCAACGAGGGTGGAGGTCCCACTGAGCCTCTCGCCTGCCCCCGCCACCCGTCTGGTGCTTGTTGATCCAAGTCCCCTGCCTGGTCCCCCACAAAGACTCCCATCCAGGCCCCCTCTGCCCTGCCCCTTGTCATGGACCATGGTCGTGAGGAAGGGCTCATGCCCCTTATTTATGGGAACCATTTCATTCTAACAGAATAAACCGAGAAGGAAACCAGAGCTGGGACTGCTGCCATCTGTCCGGTAGAGTGAAGCAAGGGGGCTGGAATAGGGCCTGTTCAGCCCCTGTCCCTGCTGAAACAGCTGTGGGAGGCTGGGCCCTGGGACGCCCTCTCATAGCGTCCAGCGATCCAGACAAATAGGAGAGCCGTGACGGCCTGAATGCCAGCCAGCAGGAAGAAGTAGAGGTCCATCCGGCAATTGTTGATGTTCCCTGGGGAAAGGAGGGGTTAGATTTGGGTCAGGACAGGGATCCTCTGTCTTGCGCCCTGTGCCTGCCGTGTCCTAGCCCTGGGGCTGGCAACTGAGGCCATGTGGGCAGTGATGGGATCTGAAGACACTGGACAGATACCCGCTAATGCTTGACTTCCTGAAGATCTCCAGGGGTGTCTACAATTCCTCTTCAGCTATTCAGAAGGGGGCATGAAATATAAACACCATGAGAAAGGTAACCCTTCAGCCAGAGATGGCAGAGTTCCAGAAGCAGAAAGGAGCCTTGGAGGTCCACTAAGTTCAACACTTGGGGAAAGAAAGGCCCAAGGAGGGAGGCCACGCTGTGGGTGACTGGCCAAGCCCGGGCTAGAACCCCATTCTCCCAAGTCTAGCCCTCTACTTGCTGCTGCCCAGAGTCAAAGCACTTTAGCAGTTGCCACCTCCTTTCCAAGCCTCCCTCCATCCATGTCCCACTCCTGGGGAGGCCCCATACTCACCAAAGTCCTTGGGGCAGTGCAGCCAGCCCCCGGGCAAGGACAGCAGTGCCACTAGGCTGGAGCCCAACAGTGAGCCCACCCCCGACAGGCAGAAGAAGATGCCCATGATGGCGCCCTGCATGGAGCGCGGGGCCTCTGAGTAGGCAAACTCCAGGCCTGCAGAGGGGGAGCAGAGACGATCTCAGGGGCTGGTGCAGGTGCAGAGAACAGGCCCAGGCCCCTGCTTGCTGCCCCTGACCCTGCCCCCACCAAGCCACCCTCCAGGCTTCCCCTGGATGCCTGTCCACTCAGTGGCAATGACAGCACCCATGCATCAATGCCGACTTCCCCTCTGCCCTGCTCACCTGCCTCCTGGCTGAACCCCTGCACCGGGGTACTCCATGTGCTGCCCCAATAGCTCTGTCTCCCCTCCTCCCCTTCCTGCCAGGTCTATCATTTCAGTGACAGCACCATCTTTACCTCCTCTCTCTCCCCACCCTCTCTGCCCACCTTCAACGTCATCGTCAAATTGTTTTGATACAACCTCTGAAATCTATTCTAAATATATGTCCTTCTCTCTATTCCCTCTGCCCTGGGTCCAACCCCAGCCCTGGTCACTTTCTGCAAATGCCTCTTAAACTCCCCTGACTCCTGTCCTCCTCACACAGCCAGGAGCATCTGTCTAAAGCACCTCGGATGGGGTCCTTTCCCAGCCAAAACCCCCTGGAGAGGAGGGGCGCTGTTGCCTTCAGGAGAAATCCCAAGGTGCAGGCTCAGCGCACAAAGCCCTTCGACACTTTGGCTCCCTGCACCTCCAATGCCTCTCCAGCCCTATCCCCCACGCTTCCCGAAGGCTTGGGTCTTTGCTTATGCTGTTCCCTCTGCCTGTAAGACCCCTCCTCCTACCCACTCACCTGCCCGCCTCCTCTCCATGCTTAAGGGCTCCCACTGCACTCTGCCCTGACTTCCACAGCACTCCACTGGCTCACTGTTTGCCTGACTCTCTCCCCATCTGAGTGAGCTCCCAGGGTCAGTCTTTTCTTTATGTCTGACCTAGCCTAGCCCTGGGCCCGCAGCTGAGGAAGCCCTTGCTTTTTTGCTGACTGAAGGGCCTGCCCCAGCTTTGCAGCTCTAGCTCCCAGCCCGGGGAAGGGGGTTGGGAGGGTGGGGAGCGAAGGACATAGAAATCCATTACTATGACCCAGAGTACTGTGTGCTATGATAGAGAGATGAACACGGGGTGGGAAGGGAGGATCCCTTCTGCCCAAGGACCTTGGTATTTAGGCTCAGAATTGAAGGGGATATTGGAGTTCACCTTCAGTCTAAGGTAGAGGGAACAGCAACTTCAAAGACACAGAGGGTGGAGAACCTGGCACCAGGGGAATACGTGGAGAGCTGGTGTGGGAAGTTTCTTGCTCGCCTCCAAATCCCCAGTGCCTGTCACATAGGGGCTGACTTGAACCAGGTGCTAATAATAGACCCCCATTGGGTGAATGAGCCCTGGTCAGAAAACACTGCCTTCCTCCATGCAGATGGGCCCTGGAGGCTGCATCCCTGGGGTACCTGACTTTGAGGTGCCACCGGCCAGAGCCCATCACTGGTGCAGGAGCAGGGGAGGGGATCCAGGGTACCTGGGATGCTGGCAAAGATCTCACTGATCCCAATGAGCAGGTACTGAGGGATCTGCCACCAGATGGACAGTGGTGCCGCGTTGTACAGGACCTCCCCAATCTGCTGGGACACAGTCTCGTTGTGGTGGATGTAGTGTAAGCGCTCCATCTCCAGGACTCCTGGTGGAGGAGCAGAGGGGGATTATAGTCAGGCCCACCCCAGGCAGCTTAGCCCACAGAAGAGCTTGTACATGGTGGGGATGGGGTACTCATGAAGCAGCCAAAGATTGAGCAGCAGGCAAGGAAAAGAATACTGGACTGGGGGGTGGAGGAGGGGGCCAAGATGTGACCAACTCCTCCCTTTTGGTCTTGGCTGCTAGAAGCTCCAAGCTGAGTTTTGCACTCAATAACAGTAACAACTCTCATTAATGGAGAACCTGTTATGTGCTAGGCATTTACTATGCATCCTTGCTGGTGAAGAAAGTGAAATAACTAGCACTTTCAAGTGCTTAACTAGAAAGTTAAGCAACTAGCCCACAGTCACATAGCTGATAAGTAGTCAGGGCTGGATTTGAGCTCTGGTATGTCTGGTTTCAAAGCTGGCCTACTTTCCATGATATCACATGACTTCTCTACTGCAACGTCAAGTATTGCTGTAGTGTTTCTAACCTGGCTTTCAAGTTTAACTATGTTATCTCCTCCTCCTGTGTTGCTTGGGAGATAGCTGTGCTCTAGTGGAATGAACATTGGACATGGAGTTGGGGGACCTGGGTTCCCAGCCTGGCTAGCTGTGTGACCTTGAGCAAATCACTTAACCTCTCTAGACTCAGTTCCCTTACTCAAGAAGCAGGAATAACATTCCCAGGATTATTGTGAGGATAAAATAGGACAAACTGCTTTAAGGATATAGCTGGAATAAAATCTAGTTGGGTTTTCACACTTTCAACACAATACCGTTTATGGAGCTTTCATTTCTCCAGCTCATACTTGTGATCCAGGCACACTATTGAGTGCTTTACAGACTTCATCTGCTGTAATCCTCACAACAGCCCCCATCAGACTGAGTTCCACAAGGGCAGAGCCCTGCTCAGGGTCCGAATGACACCTGTCCCCATTTTAAAGACATATCTCAGAGACTCTAAGGAACTTCAGGGTCATAAAGTTACTAAGTAAAAAGGGTTCAGGTTTGTGCAACAGTGTGAAAGACTTCTTTAGCTGATCCCCCCCCCACTGCCCCCACCAACCCCCACTTTGTAACAAATGGCTTCAGATCCTTTTGAAATGGAAGAAGGAAGATAATTTTTTTTTAAGTCTTCATTTGCCACTAAGTGGAAAATTCATTCAACACATTTATGGAGGGCCCACGTGCATGTTCATAGCAGTGAATAAAAAAGAAAAACTATCTCTGCCTTCAAGGAGCTTATAATTCACTGGGGAAAATATTTGTTCCTCTCTCGGCCTGAGTTTCCTCTTCTGTCAAAATGAGGGGCAGCTGGATTAGATAGGAGGGTCTCTTTCAGCTTGCACCTCTGGGAAGCCAACACTGACGCCCACTGGGAGAGGCTGAACTTGGTCCAGGCTACCACTTCAGCATCAGCCCATGGTGGAAGCAGACTTCCCCAAGCCCAAAGTTCAGCCCCCTGCCCCACACCCCTCTGCACACCTGCCACAATGACGGAGGTAAAACCAAAGAACATCCCCAGCGCCATCTTCTGCAGAGCAGAGGGAAGCAGCTTGCACCGCAGCAGTAAAGGGTCGATCAAGCGGTCCTTCAGAGGGACCAGAATCAGCACCACCACAACATTGGCCAGGAGGAGCCAGGCTTCCGGGATCTGGGCAGGAGGAAGTCAGAAGAGGCAGGCTAGCAGAGTGCAAGGAGCCTGGCTGCAGTCAGGAGACCTGGACTCTAGACTGGCCCTGGGTGACCCTGGGGTCCAGCTCCTTTCCCTCTCTGGAGTTCACGCTCCTCAGCTGTGTAACCAGGGAGTGGGATTATATAGAGATGGCAAATAGGTTCCTCTTGTATTCTAACTTTTATCAATTGGTAGTGGCTGATTATGGAACATTTATGGGCTCAGCATAAAAAAAGTCATGATTGACTAGTGATGTCTGCCATGGGCAAGGAAATGGACTACAATGGCAAATTTCTCATATATCTGCCAGCTCTGCAGATCATTCATTTCATGAGTCTGAAATGCCAAGGAACTGGTTTAGAAAGTTCTGGGAAAGGCAGAGATCTAGGTATCTAAGGGTCCCAGAGAAAGAGGGGACAAGGAAGAGTTGAAAAGGGACCTAAGTATGCTTGATCTGAGGGTGCAAATTAGGCAGCGAGACCTGCTTTAGAGCAGCAGCATGGGGGTGTGCAGCTGGCCTGAATTCCTTCAAGCAGTTGAGCATCTTGGCAGGATCCCTGCGCTGTGACACAAGTCCTCCCACCCTCCAGGTGCTTTTCCTGTATCCTGAGGTTGCCTTGCAGGCAGGAAAGGGGAGTGTGAAGGCAGTTTCATTTCCTCCTCTTCTCAGAGGAAGGCGCTACCTGGCTGAACTGGGTGCCGAACACATGCTTTATCTCTCACCGTGTAGCTGCTGCCCTGGGCTCTCAGGGCCACGGAGATGTTGGCCGGGTTGGCTGGGAAAATGTTTGGGATGTGGAGGTGAAGACCCTGCAGGACATAAGTGGACTGCATCTGCCAAGAGAGACGGGGGTGAGGCTGGAACAGAACTGGCCATGCCCCCTCCCAACTCCTAGGTGGCATTCCTCAGCGCCGTACCACAGGGCAGCTGGGCAGCTGTCCCCTCTCCCAGTCTCAGGGAGATAGTCACCTTCCCACCCTCCTTTCTCCTAGGTAGCTGGGCTGGGCAGGGAGCTTCCTGTGCTCTGCTCTCAGGCCTGTAGGCAGTGCGTGCAGCCTTATCCCAGAGCCCAGGCACAGCTGGTCTGACTAGTATTTGTGTCCCCAGGGCCCAGCACAGGGTAAGCATGGATAAATGTTTGCTGAAATGGGAAAGATAATGGCTGCCCCCACAGGGAGTTCTCATCTGACACTGAAGCCAAGCTGAGTCCACAGGTTGACACAAGCACTGCATAGACATGGACTTGCCAGAATGGCTCTGGACACAGCTGCAGGAGCAGGGCCCAGGGGCCACCTCCAATACCACGCACTGCCCCTTTAGTTGCTATATAATGGAGTAGGATCCAGGAGACTCCCACAGGAAGGGCTGGGGCAGGGGAGAGCATGTGGACTGCTCAGGGCAGCAGCCATTTACCAACTGGTATGGAAGGAAGTCAGTATCTGATTGGTATGACTGAGAATCAGCCATGGACACCCTCCCACCACATGCCGCCATCTCATCATAGAAATACTGTGTGCCCCTAAGTAGCAGGCTGGGAGCTCCAACAAATGTTCCTGTGAAGGGGGTATGGAAGGCAATGACCTTATGGCCTGGGGGCTAGCATTAAGGTGCTGCCCACCCTCCTATCACACACACACACACACACACACAAACACATCACTAACCTCCCCACTGAGGAGTAATATGGTGAGTGGAAGACAATAGTTCTCAACTCTGAGTATCTGTATCATCTGAAAAGTTTCTTAAACTAGAAACTTCCCCAGCAATTCTGATTCAATAGCCTGTGGTTGGACTTGGAATCTCTTTTTAAAACAGCATATTTTTAAAAGCTCTGCCGGTGATTCTGAAGCACAGCCAGGCTGGGGAACCACTGTTGCAAAGTACTCACTTTTGTGAGCTTGCGCCTGACCTGCCTGCCGTGGGGCCTTGGGCAACTGACACACCCTCTCTAGGCCTCAGCTACCAAGTCGGACAATCTGAATGCAGCAGAGCTGGAAAAGCCTCTCGTTTAAGCCACCCATTGTACACATGAGGAAACAGGCCCAGAGAGATGAGGTGACTTATTCAAGGACCTAGCCTGGCACAAAGCCATCCCAGTAATTCAACTCCCGCAGGAGGTATAGCAGGAGGAAGCTGTCTCCAGAGTTCCTCTTGCCGTACCACCGAGGGAGTTGGATTGCTGAGACGGCTTTGTGCCAGGCCCCATGCTAGCTGGTACGGGGCAGCACCTCACTTTATTCCCAGGCTTTCCCCCTTTCCACATGCCCTGGGCCTCTGTGATGAGAAATGAGGCCATTCAGATGGTGAGTGGGGAGCCAGGCCCCCAGAGAAAAAGGGCAGGTATGCTCACCTGGAAGTAGACCATCCAGTAGGGCACCAGGGTCACCATGACGGGCAAGATCTTCACCAGCACCTGGAAGTTGGTGATGTCCTCTTGCGGGGAAGCCCCTGGCTGGGGAGACCTCTGGTCGGCCAGCACGCGGGCACGTTGACGGTCTCTGTGAGACCCCAGAGGCAGCAGATAAAACAACAGTCAAGGCTGGGCTTGGTGGCTTATGCCTGTAATCCCAGCACTTTGGGAGGCTGAGGTGGGTGGATCACCTGAGGTCAGGAGTTCAAGACCAGCCTGGCCAAGATGGTGAAACTCCGTCTCTACTAAAAATACAAAAATTAGCCAGGCTGTTTTGGCGTGCACCTGTAGTCCCAGCTATTTGGGAGGCTGAGACAGGAGAATTGCTTGAACCTGGGAGACGGACGTTGCAGTGAGCCAAGACTGTGCCACTGCACTCCAGCCTGGGCAACAGAGCCAGACTCCCTCTCAAAAAACAAGCAAACAAACAAACGCAGCAGCCATAATCTTCCCCACCACCTCAGCCAACGTTTTCACTTCTACCATCACCCCCTAATTTAATCCTCCTCCCAGTATCAGCACGTCTCTGAAATCAGTACCCTCATCTCCTCCACCCCGCTGTTAGCACCACCTTCGCCATCATCACCACCATCGCCAAGGCCAGCATCCTTACTATCATCACCTTTAGTAAGGTGACTGCTGTCAGCAAAATCGTCCTCTCCACGGAGTTTCCATTCACATCACCATCACTCTTTTTCAATGTTGGCACCACTACTGCCAATATTATTCTATCCTCTCTTTTGCTGCAAAAGTGCCTAGCCAAGACTCATTCCGCTCTAGAGCTGTGGCCCCTCTGAGTCCTGAGGGAAGTAAGACCAGAGACTGTGGAAAACAGTCTGAAGGGATTTTTTGGCTCGTAGCATCAATTTGCCACGGGAACCAGGGGAGTCCCAGTCCAAGCCTGACTCAGAGAGAGACGCTGTCACAGATTTGATACACCAAAATTCCCCCCTCCTTGCTGTCTCAAGTCCATCCTCCTCAACAGTCAACATGGCAACCCTCTCCCTCCATGACAAGGCATAGACAGTGGAGAGGTGGGGGTAGAGGGAATATCAGTAGGCGACAAGGTTGATCAATCACTGCTGTAGCCTTTACCCTTTGCCCTTTGTCCTGAGAGCTTTCTGACCTCTTTTTGTCCAAGAGCCTTGCACTGTCCTTTGAGATTCCAAAAGGGACAATATTAGTGTAGTCATCTCCAAAGACAGTCACTGTCAACTCCACCCTTCCCAGCGTGTGCTGCCATTTTGCCACCAACAGGCGGAGTTTACTTTCCCTGCCATTGTTTCCCTGCTGGCCTTGTGACAGCTTTGACCTGTTAGAATGAAGCAGAAGTGGTGGTCTGGGACTTCAACACCTCTTAAGGACCTTAAGAAGACTCATAACTTCTGCTTTCTTCCTCCCCGGAACATTCATTCTTGGAATGCTCCCTCCTCTTGGAACCCTCACAC
Source organism: Pan paniscus (assembly GCF_029289425.2). Taxonomy (NCBI): domain Eukaryota; kingdom Metazoa; phylum Chordata; class Mammalia; order Primates; family Hominidae; genus Pan; species Pan paniscus. Next base: position 62,114,424 of record NC_073258.2, read on the forward strand.
GATGCTGTGAGAAGTTCAAGCCACATGGTAAGACCACACGAATGGGAACCAAGGTGCTCTGGTCCACACAGTCCCATCTGAGCTCCCAGCCAACAGCCCACATTGACTGCCAGCCATGTAAGTGAGCAGACTCAGAAGTTCTAGCCCTTTCCAGGTCCCAAATGACTGCAACCCCAGTGCCATCATGAGAAGCAGAACGGCCCGACTGAGCCCAGTCAGTCAGAACTGGGAGAGGAGATAAAAAGGTCATTTAAATCACTAAGCTCTGGTGTGGTTTGTTAGGCAGCGATAGATAATGAAAACCACCACACTTCTCGGCTCCTGACAACTTACAAACCTCTAGCAATATGCCAGACTGGGGAAAGCATGTTCTTCACCTTTTTCATTTAGATCCTATTGACAGGAGCTGTAACTGGCTGCAAGGTCTGGAGACAGATTTGCTTGGCATAAGTAGACAGTTAATTTAGGAAGGCGAGGGGCAAAAGGAAGCCATGGGACCGATGCAAGGTCATTCAGAACCTTCCTCCTTTGGATGTCAGCTAATGAGGAGGGAGCGAGTTTGGCCGATTTCCTAAGACGCTGTGATGGTTAGTAACAGGGTAATGTGGAATTACTTACATTGTATCCTAACAGCCTTCATTGGAAACATCATCCCCATCATCCTCTCCTTTAATGCCACTGTCATCCGCATTGCCAATGTTTGTGTCTTCAGTGTAGATACCAACACCATCATCCTTATCCTTACTACCATCTTCACTGTCAAGACCCTGATCATCCTCACACTTCCTTTTTTTTCATTTTTCTTTTTTTATTTTTTTCCTGTTCTGTCACCCAGGCTGGAGTGCAGTGGCACCATCATGGCTCACTCCAGCCTCAACCTCCTGGACTCGATTGATCCTTCTATGTCAGCCTCCCAAGTAGCTGAGACCACAGGCACAGGCCACCACACCCCACTAATTTTTGTATTTTTTTGTAGAGATGAGGTTTCACCATGTTGCCCAGGCTGGTCTCGAACTCCCAGGCTCAAGCAAGCCACCAGCTTCAGCCTCCCAAAGTGCTGGAATTAGAGGGATAGCCACCGCCCCCAGCCCCATCCTCACACATTCTGTACGTAGATGGCAACCAATAATACCACCACCACCACCACCACTACCTTGACCTCCATCCTCAGTCACAGCGGGCAGCTCTGGCCCACTGGAGAGCAGATCATCATAAAAAGCTATCACTGTAGCTGAACCAGAATGTCTGCAACCTGGACCATGCCTCCCTGGGAGCGATCCAGCGCTTCTCCAGGCTTGGAGGCTCCCTGCACCCAGAGCCCCTCCTTACCTGGCCGAGTGTCGTTGCCACAGCTGGGGGCAGCAGTTTTGGAGAGCGAGCTTAAGCATAGAGGACACTTGGCTGCCCGTCGGGGGCTTGGTGATGAAGACGGGGGTGGCAAAGAGGAAGATGAAAAATGCCAGGCCCACACAGCCCACAGGGATGCTGTAGCCCAGCAGGAAGCTGATGTTCTGCTGAATAAACGCCACCACCAGCAGCGACAGCACAGCACCCAGGTTGATGCTCCAATAAAACCAGTTGAAGAAGCGGCGGGTGGCGTCGCGGCCGAGATCCATCACCTGCCATTCAGGAAGGGGTGACAGTGAGGGCCAAAGGGGTCCGGGGCACTCTCTATACCCATACCCCTCCCTCCTACAGAGACACTTCTTGGGTCAGTGGGTGGTGGGCGTTCCGACACTTTCCCAGTCTCTGATCACTAAACAGACGCTCAGTAAATATTTGCTGAATGAATGAATGAATCCTTCTCTTGGGAGTCACTTGCTAAAGATCAGGACATTTGGCCCAGCTGCTTTTGCATACCCATGACACACACTGCTTTTTTATTGTCACAGAGGAACACATACAACAGATGTCTCAGATGCCACTTGTTCATTTCTGGTTGATTTATCCCTTTGTTTTTCACTGAGCAACCTACACTATTCATTTTTTTTTTTTTTTTGAGACAGAGTCTTGCTGTGTTGCCCAGGCTGGAGTGCAGTGGCACAATCTCGGCTCACTGCAAGCTCCACCTTCCGGGTTCATGCCATTCTCCTGCCTCAGCCTCCTGAGTAGCTGGGACTACAGGCACCTGCCACCACACCTGGCTAATTTTTTGTATTTTTAGTACAGATGGGGTTTCACCTTGTTAGCCAGGATGGTCTTGATCTCCTGACCTCGTGATCCACTCGCCTCGGCCTCCCAAAGTTCTGGGATTACAGGCGTGAGCCATCGCGCCCGGCCTATTCATTACTTTTATAATCAGAAAAAAGCCAATAAGATCTCAGTTTTATTGCACATTATTAAAAATGTTGTATGCATGTTACCGAAAGAATAGAAGTCTGAGTGAGAATTTCCTCTGCAGTTCGGAGAGGCAAGCAGAGAAGCCTACTGTGACCCATCCTTTCACCCCACTTTTGTCCCTCTGATATACAGCAGAGGTGGTCCCAGGCACAGCCCCAAGAGTGAGTTCTGGCCTGGTGAAAAAAACATTTTTTTTCAGGCCTCCCAGCAAGGGCAGATGGGCTGAAAATCTTTACCCAGAATTTGGATCAATCAGCAACAGCCAGGCCCCAGGCCCCTTCTGGTCTGTTGGCTCCAGTCAGCTGCACTAGCTGCTTCCAAATCTCCCAGGCCCAGGTCCCAGATTCTGACTCAGCAGGTCTGGGGCAGGACCTGGGCATCTGCATTTTAAAAAAAAGCAGTGAGGACTAGGGGCCATTTCAATGGAGAGAATAAATACTTCTCTACATTGCTAAACCAGTCACCCTTTCCATGCCCCTGCAAATCTCAGGATCCATTACTGCCTTTCAAGTAGAGATTTATATTTCCACTAGCTAGGGCGATTTTGTCAAACTTTACTTTCTGTAGTTGCATTGGAGAAAAGACAAGTATTTATTTTTCCTTTTTCAAATGTAAAATTATAGTCCACACAGATGCACTTAAACCCGCATTCCATTGGAGATTCTGCGGGGTCCTCCTGGAAGTGGGGAGGGAGGGGCATACCAGCTCACTGATAATTCTCGCTCTAGACTTTCAAGCAGAAAATTGAATAGGTCCCATTAGAAGCAGCCACTTCCATTTATTAATTGGAAGTAAATGAATATGACTATTGTAACTCTAAGGGGGAAGACCAGGCAGCCTATTCAGGATATAAATGAGTTCTTTTAGAATGAGCAGACGCTTTGTCGAGAGTGATGGATGGCCCTTTCTGAAATCAGCAAGTATGTGAAACACGCAGCTCCTGGGGTATAGCTGTTGCCAGATGGTGTCAGTCCCACCCACCCCCACATCCCCATCTGACTGCCCCCCTGAATTCTGCAGCCGCTTCCTGCCTGTTGTGAAGTACCCACTCTTGTTAACCCATATGCTGTCTACACTGCAGCCGGAGCCATTTTTGAAGAGCTCAAATCCAGTGATGTCCATTCCTGCCTCAAATCATTTTGGTGTTTCTGCACTGTCCTAGGGATCAGGTCCCAACTTCATGAGGCCTTGTGGCCTGCCTTTGCTCCACCCAAAGTTCGTGCCCAGCCAAGGGGAGAACGTACAGGAGCTTCTGTCACTGTTGATGCCATGGGAGGCTCGCTCAGTGGTCTGGCCTCCAGAAGATCAGTTTTGCCACAGGGGATACTAGATGGGTGAGGCTCTCTGGAGGTCAATAGGGTCAATGACACAGGTTAAGGGTACTGGGTTGGGGGTGCTAGTGGGATGTCAATGAAATAATAGGATTAAAGGAAGATGAGAGATTCCCATTGACAAATATTGGGGGTCTCTAGGTCTGAAAGAATGTCAACAAGAAGTAAGAAATGGTCAGGGCTGGCCGGTCGCAGTGGCTCACGCCTGTAATCCCAGCACTTTGGGAGGCTGAGGCAGGTGGATCACCTGAGGTCAGGAGTCAATACCAGCCTGGCCAACATGGCGAAACCACATCTCTCCTAAAAAAATACAAAAACTAGCCAGCGTGGTAGCGGGCACCTATAATCCCAGCTACTTGGGAGGCTGAGGCAGGGAGGATTGCTTGAGCCCGGGAGGCGGAGGTTGCAGTGATCTGAGATCGCACCTCTGCACTCCAGCGCAGGCAACAGAGCGATACTCCGTCAAAAGAAAGAAAGGAAGAAAGAAAGAAAGAAAGAAAGAAAGGAAGGAAGGAAGGAAGGAAGGGGAAAGAAAGAAAGAAAGAAAGAAAGAAAGAAAGAGAAAGAAAGAAAGAAAGAAAGAAAGAAAGAAAGAAAGAAAGAAAGAAAGAAAGAAAGAAAGAGAAAGAAAGAAAGAAAAGAAATGGCCAGGGCTGGCCTGGGGGCATGAAGTCATCATCAAAGGATCCTAAACAAGCTGGACAAGTGACTCCTTGTCAAGGACACTGGAAACTGCTAGGTGCTGAACTGTGGGTGCCAATTGGATGAAACGATCCTTTTGAAAAATGTCCCCTTTATGAGTATAATATGTGCAATCAAAGAACATTTGATAAACTGAGACAAGAAGAAAGTGCAATTAGTCCAGTGGCCTGATCATACCACTGTGACAATCTTTCTCCAGTTTCCTTTCGTTGATACCTCGTCTTTCCACATGGCTGCAGTCCTATCTGTATGCAGTCCTGCCTCCTGCTTTTGCTCATTTACACCATATGTGGTTATTTTAATAATATTACATTTTAGTCTAAATTATTGTCTAATATCCCACTGGGAACAGCTATCAAAATATAGCCGTGTTGTTGGGCATTTACTCATTCATTTAGCAGATACTTATTAAATTTCTTCTACGTGCCATGCTCTGTTCAAGGGGGAACGGAGAAAGGCTCAGAGGTTGAGCTAAGGGAGAAGACCAGGCAGCCCATTCAGGATATAAATGAGTTCTTGCCCATGTGGCTCCAGCTAGTGAAGGGCAGAGCTGGGATCTGAGCAAGTCGGCCTGACAGCCTCTAGCACTGCTGGTAGGAAGAAGCTGGCTTGCTCCTGCCCTGCCCGCACATCCCCATAACACACAGAAAGGAGGTTCATGGTGGGACCTGGAGTCCAGCTGCCTTTACTCAGCTCCTCGACCCTCCATGTCACCTTGGGCAAGTTGATTAATGCCATGAAACCTCTCAGTGTCTTTCTCTGTAAAATGGGCATAATAATTCCTACTTCCTGGGTGGTGAAGAGTATTAAATCAGTTAAACAGTGAAAGTGCTTAGCATAGGGCCTGCAAGTAGCTCAAAAAAGACCAACCTGCCGGGCGTGGTGGCTCATGCCTGTAATCCCAGCACTTTGGGAGGCCTAGGCGGGTGGATCACCTGAGGTCAGGAGTTCAAGACCAACATGGTGAAACCCCACCTCTACTAAAAAACAAAAACAAACAAACAAAAAATTACAAAAATTAGTTGGGCGTGGTGGCAGGCCCCTGTAATCCCAGCTACTCTGGAGGCTGAGGCGGGATAATCGCTTGAACCCGGGAGGCTGAGGTTGCAGTGAGCTGAGATCGCGCCATTGCACTGCAGCCTGGGCGACAGAGTGAAACTCCGTCTCAAAAAATAAAACAAACAAAAAAACAACCATGGTTATTCCCACTGCGGTTGCCATCGGTTTTGCAAGGGCTAGCCCCCCTCTTCTTTCAAATCAGGAAACTAGCGCAGACAGGGGACCTGGTTTGTCCCAGGTCACGCTGGGGGCCAGCCCTCCTTCCCTCCACACCCGCCGGAGTCTGCCGGGGCAGGCCTCCTGCCACTCACCTGGTCGGCACCGAAGGAGGTGAGGTTGCTCCGGACGGAGCTGGCGGCCAGGCCGAGTAGCAGCAGGCCCGCGTAAAGGACGGGAGCGCAGTAGGGGCTCGGCGAGGAGCGCGGGCAGCCGGCCGAGGGGCAGGCAGGTCCCAGCGGCGACGCGGGCATCTCTCCGCAGAAGGACCTGCGGCCGTCGGGGAAGGCGGTGGCGGGCAGCAGGCCCGAGGCGGCCAGGTAGAGCAGCAGGCTGAGCGCGACCGCGCGGTAGCGGCCCAGGTACACGTCGGCCAGCCAGCCGCCCACGGGCGCCAGCAGGTAGGAGGCGCCCAGGAATACCAGCGCGGCGCGCGTCGCCTGCTCGCCGGTCCAGTTGAAGTTGGTGCTGTTGAGGTAGAGCACGAGGTTGGCGGTGACGCCGAAGAAGGCGGCGCGCTCCAGCATCTCCACCAGCAGCACGGCCGCGCCCGCCGCCCGCCGCCACCGTCGAGGGCCCCGCGCGCCGCGAGGCAGCAGCGGCTGGCGCTCCCCGGGCACGCGGGGCTGCTCCCGGGCGCGCGGCGCGGGCATCCTGGCTCCGGGCTGGGCCCCCCGCGGCTCTTCTCTCCTCTCCTCTCCCCGCCTCAGAGCCCTGCACTCCTGCCCCCGGGCCTCGGCCCTCTCCCCCACCCAACTGGCTGGCCCTCCTTTCTCACCGCTTTGGCCCACCCTTCCCTCCTGTCCCCTCTCCCTTTCTTGCCCTACCCTTCCTGTCCCTCCGCTCACTACCCGGACTCTACCACCTCCTCCCTAATTCTCAACTCCCCTCTCCCTTCCCCCGCCCCTAAGGCTTCCTCCCGGCGCCTCTCCTGCAGCTGTTTCTCCCTAACTCTCCCCTCTCCTCCCTCCACCTTGACCCTTCCTCCCACTCCTCTTGTTCACACTGCGACCCTCCCTGCTTCACTTCGCTGCCCCTCCGCCTCCCTTTCCCCTCCCCATTTGTCGCCCCTTCCTGTTGTCCCCTCTCCTTATGACTCCTGGCCTGCCCTGGGCGTGGGGTGGGGGCTCCCTCTGCCCCAGTCACCCCGCTGCCCCTTGCCGTCTTCTCCACCTCCTCCCTGTCCCCCTCACCCCCACTGCCTACACTCCCCTCTCAGTCCCCTGCAGCCCTCCCCCCAGGCTCAGCCTCTGTCCCTCTCTCGGCTTCTTGAGAAACTCTGGGCTCCCCTCGCTTCCCCTTTCACAGGCCCTATCCGCAGTCCCCTGCCTGCATCACATGGCGCAATTGGGTGTTTAGGAGAAGTGAAAGCCTGGGTCACAGGGCTCCTGCCCGGTCAGCTTTCTAAAAACCTCCCTCCTTCTCTACCTCTGCCTCCTACCCCAAACCCCCGCTGCTGGCCTTTTTAGAGCCAAAAAATTCCAGGAGGAATTTTTTCTTTCAGTTTCATTTCTCGCCAGGATTCCACTTTTGCTTTACCCTCTTCCAATCAAACTCCACGCCTCCACCCGAGGCGCCACGGGTAGAAAGAAGTGGAAAGGCTACCTGCATCATTTGGTCACACTCAGCCACTTCACAGATGCAGAGACAGACCCAGTGGGGCTAGGGCAGGAAGGTGGAGAAAGACTGGTTCCTGGTAACTGAACTAGGGGTGAAGCCCTGCCCCGGGCTCCTGAGTGGCAGGGAAATTCACAGCGCAATTCGGATTGCACAGAGGCTGCTGTGAGGAAGGAAGTGGGGCACTTTCAACAAGCCTGCGGGCCATAGAGGACCACAAGTGAGTCGGGATTGAGAGGGACACCGACCTCAGACTAAATCAGAGTCAGCCTCAGAACTCCTAAGCACCAGCCCCACCCTGACCTAGGAGCCCGGGGAATCTGGCCTCTGCTCTCCTCTGATCTCATCTCAGCCCCATGTTCACTCAAGTCCAGCCAGCCGGCCTCCCAGGTTCCCCTTCCATGCTAAGCTCCTCCCTGCCTCAGGGCCTTTGTCTTTGCTGACCCCTCTGCCATAACTGCTCTCCCTCCATATCCTTGCATGGCTGGCTGCTTCTCTTTATTGAGGTTTCAGCATATATGTCTCCTTTGTAGGGACCTTCCCTGATTTTCCCATCTAAGTAGTTTCCTACTGGATTCTCAGCATCCCCCATCACATTGTCTTATTTTAATGTCTTCAGAGCACATATTACTTGTTCAGTTAGCACCAGTAGAATAGGCCCTCCATCAGATCAGAAACCTTTTCTAACTCTTCACTGTTTTATTCTCAATGGCTTCCCAGTACTTGGCAAATAGTAGGTGCTCAATAAGTATTGCCTGAATCAATGAATGGAAAGAGTGTCCCAAGGCAAAATTTGTAATAATAATAATATCAGGAAAGCTAAAGCTAAATAAACTGAGTCTCACAAAAGCTACAGATACCAGCAAAAAAAGCGCTATAGATACCAGCAAAAAAGCGAGGGATTTTTTGTTGTTGTTTGTTTGTATGTTTGTTTTGAGACGAAGTCTTGCTCTGTTGCCCAGGCTGCCGTGCAGTGGCACAATCTCGGCTCACTGCAACCTCCACTTCCTGAGTTCAAGCAATTCTCCTGCCTCAGCCTTCTGAGTAGCTGGGATTACAAGCGCGTGCCATCACGCCTGGCTAATTTTTGTATTTTCAGTAGAGATGGGATTTCACCATGTTGGTCAGGCTAGTCTCAAACTCCTGACCTCATGATCCACCTGCTTCGGCCTCCCAAAGTCCTGGGATTACAGTTGTGAGCCACTGTAAGTTTTTAACATGTTAGAGAAGCCAGGCCAAGAGGATGGTGAGAAAGCAGAGCCCTCCATCCCAGGACTTCCTGCAGTCACTGCAGTCAGGACCATGTGCTCTCGTGAGGTGGGCAGAGCCTGGAGGAGAGAAGAGGAGGCTTCAATGGAGCTGCACCATCCCTCGACTTGGAGGAAGCTTAGGTCATCAGCTGTGACGGTATGGTGACGAAGTTCAGATCACATCAGATCCAGCTCCTTCCTCTCTTGGCAAGATCACTAGGCTGGCAGATGAGCTCAGACTCAGCCCAGAGAGCTGAGTCTTACCCAGAGAGCTGAGAGAGTGCTGGCCTGCCATCAGTGATGTTCAGCGGGTGGTAGATGAAGGGAAAGGCTTCTAAAAGCAGTGTGGCCTGCAGAGAAAAACCCAGGAGAGGAAAGTAGCAAAGAAAAGAGGAGTGCAGCATCTTTTTTTTTTTTTTTTTTTTTTTTTTTTTGAGACAGAGTCACACTCTGTTGGCCAGCCTGGAGTGCAGTGGCACGATCTCGGCTCACTGCAACCTCTGCCTCCCAGGCTCAAGCAATTCTCCTGCCTCAGCCTCCTGAGTAGCTGGGATTACAGGCATGCGCCACCACGCCCGGCTAATTTTTGTGTTTTTTAGTGGAGATGGGGTTTCACCATGTCAGCCAGGCTGGTCTCAAATGCCTGACCTCAGGTAATCCATCTGCCTTAGCCTTCAAAAGTGCTGGGATTACAGGTGTGAGCTACCGCACCCAGCCCAGCGTCTTTCTTACTGCCCAGCCTCCATCTCCAAGGTAACAGGGGGCCAGGTGCTGGGCTGGTTCACTGGGGAAAGTCCTGGGGACACATTTAGCTGGGGAGAAGGTAGGGGTGACTTGCCTCTTGCAGATAGGGGAAGTAATGTTCCAAAAGCGGACATGACTGTCACCCAGGGCACGAGTCACAACACTGATGACCAGTGGGAGGGAGCTGGAGAGCAGAATCTTAGAACTGAGGAGCCCCAGAGCTGGTGGGCCATGGCCGTGACCCACAGGTCTATGTGGTTTGGCTCTGATAGTGTTTAGTTACATGGTGTTTAGTTTTTGTTGTAGCTTCTGTTATTGTTTCTCTTTTTATTTTTTATTTATTATTTTTTTTTGAGATGGAGTCTCACTGTGTCACCCAGGCTGGAGGCTGGAGTGCAGTGGGGTGACCTCGGCTCACTGCAACCTCCGAATCCTGGGTTCAAGAGATTCTCGTGCCTCAGCCTCCCGAGTAGCTGGGACTACAGGTGCCCGCCACCGTGCCCAGCTAATTTTTGTATTTTTAGTAGAGAAGGGGTTTCGCCATGGTGGCCAGGCTGGCCTCAAACTCCTGACCTCAAGTGATCCACCTACCTCGGCCTCCCAGAGTGCTGGGATTATAGGCATGAGCCACCGTGCCCGGCCATATTGTTTTTTAATTTTAAAACATTTTTGAAGTTTTAGTTATCTCCTTAAAAATTCAGAAGTATTGGCCGGGCACGGTGGCTCACGCCTGTAATCCCAGCACTTTGGGAGGCCGAGGTGGGTGGATCGCCTGAGGTCGGGAATTTGAGACCAGCCTGACCAACATGGAGAAACCCCATCTCTACTAAAAACACAAAATTAGCCGGGCGTGGTGGCACAGGCCTGTAATCCCAGCTACTCAGGAGGCTAAGGCAAGAGAATCGCTTGAACCCAGGAGGCGGAGGTTGCAGTGAGCCCAGATCGCACCATTGCACTCCAGCCTGGACGACAAGAGCAAAACTCTATCTCAAAAAAAAAAAAAAACAATCAGAAGTATTAGCATGAAGATCCGGACTTTTGGCTACTCCTGAAATTGCAGAGGATCTGGCATCTCTGGGCCTGCATGCTCACAGAGAGCCAAGGGCAGCAATGCTGTCTGGTGTGGTGACATGCTGAAGTGTCCCTGCAGATGCCTTGGTTGGAGGCTGGTGAAAATGAGCCTTTTAACCTGTGCATCTAACACAGCTACTGTTGAGTGTGAGAAGCACAGGGGCTGCGTCATCAGCGAGCGTTCTTAGAGAGATCACAATGAGGATGTTAGGTGAAGTGGCTTCTCGAGTCTCCTAGATTCTCCTGATGGCACTCTGCCAGGGCAGGGTGAGAGACGTCAGATTTTAGGAAGTTCAAAAGTAGGACTTGACTAACCACTTAGGCCCCCAGCTCTACCTTTTAAAACCCAGCACAATTACTTTATGTGGTTGAAAAAAATGAAGCAATGAAACCTTGATCCAACTTTCACTCTCCAGGTACAATTTCTTAGTAATGCACTGGCACCATCCTGCTGTGTTGCCCACAGGTTTTATAGTTCACAGGTGAGCATCAAATACACACAGCCTCATCAAGAATGTGCAAGGAGGACCAAGAGGTGGCCCCTGCAGTTGGGGCAAGGTTATCCCCCAGATCTAGCCAAGGTCTGCCTCACACCTTCAGAACAATTTAGATTTCTCTTATACCTGGCCAACCTACTCTCTACACCTGTAGGGTGATCCTGGGCTTGACAATAGGTGAAAATTAAAAAATTGAGCCACCTGGATAAAAGCATAATAGCCACAGATTGAGGAGAGGCAAAGTAGAGGGAAGGACAGTGACAGTCTGGGGAATTTTTGGACTGCTATGCAGGCATTCATCCACAGCAGCTTCTTATGCTGCAGTGACCAATCCCAACATCCTGCTCACTCCAGGGTGGTCAGTCCCAGCATGCCCTGGTGTGTAGCAGGTGCACCAGGAATTGCAGGTAACCTACTGCTGAATTGTCCACACATCATTCCCATTCCCAATGGAGACAAGTGGCTGCCCATGGAATATCATTTACTTGTGGCAGGACAAGGTTGAGAACTGATGTTTGGCCCCATCCCCATGACTACAAGGACAGCCCGGTGCCTTGAAAGGAGTAGGACAGAGCAGACACCTTTCCAAGCCGATAGGGCCAGAATGAATCAGCAGCACATTCCCAGGGCCACAGCTTAGGATGAGACATAGACTGTGGACTGGCTTGTGGAAGGCCATGGCCCCCAGTGGGGAGGATGACAGTAGAGGATACACCCTCATATTGTCTTCCCTGTCCCTTAGCACCCAGGAGGAGTGAGGCCATCCACAGACTGGGATCTGGAGGGGGAGGCAACATTTTGCCAAAGATAGTTTTTTCTTCTTACATCATTTTATTAAGTGTTCATTCTCACCCACCTTTTAGAAAACGGATTGCAGTCATGCCTGCCCCCTGTTGCAGATATCCCCAAGGGTCCTGCCCCTAAGTTCTATTGATGTTGCCTGGTCATTCTGTTTTGTGTCCACCCATCTCTCTCTCACCCCCACAACACTGCCCCTGTTTGGGCAGCCAGCATTCCCTTCCTGAACCACTGCAGTAGGACCTTTCGGTTCACGTTCAGCACTGAAGCCAGCGTGCTTGAAACCCTGAAAGGGCACCCTCTGGTTCTGGATTCTCCAGGACAAAGTCTCAACTTCTTTGTCCAACTTTGCAGGCCCTCCAGGATTAACCCCTTCCGGACCAACTCCCAAGTTCATCTCTGACTGCTCTCTCTCCATGTCTCCTGCTCCCACCCTGCCTTCAGCCATGGTCAGCTTCCAGCCACCTTTCATCTGGAACTTGGCACATGCTGCTCCTCTAGCCTAGAACTTTCTATGACTCATGAATACTGATCCCTCAGGACTTGACCCAGATGTCACCTCTTCTGAGTAGTCTCCCCTGATTTTTCAGGGCTGGGATCCTGGGTTAGTCTGTTCTTGCATGGCTGTAAAGAAATACTTGAGGCTGAGTAATTATAAAGAAAAGAGGTGCTGGGCGTGGTGGCTCATGCCTGTGATCTCAGCACTTTGGGAGGCCGAAGCGGGTAGATCACTAGGTCAGGAGTTCACAACCAGCCTGGCCAACATGGTGAAACCCCATCTCTACTAAAAATACAAAAACTAGCCGGGTGTGGTGGCGGGCACCTGTAATCCCAGCTACTCAGGAGACTGAGGCAGGAGAACTGCTTGAACCTGGGAGGTGGAAGTTACAGTGAGCCAAGATTGTGCTACTGCACTCCAGCCTGGGAGACAGAGCAAAACTCTGTCTCAAAAAAAAAAAAAAAAAAAAAGAAGAAGAAAAAGAAAAGAGGTTTAATTGGCTCATGGTTCTGCAGGCTGCATAAGAAGCATAGTGCCAGCATCTGCTTCTGGTGAGGCCTCAGGAAGCTTGCAATCATGATGGAAGGCAAAGGGGAGCCAGCATGTCACATGGCGACAAAGAGAACAAGAGAGAGAAGGGGGAGACCCCAGAGTCTTTTAAACAACCAGATCTCCCATAAACTAACAGAGCAAGAACTCCCTATTACCATAAGGGATGGGGATGGTGATAAGCCATTCGTAAGGATCTGCCACAATGATCCAATCACCTCCTGTCAGACCCCACCTCCAAAACTAGGGATTACATTTCAGCATGAGATTGGGGGGACAAACATCCAGCCTATATCAGTTCTCCCTCATCATCCCTCGCGGCAACTCATGTCACACGAGCCTGCTTACTTGCCTGTTTCTCCCACTGGACTAGTGACTTTTTGAAGACAGGGCTCGTGTTTTCTTCCTCTCTGTTTCAGTGCCTGGCACCGTGCCTGGTACCTAGAAGTCACATCCTCTCCAAGGGAATACTCTGGAGTTGGGTCACCAGAGAAAGGGCCCTGGTTTGACCTCTTAAGAGCTGTGTGATCTTCAGCAATAACTTAACCTCTTCAGTTTCTTTATCTGAGAAATGGAGGAGAAAAATTATACTTAACGTAGAGGGGTTTTGGTGAGTATCAAAAAGAGATAATAACCCAGCATGGTGGCTGGCATAGAGTAAGGGCTCAAGAAATGTCTGTACCTGCCAGGCGTGGTAGCTCATGCCTATAACCCCAGAGCTTTGGGAGATGAAGGCGAGAGGATCGCTTGAGCCCAGGAGATCGAGATTGGCCTGGGCAACTTGGCAACACTCCAACTCAGGCCTGGTGCGGTGCGGTGGCTCACGCCTGTAATCCCAGCACTTTGGGAGGCCGAGGAGGGTGGATCACCTGAGGTCAGGAGTTCGAGACCAGTCTGACAAATATGGTGAAACCCTGTCTCTACTAAAAATACAAAAATTAGCCGGGTGTGGTGGCGTGTATCTGTAATCCCAGCTACTGGGGAGGCTGAGACAGGAGAATCGCTTGAATCCAGGAGGTGGAGGTTGCAGTGAGCTGAGATTGTGCCACTGCACTCCAGCCTGGGTGACAGAATGAGACTCCATCTCAAAAAATAAGATAAAATAAAAACTCCATCTCTATAAAAAATTTAAAAATTAGCCAGGCAGGAGGCTGAGGTGGGAGGATCTCTTGAGCCTAGGTGGTCAAGGCTGCATTGAGCCATGATTGTGCCATTGCATTTCAGCCCGGGTGACACAGCAAGACCCTGGAGACAGACAGACAGAGAGAGAGAAAGAGAGAGAGACAGAGAGAGAGGAAATATCTGCACCGTTATTAACTAATAAATTGAGTAAATATTGAGAATGTTCACAATGTGCTGAGTGCTATTCAAGGTGCTGAGGACACAACAGTGAATGAAACAGACAAACATCTCTGCCCTTGGGATGGGAAAGAGACAACAAGCAAATAAATATGGGATAGAATAGATTTAATGTCACACGTAATAAAGGCGATAATGAAAAAAAGTTAGAGACAGGGATGACAGCAGTTGCTTTTCGGATAGTGTATACTATAATACTAATTTACTGTAAGTCAGAATTTCTCAACATCGACACCACTGGCACTCTGGACTAGATACTTCTTTGCTGTGGGGAGCTGTCCTGTGAACTGTAGCGTGTTCAACAGCGTTCCTGGCCTCTATTCACAGATGCTTGCTGCACTCCATCCCCCACAGTTGTGACAACCGAAAAATATCTTAGACATTACCAAACATCCCCTGGGGGCAAAATTATTCCTCGCTGAAAACTGCTGCTACAAATAAATGTCTGCTGAATGGTGCCTCCCCCATGAAAGTATATGTCCACATCCTAATCCCTGAAACCTGTGAATATTACCTCGTAGGGTGAAATATTTGCTCAAATTAAAGATCTTGAAGAAGGGAGCTTATTCTTGACTATTGAGATGGACCCTAACAGCTGTCAGAAATGCCCTATGAAGTGACACAAGAGGTTTGGGAAAAAATTAAAATATCAAGTGCCCGAACAAGAGAAAGGCAGAGTGAGATTGGATAGACCCTCATAGAAGAGAAGCCACAAGCCAAGGGATGCCAGGGAACTCCCACTGCCACCAGGAGGTAAAAGAGGGCAGGAACAGATTCTCCCCTAGTGACTCTTGAGGGAAAGCAGCCCTGTCAACACCTTCATTTTAGACTTCCAGCCTCCAGAATTGTGAGAGAAGACATTTCTGATGTTTTAAACCACCGTGTCTGTAGTAATTTGTTACAGCAGCCTAGAAAACTAATACAGAAGGGATGCATCATCAGTGCGGGTGGTTTCACCATCAAGAGCTATAATCCAAGATTCCCATGGGGTGTGGGGGCACCAAGGGGAAACTTCCCTTTTGCCCTCTGAAGTTTCACTGAAAAATCTCAGAGAAGAGGCAGATAAATAGGAGAAAAAGCATACAGATGTATTTAATGTGTGTACATGGGAGCCTACAGAGTGAATACCCAAAGAGACGAGGGAACTTGTCCACTTTGATGCTTAGGTTCAGCAAAGTGTGGACAGCCGTGTAGATACAGAATTGAACAAAAAGCGTATGATCTAATGCTCTACCGACTGAGCTATCCAGGCTCCCTAAGGGTATGATCTAATGCTAACGGACTGAGTGGGGAAACCTAGCAAGGCCCGTCTGTCTAGATTCTTCTTGGCCTCTCTGTGCTGCATTCCTTCCTTCTGGGTGTAGGACAGGACTCTCGCTGGAATGGGAGTCTTATGACCTACATACAGTCAAACAAGGCCTGTCTGGCTAGATTCTTCTAGGTATCCTGGGTTCTAGATTCTTCTTGGTATCCCGGGTTCTAGATTCTTTTTGGCCTCTCTGTGCTGCATTCCTTCCTTCTGGGGGTAGGACGGGGCTCTCTCTGGAATGGGAGTCTTACAACCTACATAGAGTCAAACAAAGCCAAAACCAAGAAAATTTCTTTATGGCCAGTTTTTATACAGAAAGGTGGAGGGAAACTTAGAGTAGAGTAATATAATTAGGTTTTATGGCTGACTTTGGGGGAAAAGGGTTCTGTTTCTACCTGCCTTGGAGAAGAGGGATTCCAGTTTCTATGGCTAATCTTGGGGGAGCATGGGACTGAGAGACTTGAGGGCAGAAGGTTAGAGAAAAATGGTTGCTTCTGAGGCTACTGTGGAGGACTTTATTTGGGGTATCATTTTCTAAGCCTCAACAGGGAATTTAGGAAAGAGCCATTGACATGGATGCATTCTATGTGCAGATCACATGAAGCTAGAAGGGTTAGTCCAATTGGGCAATGGGTTCTGGACCACTGACAGGGGAGCTCTATATGAATGAAGTGGATAGATCTGAATATCAGGTCCCCCTCTTGGGAACCTAAGACCCAACTGGAAAGGGCCAGAATGATGTGGCTTAGCAGCATCAAGACAAAAAAAATAGCCCTGGGATTTTTTCAACAACAGTAAGTTCAGGATGAGTCAACCTTTAGGCCACCCTAGGCTACAGCATGACAGTGGTTGTCAAGGTAGTGTGACTATAGGTGACTTTTTTTCTTTTCCTAATTTTCCAGAATTCCTCTAATGTAGTTCGGAGGCTTTGATTGTTATAATAAAGGTTAAATTTGGTATCAGGGACCTCACTCTGCTAGACCCCAGACTGATTAGTTCCTTCATAGAGTGTTGGGTTCAGTGGACACCACACTTCAATGGAAACTGATCAGGCACCTTGGAATCCTATACATAAGGGGGAACAGAGAGCTGGGCTGCCCCTTGAAGAGAGCTTACGTGTCTCAAGTAATGCTTAGGAGAAGAACTAGGTCGGATATTCAAGATGCTAAGTTTCAGCTCTGAGCACCATGGTTCTTCTCTCCCTTCTCAAAGTGAGGTTCATGAACCCCTAAGGATCCCTGAAACCCTTTCAGTGGTCCACGAGTTCAAAATTATTTGCATATAAACATAAAGATACAATTTGCCTTTTTCACTGACATAATTTGCCTGGAGCAAAAGCAATGATGAGTAAAACCACTTGTGCCTTCACATGAATCAAAGCCTTGGCGCCAGGCTGGACACGGTGGCACACGCCTGTAATCCCAACACTTTGGGAGGCTGTGGCAGGCAGTTCACTTGAGGCCAGGAGTTTGAGATCAGTCTGGCCAACATGGCTAAACTCTGTCTCTACTAAATATACAAAAATTAGCCAGGCATGGTGGCACATGCCTGTAATCCCAGCTTCTCAGAAAGCTGAGGCAGGAGAATCATTAAAACCTGGGAGGTGGAGGTTTCAGTGAGCCAAGATCACGCCACTGCACTCCAGACTGGGCTACAGAGTGACACCTTGCCAAAGAAAAAAAAAAAATAGCAGTGGCATCAAGCTGCAGTAGTAGCTGTTGGAGTTTTTCATTGATGCATTCAGAGGATGCGTTCTTTTATTTAAGAATGTCCTCAATGAAGCAGTTAAAATTATTAATATTATTAAAGCACAATCTTTATTCTATGTGACAAATAAGAAGTAAGCAAAAAGCACGCCTGCTGAATACTACAGTATGAAGGTAGCTCTGGGAAAAAAAGCACTTGTGCTATTTTTGGATTTGCCAGCTGAACTAGACGTTTTCCCCCATGGAACACCATTTTTACTTGAAACTATGGTTATTCAGACTTAAAAATTTGGCAGACAATTGTTTGAAAATGAACAAAGTGAGCCTGTCACTTGAAAGAAAAAGACAGTATTTGTTGCCATTGATGAAATCAGAGCTTTTAAGTAAAAATTCAAATGTTAGAAAACCCATGTCATGATCTTGACATCTTTCCGATACTCAAAGTTCTCTGATGGGATCAGAGATGATATCAATGAATGTGATTTTTGATACTGTGTAACGAAATATGTCAACATTTGGAAGATCTGAATAACTTCTGCATCTGTGAACCAGTATGTTCTATAATAACTGAGGCATGTTATTACAAAATCATGCCTGGATAAGAGATCCATTCAAAGTACAAGATAGAACAATGGATTTTAAAAATGGACTGTAGAACAGTATGTTCCACAATGACTGAGACATATTTTTACAAAATCATGCATGGATAAGAGATCCATTCAAAGTACAAGATAGAACAATGGACTTGAAAAATATATAAAAGGTCTTTGATACGATTTCAGATTTCACATTGGAGCTAACCTTTGGAAACTATCACTTGCCAACTTTTCAATATCAGAAAAGAATATCTACAATTATTTTTAAAATCCTATTAAAATACTCCTCCTTTTATCTACTCCATATTGTGAGACCAGATTTTTTCCCATATACTTCAATCTAAATAACATATCTCCACAAATTAAATGAAGAAGCAGATATGAAAATCCAGGTGGCTTCTACAAAGCTGGATGTTCAAGACATTTGCAAAAATATAAAACAATAATATCCCAATAATTTTATTTTTTTTTTTAGACGGAGCCTCGCTCTGTCACCCAGGCTAGAGTGCACTGGCACCATCTTGGCTCACCGCAACTTCTGCAGCCTGGGTTCAAGCCATTCTCCTGCCTCAGCCTCCCAAGTAGGTGGGATTACAGGCACCCACCACCACACCTGGCTAATTTTTGTATTTTTAGTAGGGAAGGGGTTTCACCATATTGGCCAGGCTGGTCTTGAACTCCTGACCTCAGGTGATTGGCTCCCCTCGACCTCCCAAATTGTTGGGATTACAGGAGCGAGCCACCATGCCCGGCCCCCAATAATTTTGTGGGGTTTGGGATATACAGTAATTTTTCACAGAAAGTGTTATTTATATTGACATGTAATGAGTTTGCTGTTTATATTTTAAAATGTATTAAATAAATATTTTAAATGTCTCAGTTTTTTGTTTAAACTTTTTTAATTTTTAATTTTTATGGGTATATAGTAGGTGTGTGTATGTATATATACGTTTATGGAGTATGTGAGTTTTTTTTGTTTTTTTTTTGTTTTTTTTGAGACAGAGTCTCACTGTCACCCAGGCTGGAGTGCAGTGGCACTATTTCGGCTCACTGCAACCTCCACCTCCCAGGTTCAAGTGATTCTTCTGCCTCAGCCTCCCAAGTAGCTGGAATTACAGGTGCGCACTATTACGCCTGGATAATTTTTTTTTGTATTTTTAGTAGAGATGGGGTTTCACCATGTCGGTCAGGCTTGTCTTGAACCCCTGAGCTTGGGCAATCCACCCGCCTCGGCCTCCCAAAGTGCTGGGATTACAGGCATGAGCCACTGCCCCCGGCCTACATGAGATATTTTGATACAAGTATATAATGTGTAATAATCACATCAGGGTAAATGGTGTGTCCATCACCTCAAGCATTTATCCTTTCTTTGTGTTAGAAACTATCCAATTATAAGCTTTTAGCTGTTTTTAAATGTACAATAAATTATTGTAGACTGTAATTATCCTGTTGTGCTATCAAATACTAAATCTTATTCATTCTATATATTTTTGTACCCATTAACCATCCCCACTCCCCCATCCCCACTACCCTTCCCAGCCTCTGGTACCCATGATTGTACTCTCCATCTCCCGGAGTTCTCAGTTTTAACTTTTAATACGATAAATATCAGTAGATATTACCCACATGAACAAAAGTTCTATGAGGTCCTCCATAATTTTTAAGAATATAAAGGGGTCTTCTGACCAAAAAATTTGAGAACTGCTGCCCTCTGTATGCTAAAAGGTAAGAAATAAGCTCCAAAAAGATTTTGGTGGCTGCCACATTGGGAAAGATTTTAAGGGTCCCAAGGTCTGGGGCATGTTGGGACATTATCTCTAGGGTAAAGAACAAGCCTTTGTAACTTGCATCCCCCATCAGTAAGAACAAGGCACAGCACAGGGTGGGTACTTCTGGATTTTAAAGCATCCTGGGGAATTCTGTCGGACCATTTATCATGTGACTTGAGGGGCTGCTAGTGCCGAGGGAGGCCCAGCACGAGAGAAGGCGCTGTGGCAGGTCCAGGCAATGGTGCAAGCTGCTGTGCCGCCCTACGACAATCGTGTTCAGTCATATCAGAGATGCCACATGGATAAGGATGCCATATGGAGTCTCTGGAAGGCTCCAAAAAAGAGAATTTTGCAGCACAAACCTCTAGGGTGCTGAACCAAAGCCATGGCTCCTGCAGCAGAGAAATGCTTGTCACTTGAAAATCATATCCTAGGGTGCTACTGGGCCCTGATAGAGACGTGTGCCTGAAGATGGGTCACCAACAACTAAGGGACCACAAGACCCCATCACACACCAGGCTATAAGATCTGGGGAGAGGGGCAGCAGCTGTACAATTGCTTCAAACCCAAACAGAACCAGAAGGTACAAGTAAGTTACATGGACAGATGGCACCTGCCTCTTTTGCATCCATATTTCTCTCTCTCTCTCTTTTTTTCCTGAGACTGAGTCTCGTTCTGTCGCCCAGGTTGGAGTGCAGTGGTGTGATCTCGGCTCACTGCAACCTCTGCCTCCCGGGTTCAAGCAATTCTCTGCCTCAGCCTCCCAAGTAGCTGGGATTACAGGTGCCTGCCACCACACCTGGCTAATTTTTTTTTTTTTTTTTTGTATTTTTAGTAGAGACGGGGTTTCACCATCTTGCCCAGGCTGATCTCGAACTCCTGGCCTCATGATCCACCCACCTTGGCCTCCCAAAGTGCTGGGATGACAGGTGTGAACCCCCACGCCCGGCCCCATATTTCTCTTTTAACTCACATCTATGGCCTTGAGAAAGCTCTTTCTGATAGAAGTGGAAAACTTCAGACCTGGTTCACAAATGGGGCAGCACAATCGGTTGTTACTAGCCAGAAATGGACAGAAGCTATACTATAACCTCACTCAGAGGTGGCTCTGAAGAACAATGGTAAAGGGAAATACTGGCAGTAGGCAGAGATGGGATAGTACCTTTGGTCATTCGTGGACTGTATATGGAAACAAGTGGAGGTATAGATATACATGGACTCCTGGGCAGGGGCCTGGAAGGAACAAGACTGGAAAATCAGAGGCAAGGATATCTGGGGTAGAGGCATGTGGATGGACACGATGTATGTTAATGTCCAGTAGAGAAGCTCTACCACAGGGAGGCCTACGACTATCAAGAGGACATTAGCCAGCTTCTCTCCATTGGCCACATCAGTGCTGGTGCAATGGGTGGTAGGAATGGAGACCACACATGGACAGATAGTTATGAGAACCATTTCAGAAGTCTGAGATCGAGTACTAGTTGTCCATAGTGTGGCCAAATCAATGAGGCATCCTTTTATTGACTTTCCTTCTTTTCCTATTTCTCTTCTCTTTGTTCCTCAACCTGTTCCCTCGGATCACATTCCCAAATAACCTGTCGCAAACAAGCCCTTTTTCCAGGCTCCATTTGAGGGGGAAGAGGCTAAGTTAAGCTACTACCCATTTACAATTGTAACCCCTGTTCACACTCCTAGCCTCTCTTACACGGCTCTGTTTCTTTTTTTCCATATAACCTATTTATTATGTCTATTGTTGATTATGTTTCTCTCCCACTAAAATATAAGCTCTGTAAAAACAGGGATATTTGTCTGTTTTGGTCCGTGTAGTGTCCCCAGCACCTAGAACACAGATAAAGTTGTGTTGAATGAGTGACTAAGTGATTAGAGCTAATGTATGTACATTTAGATGCTAAATATTTAGAACATGGTAGAAAATTCTGGGCCTCAGGAAACACAAGGTTTGGCTGTAGCTGGTTTGGAGACTGTGGTCAGGACTGAGAAATTTCAGGATTCAAGAGACTAAGGAGTGGGTTTGGCTTGGCCCAGGAGCAGGGCTGGTCCAAAATTTAGAGTCTCGTAGAACCAGAGCCTTTCCTGCCCGTGGTGCCATGTTTCAGCCAAAGCCTTTATGCTTGTACCACAACCCACCCCTGTGGTTAAGAGCCCAGGGTCTTCATCCAAACAGACCTGAGTTCAGAGCCTACCCCTACTACTTCTTAGTTGTGGGATCTTGAGCAAACTACCTCTCTAACTTCAGTGTCATTATCTGCAAGGCTGTGCTAAGGACACATTCTACTTGGTTGAGTTGTAATGAGAACTGAGGGTTAAGGTTCCATATAAAGTGTCTGGCACAATAGGAAGTGCTCACTAAGTACCCGTCAGCATTAAACTTTCCCATGTGCCACATGGTGAGGGTGGCGGCCTTTCAGTTCTAGGTCCTCTCTTCCTTCTGGTGGGAGAGTCGGGCTTCCCTCAGTAATGTTGCTTATTCCAATTTGTTGGGTGAAGGTCAGAAGAGAGATACAGTCTGGGTGAAAAACTCCTGAGTTCTCCACAGGGTGCAGAGCCACTGGGTGTCCCTTGCAAATTGAGTTCACAAGGTCCTGCTCCAAGAGTTCTAAATAAAAATGAGCTCATTGATTTGGACACCCAGCTGGGTGCACCTTTCAGCTTCATTTTTGAAACTTCGAGTCTGTGAAACATGGGCTGCCTGGGGTGTATCATGTCAATCCAGCCCCAGCAACACTCACATCATGCTGTCTTGCCTCTACTTACCCTGTGCCCTGTCAAGAGCACCCTTCCCGCCACCCTACACCTGAGCTACCTGCTGAAATCTACCAACCCTTCTGTTTGTCCTATTCTCCCTTTCATTTCTTTGTTTTCGTTTCCTGCCCTCTTTGGCTTTACAGCAGGCTTCTCTCCCCAACAAGTTCCATTTTATTGTTCAACTAGTTTAACATGCATGTTTAATTGAACAAGGTCAAACGCTAGTCAATATTTTGCCCTCCCACCAAATAATAGACCTTTCCCACTCTGATCACTCCTTACCAATTTGTTATTGTTTTATGGTTCTTTAGTTTTATCTCATTTTTTTTTCTTTTTTAATTTTTTTTTTTTTTTTTTTTTTTGAGACAGAGTCTCGCTCTGTCGCCCAGGCTGGAGTGCAGTGGTGCAGTCTTGGCTCGCTGCAACCTCCACCTCCCAGTTTCAAGTGATTCTCCTGCCTCAGCCTCCTGCATAGCTGGGACTACAGATGCAAGCCACCACGCCTGGCTAATTTTTGTATTTTTAGTAGAGATGGGGTTTAGCCGTTTTGGCCAAGCTGTTCTCAAACTCATGACCTCAAGTGATCCAACCACTTCAGCCTCCCAAAGTGCTGGGATTACAGGCATGAGCCACCATGTCCAGCCTATTTCATTTTTTTCTAACTCCACAAAGTGGACATTTTTGTAATTATTTTATGCTATCAGTGCTTATTAAATCCACTTCTGTGTTTACATATTTCTTTGCTCACCATTCTTACTTGAATCTTAGACTTTTTTTTCTGAGATTATTTTTCTTGTTTTTGAAGAACATCCTTTAGAATTCCCTTAGGTGAGAGTCTGTTAGCTATAAATGCTCTCAATTTTCATCTGAAAATGTGTCTTTTAAACCTTATACTTGAAAGATAGTCAAGGTTGACAGTTATTTTTTTATTAGTACTTTGAGATGTTGTTCCATCGCCTTCTGGCTTTAGTTATTGGTATTGACATATTAGCTGCCCATCTACTTCATCATTCATCCATCTTCTGTCTAGTGATCAGCAGTTTTGCTACCAAAAATGTTTGGTGTAGATTTCTTTTTATTTATCATGCTTGGGTTGGAGGAGCTTCCAGAATCTGAGGATTGTGTGTTTCATCAAGTCTAGAAATTTTCCATTTTCTTCTAGAACTCTAATTAGACATATTTAAATCCTTGTTCCTTGTCTATGTCTCTTAGCCTCTTTCATATTTTCCACCACTTTGTCCTCCTGTGCTCCATCCTGGGTAAATTCTTCAAATCTATTGTTCACCCCAGTAGCTGTCTCTTCAGCCATATTAATCTGCTGTTTATTTTTATGTATGTATTTATTTATTTATTTTTGAGACAGAGTCTCACTCTCACCCAGGCTGGAGTGCAGTGGCACAATCTCGACTCACTGCAATCTCTGCCTCCTGGGTTCAAGCAATTCTTGTGCTACAGCCTCCTGAGTAGCTGGGATTACAGGCATGTGCCACCTCACCTGGCTAATTTTTGTATTTTTAATAGAGACAGGGTTTCACTGTGTTAGCCAGGCTAGTCTTGAACTCCTGGCCTCAAGCCATCAGACTGCCTTAGCTTCCCAAAGTGCTGAGCCTTAATCTACTGTTTAATCTGTACACTGGGCTTCTATTTTCAAAAATTATGTTTTTACATAACTGCTTGCTTTTTTTCCCTCAATCTTCCTGGTCACTTTAAATAGTCTTTTGTTCCTTATCTATACTTTCAATTACCAACTTTTAATTCTTGAAGCATATGAAACATCCTTATTTTATATTATATATACTGCAATTCCAACATCTGAGATGTGTTCGAAGGTCTGCATTTTTAGTTTATTGCTTGGTGCTCCTCTCACCTAAAGCACCTTGTGTCCTGTGTTTTATGATTTTTCTGTTTTACAAACATGTGAACTCATGTTCCATGGGAGTTTTTCTGTGGGATTTCTTTGAGTCATGAATATAGGATGAGTTACTCCAGAGACAATTTTTATCATTTGTTTCTGCCACGTGCCTAAGGAGCTATTATTTACCTTACTTTAAATTCTTATCTTATCTTTTTGTTTGTTTGTTTTTTGTGTGGTTGTTTTTGCCACAAAGTCACCATGAGTTTCACCTCCAGGCCTATTAGTGGGTAGACTTGTGGTGAGGGGCATTCAGGGTTGATATTTATTTTTCTCCCACTCAGAGTCCATACTGAGTTGGGCAAGCTCTGTGTCAGCTCGCTTTAAGGAATTTTTCTCTCCGAGTTCTCCACTGTGGATGTTGTATTTCAGTGCTCTTTGTTTAAGGCAGAAATTTTGGATTTTGTTTTTCACTTCAATTTTGTTTCTCAGCTTTAACTTTTGTCCATGTTCATAAGACTGAAGCTCTTGGTCAACTGGATCAACAGATACTTCTCTGCTGGCTGTGATCTCTTTGGATTTTTGTTGTCTTTATATATTAACATATACAAGGTCTCACTCTGTTGCCCAGGCTGGAGTACAGCAGTGCAATCTTGGCTTATTAAAGCCTTGACCTCCTGGGCTCAAGCGATCCTCCCACCTCAGCCTCCTGAGTAGCTGAGACCGCAGGTGTGTGCCACCAAACCTGGCTAATTTTTTGCACCTTTTGCAGAGAGAGGGTTTCACCATGTTGCCCAGGCTTATTGTCGTTTTTGATCTCTGATGATTTTCTTCATTTCTCACCACCTCAGCTACACATTTTAAAAGATGGTTTACAATATTTTTGTGGTGTTTTGTATTAGGAGAATTCTTCAGCATCTGCTGTCTACCATATTGTCAGAAATGGAGTCTAGCCATCCTTCCCGGCCCATTTCAAACGGGTTCCTCTTAGGACCAGGAGACCTCACATTATGTGTGTCCTACCTTGGCCTGTGGTTTGGTCACTTGTGTGTGTGTGAACTTCATCCTCCTTGATGGCAGGAATATGGTTTCCTCTCTTTCGCTTCCGCAGAGTCCTGTCCAGAGTTCTGCACACCAAGACTGTGTAAATGAATGGAATTGCATCTGGGAGCTCGAGGCACCCATGCAAACCTGTGCTGCCAGTGACTTCCACCAGAGGGCAGCGGCAGCAGGTGCCGGCGCTGGGGCAGGACTGGGAGGAGTCTCACTCTGGGGGCGCCTGGTTCCCCGTGGCTCTAATACTTGCCGCATCAAATGCATACACTCACCTTTAGGACCGAACCCAATGGAGGAGGACCGCTCCCCATTCCACATGTTGGGGAAATGAAGACAAGCAAGGATGCAGGAAGTGGAGGGCCAGGAGAGGTGGACCTGGGATGGGACCAATTGAGGCAGGGCCAGGATTTGGAACCAAACCCCTTCTGGATTTGACCACTTCCAGGGCCCTGCTTGGACAACCAAATTATCTATTCCTTTTCTCATTCAAGAAACATTTATTCACCTCCTACCATATGCTCCACAGGGAGTACCATGGGAATTAAACACGCTTGGCCCCTGCCTTCTTCCTATAGCGTCAGTCTGCTGCAGTGCAATGGGGCAACTCGGGGTTTCTCAGGCAGCCCTGGGCTTCCTTCCTTCAGCCCTTTGCTCCTGCTATTCCTTCTGGCCCAGAGGCCTCCCATGATTGCTGTTTGTCAAAATCCTGCTCAGCCTTGTAGACCCAGCTCCCATGCCTGACTCCCACGGAGGCATGCCCAGTCTGGTACCTGGAGATGGGATAGCTGGCCCCACTGTGCCATCTGAGGGGGCGGCTCCCACAAGGCCTTGGCACCCTTCCCTGTGGAAGGACTTGTGGGATGGCCATCTCTCAGGCCCTTCCCAATTTATATTTCTCTGAGGGGAGACTTAGGCTCTTATCTCCAAAAGTGCATCAAGACCACACCCTCCTTCCCAACCACCATTGCACCTAAGGTTAAGATAAAACTCAGGATTGAATCCAAGAGAGCCAAATTACACGGACCGGGACAGGCAATGGGTCATTCACTCCCTCTTCCAATATGTACTGATTGAGCAGCTACTACGTTATCAATTTTTTCTTCTGGGCCACCAGAAATGAGGCATGGCTCCTCCACTTCCCTTCTTCTTAGAAGACCCTCGGAGAAGTGTGTCTGCATGGATGCGTGTGCATGCATGTGTCTGGCTCCGTGACTCTTGGGGTGCAGCCTGGATGGGTGGGCTCCCAGCACAGGCAGCTGGGGCTCTCCCCACCAGCCCCTGTAACAGCAGCCCAGCTTCCTGCAGACCAAAACCACAAGCAGAACAAGCAGGCGTGAGACACTCACAGGTTGGGTTTGATCGCATGCGTGTCGGAGAGGAGAGAGCAGAGAGAGACACAGGAACAAGAACAGCAAAGGGCAGAGCAGACCTGCGCCAGGGGCGCACAACGGCCGTGTCCACCTCCCGGCCCCAAGATGGTGCTTCCCACAGGCAGCCACGCGTAGCAGCCAGAGACAGCTCCAGACATGTGGCTCTTCTTCGAGATCACTGGATTGCTGACGGCAGCCCTCTCAGGTAGGCCCCCTTCCCTCATCTCCTGCCACTGGTGCTGGAGGAGCCGGGTCCGGCCCTCTCAGTCCCCTTTCTGGTTGTTTCCTTGTGGTCACTTTTCTAGGATCTTTTAGCCAAGACTACACTCAGGTACCAGGGAGGTCCAGCATCTGGGGCTAGGAGAGGACACAGGAGCCCCTCGAGGGGCCGGGGCTGTGCCTGGAAGCCTCCTGGAGTGATAGAATGTGGGAAGCATGCTTTGTGCCTTACCAATGGGTCCCTAGGGTGTGAGGAGGGAGGTGCCTCTCCCATCCTTAAGCTCAGGAACTCCCCCATTTCCTATTTCTTGCCAACTCTTAAGAAGGAACCGTTCACCTTCCAGAGAGGCAGGACCACTGATGGTGGTACTTTCAACGCCAAAGCTGAGGCTTGGGGTCCAGCAGGTGTAGGCCAATCACAGGACAGCACTGCCTGAAACAGGACTCAGGGGAGCCAGGGAGAGTTCTGGACAGCCAGGCGCTGATGGCCTCAGCACAACCAGCTGGGGTAGTCTAGGGCATAAGCAAGCATGAAGGCCACCCCCAAGTCTCAAGCTGCCCCCAAGTGTCAAGGCACCTGGCCACCTGGGCCAGGGAATCAGATGGCGTCAAGGTTTGGGGCACTAGACTGTGCTCCCCAGATACTTGCTGGCCCCTGTTGAGTGCAGGGTCCAAGCTGGCCAGAGCGGGGCAGGGGCCAGGAGATGCAGGAGATCCTGACCCCATCGAGCTCTCACATTTTGGGATTTGGGGAGACTGGTGTGGAAACAGAATTCAGGCCAGGGGAGTCTGGGTCCACCCTGCAGCCAGAGAGCCAAGTGCTTTCATTTTGTGATGGAGGAGACCCAGGAAGACCCAGTCAGGAGGGGGCATCGAGCTGGCTTGGAGGACTGGGTACATGTCGCGAGACTCTGGGCAGGGAGTGCTCTCCTCTCTGCCTTGATCTCCAGGCATGTGTTCCAAGCCTGTGGCCTTATACTGGTTCAGGGAAAGCCATTCGGCTCTGGGAACTGGAGTTTGTGTGCCTTCAGCTCTGTGCATGTAGCTTTGCCCTGCTAACTCTACCAGGAGTTTCTGGAGCAGAAGCTCTGGAATTTCGGCTGCCTTCTGCCCCTGAGCGGAAACAGACTGTCCGAGAGTGGCCCCCTTTCCTCTTCCCCATGAAGCCCAGCCACAGGCTCAGGAGTAAAGTCGGGTCCAAAAGATTTTCCCCAACCCAGGGCTTCAGACCAGCTCCTTCTCAGCTTCCCAGCAGGAATGAGGGCCAGGGGCTGAGCTAGGCATTGGTGCCCTTGGCGTCCGAGCCTTGGCAGCTGGCCCAGCAGCCAGCCAGGAGAACTGGCTTTGAATGGTGCCCACAGGAGATGTGGGAACCCAGAGACCTGGGCAGAGCTCAGGGAGGTCAAACAAAGTAGTCCTGGAGCCTCCAAGTTCCTTCGATTCAGTCTGTCCCACCCTGGCAGCTCTTGCCCGACCTGCTCCTTCCCAGTACTGTCATCCACTTTATGGTTTTGAAACTGTGTTGATATTTACTTGACTCACTTGTTGTTATCAATGCAAGCTCAGTTTTGAAAGGAAAGTTTACATCACTATTATAAGTGGAAAATCAATATCATTTGCCATAAGTGAAAGGTAAAGGGAAACATAAAAACAAATGGTGGCAAAACCCAATTTCTATTACGCTTTAGCAAAAAGTGAAAAGATCGTGAAGACCCAGAGCTCATCCCCTCTGTGAAAGGGGTGATGAGGAGGGGAGAGGAGATGGCCTCCTAGCTCTAGCAGCTATTTTCTTCTTGACTTTGCAGAAGGACTGAAAACACCGTGGGCAGGGAATAATTTCCTCACTCTGCGATTTCAGAGCATTAAACGCGGCTTCTGTAAACTCTCCTGAGGGTTGCCAGGGGTGTATGTCCTACTGCTGAAAAATATGGCCTCTCCAGGCAGGAGGAAGACTGCACCTTCAAGCAGCCCCTTGCCCCTCTCCGGGGCTGATGCAAGGGACACTGAGCTGCTACACTCCAGGCCTCCCTGAGCTTTTCTTCCTCTGTGTCCAGCTCAGCAGACCCAAACGCTAGCAGAACCTGACCTCAGAGGGCAAGGTTGACCCACATCTGCTTGTGGGGAGTTTGTGTTGGGCCGACCATATTGGGGAAAGGAGACTAGGACCTCCAAGGAGAAAAAGAAGGAGAAAGAAAAATGATGGCAAAGAGGGAGGAAATGGAGCTGGGATAATGAAGTGCGTGTGGAAGTTTCAGGCCTTTACCCCAAGAACTATTTCAGGGTGGGGCTGCCTGGCTCTGCCCTGGGACCACAGGCAGGTGGAATCCTGCCCTCCTTTGCCCTGGCAGACCTGGCTGAAACCTTGCTGTGCTCAGGCAGACCTCCCCTCTCCTTCTTCCCCCTTTTATTTTTTAAGACAGAGTCTCGCTCTGTTGCCAGGCTTGAGTAGCTGGGATGACAGGCACGCGCCACGACGCCCAGCTAATTTTTGTATTTTTAGTAGAGACGTGGTTTCGCCACGTTGGCCAGGATGGTCTCAATCTCCAGACCTGACCTCGTGATCCACCCACCTCAGCCTCCCAAAGTGCTGGGATTACAGGAGTGAGCCACCGTGCCCAGCCTCCTTCTTCCCTTTTTAACCCTAGCACGAGGCCCTATCTCCTGGGCCTCTGCCCAGGTGGCCCGGGTTCTGGGCCTGGCTTGGTTTGTGTTGCTGATTTCTGTTGCTTAGAGATTCAAGCCTCCAGTTCTCCACCTCAGTTTCCTGATCAGCCAACTAAGGATGAAGGAACAGAGAGAATGAATTAGGAGCCCTTGACAGGGGAGGTTGGGGTGGCGTCATGAGACCCCAGGTTCTGCCCTGGTCCTGTCTCTAATTCACCATTGACTGTGCTTCTTTTCTTCTCAGCCGTGTTTTCTCGTCAGTGGAAGGGGGGTGCTCTGTTCAGACAATCTATAAGAAAGCTTTTGTCCAGATCTGACACTATGACGCAGTAACAAAGCCCCCGGCCTTTCCCGCCAGGGCAGTGCTGAGCTCCGTGACTCTAATGCCAGCTGTGCTCTGGCTGGCGAGGTCCTCGAGGGCTGCCTTTGTGTATGAAAAGGCTGTTTGTGGCTACTTTTGAAAAAAATAGTAATTCTTTAATTAACAATTTTTTAATAATTTGTTTTTTCTTAACTTGTGAGTTCAACATACTAATCATATTTTATAAGCCCTGTAATTTTGATTAATGATTTTCGATGGGCCTTTAATATTTGAGCAAATGAAGTTGAACAGACCTAGCATCCTTAAATAATAAATACCCTTACAAATGTAGCTAATCAAACTCCCTTGGTTCTGTGCTGTTGCATAGGGTAGCCCCTACAATCACGCATTTAAAATGTGATAGTCCAAACTGAGATGTGTAAAGTGTAAAATATACAACAGGTTTTGAAGATGAGTTTCAAGAAAGAATGTAAAATATTTCAACAAATTTTATGTGATTTATATGTCGAACTTATAATATTTTTGATATGATGGGCTAAATGAATTCTATTATCACAATTAAGTTTACATATTCCTTTTTACTTTTTAAAAATGGGGTTTCTGGTCTGGTGTGGTAGTTCACACCTGTAATCCCAGCACTTTGGGAGGCCAAGGCAGGAAGATCGCTTGAACCTAGGAGTTCAAGACCAGCCGGGGAAACATGGCAAAACCCCGTATCTCCAAAAAATACAAAAATTAGCCTGAAGTGGTGGTACAAGCCTGTTGTCCCAGCTACTTGGAAGGCTGAGGTAGGAGGATGGTTTGAGCCCGGGAGTTTGAGGCTGCAATGAATGAGCCATTATTGTGCCACTGCACTCCAGTCTGGGCGATGAAGGAGACCCTGTCTCAATAAAAAAGTAGGGGGAGGGTTGTCCTGGAATATTTAAAATTACATGCGTAACTTGCATCATATTTATATTGGATAACACTGCTTTTGATATTCTAAGCACATTTATAAATATGATGAATTCCATATTTTACAGAGCATGAAACAAAATGTTCCCAAGAATTTTAGAAAACGCTTTTAGAACTAAAAAACTAGCATAAGTGAAGTGAATATTAAGTTATTTTTAAAATTTTTATAGATATGAGGGTAGAAGTGCAGTTTTGTTACACGGATATATTACGTAGTGGTGAAGTCTGGGATTGTAGTGTACCCAGCACTGGAGTGTTGTACATTGTACCCAATAAGTAATTTTCATTCCTCACTCCCCTCCCATCTTCCCACCTTTTGGAATCTCTGATGTCTGTTACTCCATTCTGTATGTCCGTGTGTACACTTTGTTTGGCTCCTACTTATAAGTGAAAATGTGGTGTTTGACTTTCTGTTTCTGAGTTATTAAAGCGAATATCAAGTTCTCTTAAATATTCTAATGTTTACAGATATTGTCAAATTCTCTTAAATTTTCTACTTCAAAATTGAACCGAAGTCAATTACCTGCTCACATTCATGAGGAACTCAACAGCCAAATGTTTTTAAATATCACAAATATAGGACTTTATGCAACTCACGGAGGTTGACCCAACTTACATTTAACACCAATGGCTATATACTTTGAGTGTTTGTTTATTTAATCATCTCTATTTTCTAAATTCTAATCTTCCTGGGTTTAAAAGCCACTTACCAAGGAGGAAACAATGGCGCCATTGCAGGTAACTTGGGTTATGCCAAGCAGGTTGAAGTTTTTCCATCTCAGTGGACTGAGTTGAGGTCGGTGTTTTTGTTGTTTTGCCAAAACATAAGATATGGTTCCCCTGTGTTGCTGATGGATGCACTTGTGCCCTTTTTGATAGTCCGTGCCCTCTAACTGGGCTGGCTCCTTGACCTATGAACTCTGAATCCAAGTTATACAAACCTAATCCCCTACATCTGCCGTGCATCTGGCCTTATTGTTTGATTGGACTGAATTAAACACACGTTTACTTTTCTATTCTGACCTCTTTTCCCATTCTTCCTGCCTGGCAAGACTTCATCTCATAGATACATAAATAATTTATGACAGGCTTCTGCATCTTTCTCCCGGCTTAGCTTGGCTCTCTGGCCACAGGTCAATGACTGATGACAGTTAGCGTGGCCTTCACCGTATTGGGGCCATGGAACGGGGTAGCTCCTAGGGTGCTGGAGCTCGAACTTTACAGAGGGATCTAGAATGAGTGAGAAATGCTGCCCATGGCCCTCCTCATTCAGACCACATTTATTAAGGCTTTATTTATTATATTTATAGAACACTCAAGAATTAAATTCGGTACCCAGCTGTTAGATTCTGAGTTAAGGAATCAGACTTCTCCCTGGGGCAAGGAGGAATAAACAGGTGGCCCCAACTGTCCTTTAGGACAGGAGCTTGGAGTGTAGACCTCCCAGGTGCGTGGCCATCCTCTCCCTGCCTGGACCACAGATGGGACACCATGAGCTTTAACATCCATGCCATGTGCTCAGGCCTGCCCTGAGCAGCCCCTGGTAGGGCTGGGATCCCCAGGCTGTATCTACTTCCTCGGCTAGCAAGACCCCCAGGCCCTCCATCCTGTCCTCGGCACTGGCCCCTCTCCAGACTCAGAGCATGGTAAGTTATCCAGTGTAGCTCTTCCCGGAGCACTTTATTCCAGCCCACCTTCCCAGTGTTGGCCAAAGTGTCATCCACCTGACAATTTACTTAACGTAATTTCCCTCCTTTTTCTTTCTTTCTTTTCTTTTTTTTTTAGATGGAGTCTCGCTCTGTCGCCCAGGCTAGAATGCAGTGGTGCAGCTCACTGCAGCTTCAAACTCCTGGGCTCAAGGGATCCTCCCACCTCAGCCTCCCAAATAGCTGGGATTACAGGCGCCTGACACCATGCCTGGCTACTCTTTCTTAATTGATGTTTTAAAATGCAAATACATTTATTTTGGGAAGAAACTTTATATATCACTCCCTTAAATGGAAAGCCATTCATTATAAATCACCATCATGATTATAATGGTGAAAATAAACATAATGGAAATAAAACAATGTTACTAAATTCTAGCCAGATGCATTTGCTGCTTTCCCTTTCCTCAAAAGGGAGGGCTGTAGATGTCAGAGAGACTTTAACCCCATGGGAGATTTCCTCCTCCAAGTCTGTAATTAGAAAGGCTGAAAGGGAAACAAAGAGTATGCATAACTTCCTCATCATGTAATATAGTGGTATATAATGCCAAGTCAATGACCACCTAAATCAATTTTGCATAGTTTTGTGTATGTGCCCTAGACTTTGAAAACACTGATCCAGAGAAAGGACAAAGGGGGTGGGCATGGTGTCCCCTGACAAGACTGAGCCTGGGGACGCTGACTGCTCTGCAGCCTGGGGTTACGTCCTACACATGAGACCCCCATTTCAGGGGCTCCCCAGTACCCTGAGAAGTCCCTGGATTTTCCCAGTGAGCCCTGAGGTTGGGGGGCACCCGAGTTCACCTCCCTTGATTCCGCTCTGGGAATCTAGGCCCCTGCAGCCTGGGGAGGAGAAGGAACCTTGAGGAGGGGTGAGGTGGGTGTGGACTTTGAGAACTAGCTCTGGTCCTAACTTGCTGGGGAATCTTGGTCAAGTTCCTTCCTTTCTCTGGCCCTAGTTTCCTTTCTGGAAAACTGGGTAAATTGAACACTAAGGACCCAGCCTAAACATGCTTGTACTTTATGTATGTTCCTTGAGGCTTTACAGGTTATGGAGCAGGGCATCTGGCTGTATGCAGCAGAGACCCAGCCACTAGACACTTAGCCCTAGGAAGGGCACTGTATCAACCCCAGCCGGCATCCTGTCGTATAGAATCATGGACCCCAGAGTCAGGCAGACGCGGGTTCTGAATTGCATCTCTGCATGGCCCCAGGGTGGTTTCTTTGCCTGCATGCTAGAGATAAAAATCCCCAACTAACCAAAGTGTACAAGTTAATGTAGATGATGCATCTGAAAATAGCCAAACAAAATGCAGTGCTCAGAAATGTTAGCTTATAAATGCTCTACAGCAAGACCAAAGATAATCCCTTGCCTATGTGAATACAGGACTCGGTGGTTAACATAGTGCTGTTTGCACAATGAGCTCCATCACCCACATGGCGACCTCATTTTATAGATGAGGAAACTGAGGTTTAGCGAGTCTAAGAGACTTGTCAGGACCTGAGCTTGGGTCTCCCAGCCAGCAGGCTGGTGCTTTTTCCATTGTGTGGGAGTTGCCTGGCTTGTTTCCAGCCAGCTGTCCTGTGGGCTCTATTCTAGCATAGGGTTTCTCCCCTAAATGCAAACTCCTAGCCTTGCAGCCTCACCACTGAATCTAGGAACAGCCCTGAGGGACCTCTGAGGTCCTAGGGACCCTGGAAGTCTTCTTAGCAACAGATGGGGTCAAGTGTGGCTGCCTCCCTCATCATGGCACGCCCTCATGGGGTTTGCCTGGGGGTTGCCCTGCACCTTGGGGCCAGGAGGAAGGCAAAATTAAAGAGGCACCATGAGCCAGGGGAGAGCTTGCTGGGCAGCAGGCTCCATATTTTGTTTTGTTTTCTTTTTTTTTTTTTTTCTTTTTGAGACGGAGTCTCAGTCTGTTACCCAAGCTGGAGTGCAATGCTGCGATCTCAGCTCACTGCAACCTCCGCCTCCCAGGTTCAAGCGATTCTCCTGCCTCAGCCTCCCGAGTAAGGGGACCACAGGCACCCACCACCATGCCCAGCTAATTTTTTTGTATTTTTAGTAGAGACGGGGTTTCACCATTTTGGCAAGGCTGGTCTTGAATTCCTGACCTCAGGTGATCCACCCGCCCGCCTCAGCCTCCCAAAGTGCTGGGATTACAGGCGTGAGCCACTGTGCCCGGCCTAGGCTCCATATTTTCATATTCATTCAGTACCTGCTGAGTACCAGGCCCTGTGCTGGCACTGCCATAGGACATGAAGGTTTGCCCTTGAACAGTTTATAGTGTTGTGGTAAGACACACCAGCACCACCTTGGGATAGGTGTGGCAACAGGCACAATCCAGTGACAGCTGCAACCACCACCCATTACCAGGGACTTAATGTTCTCCAAGCACCAGCTATGCATATGCTGTTCCACCCTGACAACACCAGGACAATCACCCCTTTTTTATGGGTGGAGAAACTGAGGCTCAGAAAGTTATGTATTTTGTCCCAGGTTGGTGGCTAATGCTGAATTTAAATCCATGTCATGATATGTCACCACTGGGGGAAGCTGACTGATGGGTACACAGGATTTCTCTTCACTATTTTGGCAACTTCTTATGAGTCCATAGTTTGAAAATAAGATATGAGTCCATAGTTTGAAAATAAGAAGTTAAGGGGGAAAAAAGGATTTCAGCCCTTTCTGGTGGCTCACACCTGTAATTCAGCACGTTGGGAGGCCGAAGTCCAAGAGTTCCAGACCAGCATAGGCAACATAGTGTGACCCCCACGTTTACAAAAAATTAAAAAGTTAGCCGGATGTGAGATTCATGCCTGTAGTCCCAGCTACTCGGGAGGCTGAGGCAGAGAATGACTTGAGCCCAGGAGGTTGAGGCTGCAGTGAGCCATGTTCTCACCACTGCACTCCAGCCTGGACAACAGAGCAAGACCTTGTCTCAAAAAAGAAAAAAAAAGTATTTCAGAAAGAAGGACCCATTTGAAGGCCGGGTGCAGTGGCTCACGCCTGTAATCCCAATACTTTGGGAGGTCAAGTAGGGCGGATCACTTGAGGTCAGGAGTCCGAGACCAGCCTGGCCAATATGGCGAAACCCCGTCCCTAGTAAAGAAATACAAAAATTAGCCGGGTGTGGTTCGGGGGATGGGGGGCACCTGTAATCCCAGCTACCCGCAAGGCTGAGGGAAGAGAATCGCTTGAAACCGGGAGGCGGAAGTTACAGTGACCCAAGATCGCACCACTGCACTTCAGCCTGTGCAACAGAGTGAGACTCTGTTTCAAAATAATTAATTAATTAATTAAATTGAAAGAAAGACCCATTTGAGCAGAAACCTGGAGGTGGGACAGCCTACGAGGGCCCGGCTGAGGGGAGGTGCTGACCAGCCAGTCTGGCTGGTCCTGTTGGTCATGTTGGGTAGGCAGGACTGAAATTCCCAAAGGAGCTGAGGTCCAGGCTCTTTTCTGCCTCCTGACCCAGACTGGTGTGCCATGAGGATTCGATGAGCGCCAAGCACAGGGACTGGCCCACGGAAGGTGCGCCACAAAATGTACATTTACAAGTGTTAGGCAGGCAGTACAAGGATCGCGTCCTCCAGTGCAGCACTCTGCAAATATGTAAACCTGCCTTCTCCTCGTCACAGCCCTAAGGAGGTATGCGCTACTATTTAATACTTCCATTTTACTGAGTAAGTGACAGGCTCAGAGAGATAAAGTGACTTTTCCTAGATCGCACCACTAATAGATGACAGATACTTGGTTTGACCTCATGACTCCAAATCCGTTGCTTTTTCCCAGCCCGGGAATTGGGTAGGGTTTGGGCCGGGGACCCCTCCCCACCTCAAGACTCCTGCAGGAAAGGTCCGCCCTTCCCCCAGGGACTTTTCACCTCACCCATCATCAGCTGGGCTGTCATGGAACTTTATGGAGCCTGAGCTCTCCTCCTTCAGGCTGAGTGGCCATGCCCAGCCTTCGTTTCCCCGGCTGTAAAGCAGGGCCAACGGGAGCTCAGAGCTGTGTAGGGCTCCCCAGATGTTGGCGGTGACATGCTTGGAGAAATGCCAGGCTCCTTAGGGTGTTAGGAGAGACCTGTGGCCACAGCTGCTGCTCCGACTGGGGCCGGGCAGGCGCTCCCAGGGACAACAGAGGGAGGCAGAGGGAAGCCCAGGTTCCCACCCTCCATTTTGTAGGCTCCTGCAGCCCGAACGCCTTCTGCCTGAAAATGGCGGCTGAGAGAGGCCAGGAGGCAGGATGCAGGGCTGAGGAGGAAGCTCCGGGGCTGGGTCTCTGGTCCCTGGGAGATGCTGAGAGATAGGGAGATGGCCCTGTCATAGGAATGTGGTCCCCTGTTTTCCCTTGTATGGAAGGGTGCCCCTGGGTCTCCACCGTGTGCTAGGGGGTGGGGGCACACTCAAAAGTCCGGCCAATAAGTGTCCAGGCCACCCCCAATCTCCATCAGGACCCTGAGCTGGGCTGAGGTCTCCAGGAGGTGCCAGCAGATGCCAGGGTGGCGGGGGGAGGGTTCTGTGCATGGGGCTGGGGACAGCAGATGCCCGGGTGGGGGGCGGTCTATGCATGGGGCTGGGGACAGCAGATGCCCGGGTTGGCGGGGGGGGGGTCTGTGCATGGGGCTGGGGACCAGGGTCATGTGGGGACACAGGCTGTAAGAGTGACGAGGGGCCTTGGGGCTAGGGGCTTCTTGGGGGTCCCATCTGAGGACCTCACTTCTGACTTGGAGTCATGTACTGAGCCCTGTGGCAGGGAGAAGGCAGAAATGAAGTCACTGTGTCCTCGGAGTCAGATGCAAAGCCAAGCGTGACTCTGTTCATTTTACAGAAGGACAGACTGAAGCCCAAGAGCTTAAGTAACGCCGCCAGTGGCTGACAGAGCTGGGAGCAGAGTCACTTCTGGTCACTGGGGTTTGGAGGGAGGATGTTTATCTGCACTTCAGTACCCTTTTTGCTAGGGTGTTCACCTCTTTCAGGAGGGGTGCCTGGGAGCAGGCGGGCGCGGGGAGACAGAGCTGAGGAAGCCCCCCAGGCCTGGAGGAGGCCCGTTCCCCACTCCACTTGGCGTGCTCTCGTTTTGCCTCCCTCCCTCCTTCAACCAAACTAAAGGATGCACAGTTGCCAAATGGATTCAGCTCCTTGGAGAAGTATGTTGCTTTGCCAGGATGGGATTCTAGAAGTATGACAATGTCTGAGCTGGAAGAAATCCCAGCGAGCTGCCAGCCATCTCCTGTTTGTCAGAGGAGGAAAGCGAGGTGCGAAGTGGGGAACGACATGCCCCAGGGTCTTGGAGCAGGGCTGAGAAGCCCAGTCTGCAGGGACTCTTTCCAGGGCCTCTTCCCACGCTGCCCAGCAGGGCATGGCGGGGCCTGTGTGAACCAGGCACAGGCTTAACTAACTCCCCACCCCCACCCCTAGAGAGAATGCGGGGGACTGCTATGGCCCAGTGTGGCCTGACATGGTCTGACATGAACACAGGTGACCCTGGGCAGTGACATGCTGGCTTCATGTAGCTACTCTGCCCAGACCCTCCAACGGCTCCTCCAGTCCTCAGGCTCTGCCTCCTCTTTGTTTTTTTACTTAACTTTTTTTTTTTTTTTTTGACAGAGTCTCACTCTTGTTGCCCAGGTTGGAGTGCAGTGTTGTGATCTCGGCTCACTGCAACTTCCACCTCCCAGGTTCAAGCGATTCTCGTGCCTCAGCCTCCCGAGTAGCTGGGACTACAGTCCCGCACCACCACGCTAGTTTTTGTATTTTTAGTAGAGACGGGGTTTCACCATGTTGGTCAGGCTGGTCTTTAACTCCTGACCTCAAGCGATCCTCCTGCCTCAGCTTCCCAAAGTGCTGGGATTACAGACGCGAGCCACTGCACCTGGCCTGTTTTTTCACTTAACTTTTAATTTCAGGCTAATTTCAGACTTACTGAGAAGTTGCAAGAACAATACAAAGAATTTCCCCATGCTCTTCCCTCAGACTCTCCAACTGCTAACAATTTTCCACATTTGCTTTATTATTTCCTCTCAATGTGTCTGTTTTTCTATTGCTTTCCCCCTAAACTGTTTGAGAGAAGGTTGTAATATCCCTTTCTCCTAAATACCCCAATGTGTGTTTTTTTTGTTTTTGTTTTTTTTTTACATATGGACATTTTCTTACATAACCACAGTGTACTTATCAAAACCAGATAATTAATGCTGATACAATTCTATTGGATAATTGACAGAATTTATTCAGATTTTGCCAATGGTTCCAATAATATCTTCTAAGACAAAAGAAAATTTTGTTAAGTATGCTGCGTTTAATTCTCGTCTCTCTATTCTCCTTGAATCTGGAATGATTTCTCAGATTTTCTTTCTCTTTCATGTCATTGATCTTTTTGAAGCATAGAGCAGTTATTCTGTAAAATGGCCCTCATCTGGGTTGTCTGATGGTTCTTCATGGTTCCATTTAAGTCGTGCCTGTTTGGCAGGAATATCACAGAAGCACGTTTTGTCCTTCCCAGTGAATCATATCAGGAGGCATGTGGGCTCTCCACGTCCCCTCTCCGGTGGTCTAACTTGCTTGGCTAAGGTGTTGTCTGCTAGATTTCTCTGCTGTAAAGATAATTTCCTCCTTTGTAATTAACATGTATCTTGTGGGTAGATTCTTTGAGAATATGTAAATATCTTACTCTTCCTCAAACCTTTGCCCACTAGTTGTAACATTATTGTTGATTCTTGCTGGAATCAGTTATTATAAGGATGGTTACCTGGTGGTGATATTATAATTCCGCCATTCCTTCTTCATTAATAGTTGCTGACTCGGCTCTCTTTGCTGCCTCAGTGGGAGGGAGGCGGGTGGCTCAGTGCATGGCAGGCTGGTACTAATGAGGCCAAGGTTTGAGCTCCCTTTCCACTGTGCCTCTGGTGGCTGCTGTCTTGCCCCGCCTCGGATATTGGAGTCTGGGTCAGCACCTCTCCACCTTAGGGCTAGTTCTCCCTCCATCTTTACAATTTTGCCATTCATTTGTTGAGCTACTATTATGTGTTAGGCACTTTTTTTCAGCCACTGAGGATACAGGACAAAGTCCCGGTCTTCAAGAAGCTTCTATTCTAA
This sequence comes from Pan paniscus, assembly GCF_029289425.2. Classification (NCBI taxonomy): domain Eukaryota; kingdom Metazoa; phylum Chordata; class Mammalia; order Primates; family Hominidae; genus Pan; species Pan paniscus. The sequence continues at coordinate 62,153,843 of NC_073258.2, forward strand.
TAGGGAAAATAGACCAAAAACGTAAACACATTTTTAAAATAGTATCATTTCAGAGAGGGATATGTGCACCAAGGGAAATCAGGCAAAGTAAGGGGACTAAGAGCGGTTGCACTGGAGACACAGGCAGAACCTCGGAGGGGATATAGACCTGAGTGATGAGATGAGCTGGGAATGCTGAGATCAGGGAGAGGACATTCCCATCAGGGGGAGGAGCAGGGGCGGAGGCCCTGAGGCAGGAATGAGATTGATTTCAGACTGATGGAGGAGTGAAGGAGATGGAGTTGGAGAGGCTGGCAGGGCTTGAGGGCATAGATCATAGGGTTTGGAATTAATCCAAGGGAAATGGGAGCTCATCAGAGAGTTTTAGGTGTAGAAGGATGTGATTTCATTTGCCCTTCATGCATATACAATTACTTAAGAATTTTGTACATCAACTCCTTTTTTTCTTTTTTTAAACAAAGATATAGAATGCTTCACGAATTCATGTGTCATACCTGTACAGGGGTCATTCTAATCTTCTCTGTATTATTCCAGTTTTCGTATATGTACCGCCGAAGCTTGCACCCACTCCTTTTTTTTTTTTTTTTTTTTTTGAGACTGAGTTTCGCTCTTGTGGCTCAGGCTGGAGTGCAATGTTGCCATCTTGGCTCACTGCAACCTCTGCCTCCTGGGTTCAAGTGATTCTCCTGCCTCAGCCTCCCAAGTAGCTGGGATTACAGGCATGCACCACCATTGCCTGGCTAATCTTTGTATTTTTAGTAGACACGGGGTTTCGCCATGTTAGCCAGGCTGGTCTCAAACTCCTGGCCTCAGGTGATCTGCCCGTCTCAGCCTCCCAGAGTGCTGGGGTTACAGGTATAAGCCACCGCACCCGGCCACCCTCTCCTTTTATAAACTTAAGTTTATTTGAACTTAGAAATCTTCTATCACTATCACGTATCTCAAACCAATACTACTTAAGTAAATAGAATATATATATATAAACAAAGAAAACACTGAAACCAAAAGTGTCATTAAATAGCCTGCCATCCAAGCATGAGCTGTCTCTCCATTCATTAAAAAGTGTTAGGTGGCCAGGCACAGTGGCTGATGCCTGTCATGCCAGCACTTTGGGAGGCCAAGACAGGCAGGTTGCTTGAGCCCAGGAGTTCAAGAGCATCCTGGGCAACATTGCAAGTCCCCATCTCTGCAAAAATAAAATTTAACAAAAAGTGTTAGGTGTTAAAGACTCAGTAGCAGCACAATGAGACTTTCTCCTTAATGCGGTCGGACAGAAAAATTGGAAAAGGAATAATTTGTTTACTGCATGATTCAGTTCCATTTAATCTTATATGTTAAATTGTCTTTCTGACTCAGACCTGATTTGAGAAGCATTTTGCTAACTGGTGGAAGGATTTGACAGGCCCAGCCCACCCATTTAACCATGGAGAAACTGAGGCCTTGGAACGGGGCAAGGACTTACCCAAGGTCCTGGTAATAGCTGCTCTCCATTCTACTCACCCTTGGTATCACTCCCACCCAATGCTAGCTGAAAATTCAGATGTGATGTAAACATTAGTCATCCTTATTGTAAAAACGTTATAACAACCACATTAGAAGGAATGCAAAGAGAGAAAAGAGGTCTCAGCCAGCACCTTCACACAACCCGGCTGTTCGTTCTTGAAGGAGGAAGTTTTTGAGTCTGTGGAGCGTCATGGGCCTTCAGTCTCACCAGCAGGAAGGTGGGTGGCTGATGGGTGCCGGGCTGGTGTTGATCCACACTTGTCAGGTGGCTCTGAGACCAGCCTTGACTCCAGGCTCCACCACTTCCGCCATGACCTTGGGCAAGTTCCCAAAGCTCTCTGAGGTAAAATGGGTGTGGCCATGTCACTCTTCAGCTTTTGCGCTCTAGGTAGATGCTAAAGCCTTCCCTGAAGATCTCTATGGAACTTTTAGTCACCTGTGTCTGTGGGGGCTGCCTCAGCCCTAAACATGTCAACATAGCGTTGAAATTCAGTTCCGAGAAACACTTGTGGGTTTGTAGACTCTATGGCATCTGGAAGTGAAAGAGGGACACATCTCTCCCTCTTACGGGTTCCTTCCCCCACTCTCAATGCCCTAGAAGCTCTTCTCAGCTCCCACCTTCTGCCCTGGAGGCAGCTTTTATTGCAGGTACACCTGTGGTTTAGTTTACTAGAATTGCTGCAACAAACTGAGTGGCCAGGGCAACAGAAATGTATTGTCTCTCCCTGGCGCCGTGGCGCACACCTGTAATCCCTGCACTTTGGGAGGCTGAGGCGGGCAGATCACCTGAGGTCAGGAGTTCAAGACCAGCCTGGCCAACGTGGTGAAACCCCGTCTCTACTAAAAATACAAAAATTAGTTGGGTGAGGTGGCACGCGCCTGTAATCCCGGCTACTCAGGAGGCTCAGGCAAGGGAATCGCTTGAACCTGGGAGGCAGAGGTTGCGGTGAGCCGAGATGGCACCACTGCGCTCCAGCCTGGGCAACAGTGCGAGACTCCATCTCAAAAAAACAAAAACAAAAACAAAAAAACCAGAAATGTATTGTCTCACAGTTCTGGAGGCTCAAAGTCCAAGATCAAAGAGTCAGTGGGACTGGTTCCTTCTGAGAAGCTGTTCTCTTCTGAGCTTCTGGTGGCTTGCTGGCAATCTTGGGCATTTCTTGACTTATAGAAACATTGCCCCAATCTCCGCCTTATCTTAAAATGGTGTTCTCCTTATGTGCATGTGCCTGTGTCCAAATTTCCCCCTTCTGTGAGGACAACAGTCATATTGAATTGGGGCCTGCCCTGATGGCCTCATGCTAACTTGATTGCCCCTATAAAGACCCTATTTCCAAATAAGCTCACATTCTGGGGTACTGGAAATTAGGACTGTTTTAAGAGGAGGGGAACAATTCAACAACTCATAGCAATGTATGTAGTGTGTATAGGGTGTGTGTGTAGGGTGTGTGTGTGTACATGTATGTATGTGTGTGTGGTGTGTGTGTATGGTGGGGGGGGTATGGAGAAAGAGATGGGTCACTGCCCTACTTAATCTCTCCTCCTAGCCCACTCATCCTCTGGAGAGATGCAAGTTAGATATCTCAGGTTATTTGGCAAAGGCCTTGAAAGAGGTATCTTTCCATCGATTTCTTACCCCTGAGAACTCCTACTCATCCTCTAAAACCCTTCCCAATTGTCCCCTGTTCCTTGGAGTCAGTTATTCCCTTCTAACTCTGTTTTTTTTCCAGAGTGCTTAGTTCCAAGCCCAAGGATAGCATTTATAACTGATCGTAATCAACCACGAGTGCATCTGTATCCTCCACCAGGGCATGGGGCCTGGCCCAGAGCCTAGCTGAGAGAATGGAATGAATGAGTGGCATCTCCCTGACCAAGGGTTAAGATAGATGGGAACTCAGAAGGACTTTGAGCCGCCTCAGAAGCATCCTGTAAGTGACTTGTGGAGAGGAGTAGGGGACAGCCGTGTGGGCTGAGAGCTGAGAGTGTGAGATCAGATTAGAGAGACTGGAAGTCTGGCTCCGCCTCTTAGTAACTGTGGCCTTGGGCAAGTCATTTTCTCATCTGGAACACTGAGCCTTCACAGGCTCCTCATGGAGATGAATAAGACGGTGCGTGCTGTATACATAAAGCTGGGGCACACGGTGGGCATTCAGATGTTACCTTCCTTCCAAGGAACCCATATTTTTTTCCTGAATTTGAATTCCTGAATCCACTGGCACTCTGAGCCACGTAGATCCACATGGCCATTGGCCGCTGTCAGCCCCCAGCTGTTAAGGACGCAAGGTGGCCACAAAGCATTAGTCTGAACATCCCTGGTGCCTCCCCCAGGTTCTTTTTGAATCTGGATTTATTTAAAGAGAGGAGGTGAGTGGTAGGTGAGGAGGGGGCTGTTGTTAGGACATGGATGGGCACAGGACATGTGTCTGGTGAGCGTAGCTGCCAGGGCCGGTCCCTGACACCCCAAGGAGACTTTCTGGTCCCAGCCAGCCTACACTCCCACCTGCTCGGGAGAGGCTGTGTTTCCTTCCAAGGATGGATGCTGATGATGTCTGATGGCTTCTGGATGTCTGATCTCAAGGGGGCCTTCTCTTAGGGGGCTTTAGGCCACCCTGGAAAGGTCTCAGCATCACCTCTTGGAGCGGGGAGGATTTTCACCCCTTGCCCACACACAAGCTAAAACTGCTTCTGCTGCAGCTCTGGGAGACCTAGAACCAGGGCCCCTCCTGAGAGCCAGTGGGTGGGGGCAGGCCCCCTGGAAAATCGCTGAGAGCTCAGCAGTTTCAGCCTTCACTCCCCTCCTCACTCCCCTCCTCCAGCCTGCAGAAACCTAGCCCAGCCTTTGCACAGAGGGTCATGCTCTGGGGAATTCTATTCTTGAATTTAATACCTTGAGTGTCTAGCCTGGCCCACCAGCTTCTGTCCCACCTCCAGGTGTTTGCTCGAGCTGTGCCCTCTCCCTAGAATGCCTTCTTAACTCTTGCTACTTGTTGAGGGCGCCTGAAGAGTAGAAAGAGTGAATCTGGGAAACAAATTCAAATTTGGATTTGAATTCTGGCTCTGTCAATGCTAGGCTATGTGACCGTGGGCTAGGAACTTAATTTCTCTGAGCTTCTTTGTCTGTAAAATGGGTTTCATAATAGCATCTCCTCACAAGGTAGCCATGAGGCAACGTCTGTAAAGCACTCAGCACAGAGAAGGCACTCGGCACAGAGGAAGTCCTCGGGAAATGTGGATCTGCTTCCCTTGCCTCAGCGAAATGCTCCTTGACTTTGAAGTCCTGGCCCAAAGGGCACCTCCCCAGCAATACCTTCCTGGACTCACGCACCAGCCCCACCACTTGCAGAGCAGCCCTGTCCCTCCTCCATGTTCCTCAAGCATGTCTCCTGCCTCTGCACCTACCTCAGAGAGACAAGATTCGAGTCAGCTCTTAACATCTGGCCTCCAGGCTGGACCACGGGCTCTATTACCTTTACTTTCCACGGCAGAGCGCAGCATGGCTCAATAAATGCTGTGGGAGGTGAAGTGAGTTCTAGTGACTTCCGTTAATAATAAGAGTAACTAGAATTTGTTGAGCATTCACAGCACACCCTGAGGTGTTTATCAGAGCCCAGGATACCCTCTTTCTGGGTTCAAATCCCTGCTCTGCCTCTTAGGGGCTCTATTGTCCCAGAAAGTTCCTTGTCTCTTGAATCCTACATTTCCCCGCCTGAACGATAGTGATAATAACAGTGCTTACTTCTGAGCATTGTTAAGGAGATTCAAGAATTTAAAACTATAAAAACCCATGGCTTTCTTACCCAGAGAAGGGCAGAAAAATTGTTGGCAGGGTGCATTGATATGACTCGGACAATTTACAAAGGTTTTTCATATATGCTTTTATTTTAAATTTTTTTTTATTTTGTTTTATTTTATTTTACTAAAATTGTATTTAGTAAAAATAGTTCAGAATTTAGAAAATACAAAAACAGAAAAA